>NW_026652315.1:1067104-1210857 GCF_009828535.3 Hylobates moloch
TATTATTAGAAAATGTTTATTGTTTTTGTGTGCAAAAAAAATTAATTAAAAAAAAACGTAAAAAAAAAAAGAATTCAATGAATAAAATAAAAATATATAACAGCTTCAACAGCAGACTTGATCAAGCAAAAGAAAATCTCAACTTCAAGATAGAGTGTTTGAAATTACTCATTTAGGGGAAGGTAAAAAAAAGGAAGAAAGCCTATAAGACTTATGGGACACCACAAAGTGAATAAATTTTCATATTATAAGAGCTGCAGAAGGTTGGGTGCAGTGACTCATACCTGTAATGCTAGAACTTTGGGAGGCTGAGGTGGGAGGATCACTTGAGCCCAGGAGTTCAAGACCAACCTAGGCAATGTAGTGAGATCCCATCTCTGCAATCAATCAATCACTTAAAAGCTACAGAAGGAGAAGAGGTTTAAAAAGGCACAGAAAACCTATGTTTTGGCTGGGTGCACTGGCTCACACCTGTAATCCCAACACTGTGGGAGGCCAAAGCAGGTGGATCACTTGAGGTCAGAAGATTGAAACCCCGTCTCTACTAAAAATACGAAAAAAACTAGCTGGGCGTGGTGGCAAGCACCTGTAATTCCAGCTACTCAGGAGGTTGAGGCACAAGAATCGCTTGAACTTGGAAGGCAGAGGTTGCAGTGAGCTGAAACTGTACCACTGCACTCCAGCCTGGGTGATGAAATGAGACTCTGTCTCAAAAAAAAAGAAAGAAAAAAAGAAAATCTATTTTTTAAAATAATAGCTGAAAACGTAGGTCTTCTTTGAGGATTTATAGTCAAATGGTCAAAAGTCAGGGACAAAGAGAATTCTAAAAAAACAGCAAGAGAAAAGTATCAAGTCACATATAAGGGAGTATCTATTAGACTAGCAGCAGATTTCTCAGCAGAAATTTCACAGGCATGGAGAGAATGGGATAATATGTTCAAAGTACTGAAAGAAAAAAACAAATAGGCAGCCAAGAATCTGTAAGACTTTATTTGTCCCTCATTTCTGACGGATAGTTTACAAATTAGCAGCCAAGAGTCTATACCCAGCAAAACTACCTTCAGAAATGAGGGACAAATAAAGTCTTTCCCACACAAGCAAAAATAGGAAATTCATCACCACCAGACTGACCCTACAAGAAATACTCAAGGGAGTCCTGCACCTGGAAGCAAAAGAAACCAATAATCACCATTATGAAAACACACAGAATTATAATGCTAACAACCTACACCACCACCACCGCCATTACCACAACGCTGTACAGCACATGCCACTGTGATACACAAATAAGAAAAAGAAGAGTCAAATGTGATCACTACAGAAAACTACCAAATCACAATGCTGAATGAGAGAAAAAAAAGGGAGAATGAATATGCAAAAACAAAACAAAACAAAACCAAAAAACGGCCAGGTGCAATGGCTCACGCCTGTAATCCCAGCACTTTGGGAGGCCAAGGCAGGCAGATCACGAGGTCAGGAGATTAAAACCATCCTGGCTAACACGGTGAAACCCCATCTCTACTAAAAATACAAAAAATTAGCCGGGCATGGTGGCGGGTGCCTGTAGTCCCAGCTACTAGGGAGGCTGAGGCAGGAGAATGGTGTGAACCCAGGAGGCAGAGCTTGCAGTGAGCCGAGATCACACCACTGCACTCGAGCCTGGGCTACAGAGCAAGACTCCGTCTCAAAAAAAAAAACAAAAACAAAAACAAAAAAAATTAAAAAAAAAAAAAACAGAAAATAATTATCAAAATGACAAGAGGAAGTCCTCACCTATTGACATCAATCATGAATATACACCAATTAAATCCCCCTACTTAAAAGACACAACCTGGCTGAATGGGCCTATTTTAATCTCTTCTCCCTCTGTAGCTTTTAAATTACTTATGTATTCATTTATTTGTAGAAATGAGATCTCACTATGTTGCCTAGGTTGGTCTTGAACTCCTGCTCAAGCAAAACTCCCAGCTCAGCCTCCTAAACACATGACACATCCAACTATAGGCTGCTTACAAGAAAATCATTTTACCTGTAAAGACATATATAGACTACAAGTAAAGGAAGACAAAAAGATATTTCACTCAAAAGAAACAAAGTAAGCAAGAGTAGCTACACCTGTATCAGATAAAACAGATTTTAAGTAAAAAACTGTGAAAAGAGGGCCAGGAGCAGTGGCTCACGTCTGTAATGCCAGCACTTTGGGATGCCAAGGCGGGCAGATCACCTGAGGTCAGGAATTCAAGACCAGCCTGACCAACATGGCGAAACCCCGTCTCTACTAAAAATACAAAAATTAGTCGGACATGGTGGTACATGCCTGTAGTCCCAGCTACTCGGGAGGCTGAGGCAGAAGAATCGCTTGAACCCAGGAGGTGTAGGTTGCAGTGAGCCGAGATCATGCCACTGCACTCAAGCCCGGGTGACAGAGCAAGACCCTGTCTCCGAAAAAAAAAACTGTGAAAAGAGACAAAAAAAGGTCATTATATAGTGATAAAATGTTCCATTCAGCAAAGGGATATAACAATTCTAAATCTATATGCACCTAACACCAGAGCACCCAGATACATAAAGCAAATACTATTAGATCTAAAGAGAAAGATCAACTCCAATAAAGTAACGGTTGGAGACTTCAATAGCCCATTCTCAGTACTGGACAGAGGATCTAGACAGAAAAACAAGAAAGAAACACTGGATTGGAACTGTACTTTAGACCAAATAGATCTAACAGACATTTACAGAACATTTCATCCAACAGCTGTGGCAGAATACACATTCTTTTCATTAGCACATGAAACATTCTCCAGGACAGACCACATATTAGGCTATAAAACAATTATCAATGGATGTTTAAAAACAGAAATCATATCAAGTATCTTTTCTGAACACAATGGAATAAAACTAGAGATCAATCACAAGGGGAACTTTAGAAACTGTACAAATACATAAAAATTAAACAACTTGCTCCTGAACAACCAATGAGTCAATGAAGAAATTAAAAATGAAGTTTAAAAGCTCTCTGAAACAACTGAAAATAGACAAACACAACACACCAAATACTACGGGATACAGCTAAAGCAATATTAAGAGGGAAGTTTATAGCAATAAATGTTTACATAGAAAAAGTAGAAAGATAAACAACCTAACAATGCACCTCAAGGAATCAGTAAAGCAAGAACAAACCAAACCCCAAATTAGTAGAAGAAAAGAGGGCCGGGCACGGTGGCTCATGCCTATAATCCTAGCACTTTAGGAGGCCAAGGCGGACAGATCACAAGGTCAAGGGATCAAGACCATCCTGGCTAACACGGTGAAACCCCGTCTTTACTAAAAATACAAAAAAATCAGCCAGACATGGTGGCAGGTACCTGTAGTACCAGCTACTCGGGAGGCTGAGGCAGGAGAACAGTGTGAATCCAGGAGGCAGAGCTTGCAGTGAGCTGAGATTGCACCACTGCACTCCAGCCTAGGGAACAAAGTGAGACTCCGTCTCAAAAAATGAAAAATAATAAATAATAAAAAAATCAACAACATGAACAGTTGGTTTCTTGGAAAGATAAAATCAACAATCGATTAACTAGACAAGGAAAAAAAATCCAAATAAAATCAGAAACAAAAAAGGAGACATTATAACTGATACCACAAAAATACAAAGAATCATTAGAGACCATTACAATAAACTATATGCCAATAAATGGGAAAACCGAATGAAAATTAATAAATTCCTGGACACGTACCACCTACCAAGATTGAAGTAAGAATAGAAAACCAACAGACCAATCACAAGTAACAAGATTGAATCAGTAATAAAAAAAAAAGTTTCCCAACAATACTTCCTGATCACCAGGTAAAATAAATAAGACAAAAAGAACTAGAACAAGAAAAGAATGTCCACTCTCACTATGGTTATTAATATAGTAATGGAAGTCTGAGCCAGAGCAATTAGGCAAGAGAAAAAAATAAAGGACATCCAAATTGGAAAGGAGGAAGCCAAACTGTTCCTGTTTGTACACAGCATAATCTTAATAGACAACCCTTGAAGCTCCACTGAAAACTCTTAGAACTGATAAATGAATTCAGAATAGTTGCAGGATACAAAATTAACATTAAAAAACCAGTTATGTTTCTATATACAAGAAAATAGCAGAAAAAGAAATCAATCTCATTTATAATAGCTGCAAAAAAAAGAGTAAGTTTAATAAACGCAAAGAGGTGAGTTTATTAAATTTCTACAAGGAAAACTATAAAACACTGATGAAAGAAACTGAACAAGTCAAAAAAAAAAAAAAAAACACATTTCATGTTCATGGACTGGAAGAATTAGTACTGTGAAAATGGCCATACTACCAAAAGCAATCTATAGATTCAATGTAATCCCTATCCAAATACCAATGACATTCTTTACAGATAAAGAGAAAACAATCATAAAAGCCATATGCAACCACAGAAGACTCCAATAGCCAAAAGAATAAAGCTGGAGGCATCACACCACCTAATTTTAAAATATACGATAAAGCTATCGCAACTAAAACAGCATGATACTGACATAAAAACAGACACATCAACCAATGAAACAGAACAGAGAATTCATAAATAAATCTATATATTTACAGCCAATTGATTTTTGACAAAGGTGATTTTTGAACATTCAGTGGGGAAAGGACAGTCTCTTCAATAAGTGGTGATGGGAAAACTGGATATCTATATGCAGAAAAATGAAATTAGACCCCTATGTCTCACCACATACAAAAACCAAATCAAAATGTAATGTAAATTTAAGACCTGCAACTATGAAACTACTAAAAGAAAACATTGGGGAAAGACATCAGGACATTGATCTGAGCCAAGATTTTTGAGTAAGACCTCAATAGCGCAGACAACAAAAGCAAAAATAGGCAAATAGGGTTACACACACCAAAAAGCTCCTGCACAGAAAAGGAAACAATCAACAGAGTGAGGAGACAATCTGTTGAATGGCAGAAAACATTTTCAAATTATTCATCTGACTAGGGACTGATAGAATGTATAAGGAACTCAAACAACTCAACAGCAAAAAACTAAATAATCTCACTGAAAAGTAGACAAATGATCTAAATAAACATTTCTTAAAAGAAGACATATAAGTTGCTAACGAGTATATGAAAAAATGTTCAATATCACTAATCATCAGGGAAATGCAAATCAAAGCCACAGTGAGATACACCCAGTTAAAATGACCATTATCGAAATGATCAAATAAATAAATAAAGACACTGGCAAGGATGTGGAGATCAGGAATCATTAGTTTACTGCTGGTGGGAATATAAATTAGTATAGCCACTGTTTAAACTGGTATAGAAGTTCCTCTAAAAACTAAAGATAGATCTACTATATGATCCAGCTGGGTATACATCCAAAGAAAAGGAAGTCAGTATATAAAAGGGATATCTACAGCCCCCTGTTTATTGTATCACTACGCACAGTAGCCAAGATACAGAATCAGTCTAAGTGTCCACCGAGAGACAAATGGATAAGAAAAGGTGGTATATATTTGGTCACAAAAAAGAGCAAAATACTGTCATGTGCAGTAACATGAACGGAAATAGAAGTCATCATGTTAAATAAAATAAGCCAGACATAGAAAGACAAATAGCACATGTTGTTACTCATATGTGAGAGCAAAGTAAGTTGATCTCATAGAGGTAGAGAGTAGAATGGTGGTTACAAGAGGATGAGAAGGGTAGTGGGGAGGTGGATAAAGAGAGATTGGTTAATGGGTACAAACCCACAGAAGGAATGAGCTCTAGTGTTTTGATAGCACAGTAAAGTTACTACAATTAACAATAACTAATTGTAAATTTCAAAATAGAAGATTTGAAATGTTCCCAAGACAAAGAAATGATAAATATCTGAGGAGATAAATATCCTAATTACCTTGATTTGATCATTACATACTGTATGCATGTATCAAAATATCACCTATACCTCATAAATATGTATAATTATTATGTATCAATTAAAAATGGAATGGGGCCAGGCACAGCGGCTCACACCTGTAATCCCAGCACTTTGGGAGGTCAAGGCGGGCGGATCACGAGATCAGGAGATAGAGACCACCCTGGCTAACAAGGTGAAACCACGTCTCTACTAAAAATACAAAAAATTAGCCAGGCGTGGTGACGGGTGCCTGTAGTCCCAGCTACTTGGGAGGCTGAGGCAGGAGAATGGCATGAACCTGGGAGGCGGAGCTTGTAGTGAGCAGAGATCGCGCCACTGCACCCCAGCCTGGGCGACAGAGCAAGACTCCGTCTCAAAAAAAAAATTTAAAAAAAAAGGAATAGGAAGCTACTAAACCAGTCAAGAAAAGTGTTTGTCTTTTTTTTTTTAATAGTCAAAGCATACTACATTCCACATTCTTGCCCTGTTTACCTTTAGTAAAGGGCTATAATGGAAAATGGATTTAATATTAGGCAATTCATCAGTATTTTTTCAGTTACATCACACATTAGTTAATTTATCACTTTCTCTCACATTTTCATACTAAAATCAAACTAGGATACACAGACCAGCCATTTAAAACATATTGAAATGGCCAGGTGCGGTGGCTCACGCCTGTAATCCTAGCACTTCGGGAGGCGAAGGTGGGCAGATCGCTTGACATCGGGAGTCCAAGACCAATTTGGCTAACATAGTGAAACCCCAACTCTACTAAAATACAAAAAATTAGCCAGGCATGGTGGCACACACCTGTAGTCCCAGCTACTCGGGAGGCTGAGGCAGGATAATTGCTTGAACCTGGGAGGCAGAGGTTGCAGTGAGCTGAAATCATGCCACTGCACTCCAGCCTGGGCGACAGGTTTTTTTGAGACTCCATCTCAAAAAAAAAAAAAAAAAAAAAAAGTATTGTACAAACAATTGCTTACACTGCTACCAAAGTAAATTTGACAAATGAAATAGTTACATTTCGCCAAGTTAGAAAAGTAAATGGAAACCACATTAACTAAATATTTAAAGTTAAGATTTTTAAAATATGGAAGATAGTTATATTTTCACAATAAGTAACTAAAGAATATGTATTTTTTAGGATTCTTTTTAGTATGTCCTTTGAGTATGTCCTTTTGTTAACACTCACCACACAAATTACTATTAAAAGTAGTCCAAACAAGCCTGGGCAAATGGCGTAACTCTGTCTCCACAAAAAAATACAAAAATTAGCTGGGTGTGGTAGCACATGCCTATAGTCCCAGCTACTCAGGGGGCTGAGGTGGGAGCATCAATTGAGCCCGGGAGGTAGAAGTTGCAGTGAGCCGAGATCATGCCACTGCACTCCAGCCTGGGCAACAGAGTGAAACCCTGTCTCAAAAAAAAAAAAAAAAAATGTAGTTCAATCTGCCAGTAACAGAGCACTAACCAACACTACTTCAGAAAAAGAAAACAAACAACAAATAAAAGCAAAGTTTCAAAACCATATGCATCTCTTAATCTCAGTTTTAAATTTGTCATAACTGCATTCAGGCAACTTTGTAAGAATGTTAACATCACTGAAATTAGCAAGGTACCTGCACTGCTTCCCAGGTTTCAGTTTGCATTTTCTTCCCTCTGGTTGATTTGCATCGAAGCAGCATTCATCTTTACACTGGTCACTATAGCCACAATCACATTCTTCACCTTGTTCTACCATTCCATTTCCACAAATAGGTTGGCCAGATTCTGAGGAAAATAAACAAGACAAGGTAAGTATTGCGTGCACACATTAATTTTATTTAAAATTCACAAATTCTTTAGACCATCATAACAAAGGTACAGAGGAAAACTTTGATGAATAAGTAGAACCAACTGGGAATATGGAAATCACGAGATCTAATTCTAACAGGGGTCTGCTACTAACTAGCAATGAGATCTTGGGCAAGTCACTTGCCTTTTGGGGCCTTCAGTTTCTTAATCTGTACAGTGAGGGTATTTGACAGAGGGTCCCTTCTAGAAGCAGTAACTTGCAAGTTAGGCCATGCTACATTGAGCTTTATTGACTGTACTATTTATATCACACAAATACAAATCAAGTTAGTGCTTCACTAACCAGGAAAAAAAAATTAAGCCTTTTTTTGCAACAGAAAATTTCGAACATACCTAAAAGTAGTAAAAGAATAGGTACAATGAACTCCCATGTACCAATCCCTCATCTTTAACAACTATCAACAATATGTTGTTCTTGTCTCATTTACTCCCACAATTTTTTTCTGCAGTATTTTAAAACAACCCCACCTAACATATTATTGTCCCTGTAAATACTTCAGGATGTATCACTAACACAAAGTTTTTTCTTATTTAAACCTAACCATAATAAACATGATCATATCTAACAAAATTAATAACATGCTTAATAACATCTAACAGCCAAGCCATGTTCAATTTTCCTCAAATGTCTCTTTACAATTTGTTGCTGTCAATCCAGTTTCAAACCCGAGGTTCCCCTAACCCCAACTCCTCCCCTCATGGTTGCTTTTTGACAGGTCTCTTATGTTCTTTTAACGTATAATAGATTTCCCCATTTTTATTTATTTTTATACCATTGATCTGTTAAAGAAGTTGGGTGATTTTGTCTATGAAATCTCCCACATTCTATTTAGCTTATTGTAATGCAATCAGTAGGTAATTTTTTTTTATGTACATTAGTTTTGCTGCTGAACTAAACCAAGCCCCTTAAGGCAACAAACATGTATTATTTATATCTTCTGTATTCTCACAGACCTTAACGGTATTGAGCCAGATCTTGGTTGATTAAGATTAGACAGTCTCATCTAAGCATAGTGAATAATTTTAGAAAATTTCTTCAGCAGTCTTCTAAAGTTCTTTGATTTTTGTCAATGGAATTTAAAATTGGAACAGAAATGCTCCTCTTTGTAAGATCATAAAATCAAACAGCTTCAGCAACTGCAGAGAATGATAAAAATCAAATGCCTTAAATGTTCTAGGAAATAAAACTAACTTCCAGGGAGTCTGTAACTTGCTAGAGACCATATATCCCAGTATAGGCAAAACACAGACTATACCTAGGGTTTTCTAGGTCTACAATCTGGTGCTCTTTTCTTTCTACTACACCAAATCGACGTGGAAAACAGTCATTGTACAGGCTTTCAGTTGAGAAATGAATAAGTAGAAGGGAACACATACATACATCTCAACACAGGAACCCATACATCTCAACACAGGAACCCCACAGGAAGCCCATCTAAATCAAAAATGTTCTAGAAAGACTGGCTTTATATTCAGATAATTATTTCTTTATGGTAAATTATCTTCCTTTATTTATATCTGCAATATAAAACAGAAGCTTGGCATGAACATATGCACTCGCACCAGCCCAGAAGAAAGGATCTGGGACAAAGCCACTTGGCAACAGGACTGGGAACACAGACCCTCAGGGCACAGAGGAGCCTAGCTGAACCCTGATTTCAGGGGCCCCAGGGATATTGCTGTGGAGGCCCCTGCTCTCCAGAGGCAGACTGGCCTAGGTGAAAGCAGAAAGTTCATTCTTAACCACATCGACTATTTTTAAAAATCTTGGAGGTCACTGAAGCTTCACCCCTGTTTCACTTTAAACCATCTCTTTTGTTCTCAAAAACTAGAAGCATGCACTATTTATAATAGCAAACACATGGAATCAACCCAAATGCCCATCAATGATAGACTGGATAAAGAAAATGTGATACATATACACCATGAAATACCACGCAGCCATAAAAATGAATGAGATCATGTCCTTTGCAGGGACATGGATGAAGCTGGAAGCTATCATCCCCAGAAAACTAACACAGGAACAGAAAACTAAACACCACATGTTCTCACTTATAAGTGGGAGTTGAATAATGAGAACACAAGGACACAAGGAGGAGAACAACACACACCAGGGCCAGTCCAGGGGTAGGGGGTGAGGGGAGGGAGCACATTAGGACAAACAGCTAATGCATGTGGGGCTTAAAACCTAGATGACGTGTTGATAGGTGCAGTAAACCACCATGGCACATGTATACCTATGTAACAAACCTACACATTCTGCACTTGTAACCTGGAACTTAAAGTGAAATTTAAAAAAAAAAAAGGTCAGGCAAGGTGGCTCACTCCTGTAATGCCAGCACTTTGGGAGGCCGAGGCAGGCGGATCACAAGGTCAAGAGATCGAGACCATCCTGGCCAACATGGTAAAACCCCGTCTCTACTAAAAATACAAAAAAATCAGCTAGGCGTGGTGGCACGTTCCTGCAGTCCCAGCTACTCGGGAGGCTGAGGCAGCAGAATGGCTTGAACCTGGGGGCAGAGGTTGCAGAGAGCCGAGATTGCGCCACTGCACTCCAGCCTGATGACAGAGTGAGACTCTGTCTCAAAAAAAAAGCAAAAACAAAAACAAAAAAAACTAGAAGCATGCATCTGCACATATATACTAGGCGAATAATAATGATTTTTACAAGTCTAGTAATAATTTTATAATTCACATGACACATAATTTATAAGAAAACAAATAATGAAGTCAGAAAATGATACATTATTTACTACATATTAATTTTTATTTCATATAAAATTAGTACTTCAAGTTAGTTATTTGCTAACAGTTTAAACAACAGTGAGGTACTGTTTGTTTGTTTGTCTGAGATAGAGTCTTGCTCTGTTGCCCAGGTTAAAATGCAGTGGCACGATCTTGGCTCACTACAACCTCCAACTCCTGGGTTCAAGGAATTCTTGTGCCTCAGCCTCCCAAGTAGCTGGGACTACAGGTGCACGCCACCACGCCTCACTGATTTTTTTATTTTTTGTAGAGACAGGGTTTCGCTATGTTGGCCAGGCTGGTTTCGAACTCCTGGCCTCAAGCAATCTCCCTGTCTCGGCCTCCCAAAGTGCTGGGATTACAGGCATGAGCCACCCTGTCCGGCCTAAAAATACTGTTTAAATGCAAAAATTATAATAGGTGCACATTTTGTTGTAATTTAAGAAAAAATTTTCTTTCCTGTTAATACCTACAAAGCAATATGTACATTTTTAAAAGTCAACTTATATCAGAAGGTTTACTGTGAAAACCCAGTTTACAAATGAAGAATCTTAATGTACCTGTACATTAAGAAGCATTAGAAAAACAACCACTGATAATAACAATAACAAAAATGATAACATCAATGTAATTTCAATCTGCCCTTTTAAAAGAAAAAGAAGGCTTTAAAAGATAAGGCCAATCAATACAATAAAAAACTGATTAACTGGACCTCACCAAAATTTTAAACTTTTGCTCCAAGAAAGAACTGTGAAAAGGGTGAAAAGACAAGCTACAGACTGGGAGAAAATATTTGCAAACCAGTATCTGACAAAGGACGTATCTAGACTATATAAAGAACTCTCAATACTCCAAAGAAAAGAAAAAAGTCCCACTAAAAATGACCAAAAAACATGGACAGGCATTTAATCAAAGATGATTTATAAATGGTCAATAAGTACATGAAAAGATGTTCAGCATCATTAGCCACCAGAGAAATGCAAATTAAAACCATGAGATATCACAACACGCCCATCAGAACAGCTAAAATAAAAAACTGTGAAAACTCCAAATGGTTGTGAAGATGCAGAGAAACTGGATCATTTGTGCAGTGTTGATGAGAACATAAAATAGTACAGCCACCCTGGAAAAGAGTTTGGCAGTTTTGTACAAAGCAAAACAAGCAATTGCTATATGGTCCAGCAATTGGATTTGGGAACATTTATCTCAAAGTAAAAACTTATGTTTATACAAAAAACCTGTACATGAATGTTTACAGCTGCTTTATTCATAATAGCCAAACACTGGAAACAGCCCAGATGTCTTTCAAATGGATGGTTAAACAAATTGCAGTACATATATACCATGGAATACTACTCAGAAATAAAAAAGAACGAACTATTGACAAAGGCAACAATTTAGATGAATCCCCAGGGAATTATGTTGAGTAAAAAAAGGCAACTCCAAAAGGTTGTATACTGTCTGATCTTATTTATGTAACTTTTTGAAGTGACAAAATTTTGCATATGGAGAACAGGGTAGCAGCAGGGAGGAAGGAACAACAGAAAGGAGGTAAGCATGGTTACAAAACAATGAGGGATCCTTGTAATGACAGAAGTGTTCTGATTCTTGACTGTGATAGTGGATACATAAATCTACGCATGTAATAAAATTGTATAGAACTAAATACACACAAAGAGAAATGAGAACAAAAAAAAACTAGGGAAATTGGAATAAGATCTATGGATTTTCTCAATATCAACATACTGGTCATGATATTGTACTACAGTCTTACAAGGCATTACCATTGGAGGGAACTGAGTGAAGGGTACAGAGAATCTATTACTTCTTATGAACTCTATGTGAATCTATAATTATCTCAATAAAATTTCAATTAAAAACAAAATCCCATGCTTATCTGGAAATCTTCCTCAATTCTTTCTCCTTTGCTGTCACATGTTTAACCCCTCTTTAAGTGCTCTTAATGTACAAAGATGAATAGGCCTCAGTGTTTCCCCTAAAGAAACCTATGGTCTTGTGAAATAGGACAAGGACACACACACAAAAAAAACCCTAATACAAAGTAAATATTTAGAGTATGTTCAATATCACACGAAAGACATAACAGATGAACAGAAGAACAAAATCTGGTCTATACATATAATGGAATATTATTCAGCCATAAAAAGGAATGGAACTCTGATACATACTAAAACACAGACAAACCTTGAAAATATTATGCTAAGTGAAATAAGCCAGGCACAAAAGAACAAATATTGTATGTCCCCACTTACATGAGATACCCAAAACAGGCCAATTCATAAAGACAGAAAGTGGATTAGAGGTTACCAGGGGCTGAGGGGGAAGACAGAGCTTTACTGCTTAATGGTTATAGAATTTCTGTTGGGATGATGGAAAAGTGTGCAAATGAAGAGTGAATGTATTGATTATATTCACATTCAACATTGTACATATAATTAATGTCACAGAACTGTACATTTAAAATCAGTTTAAAATGGCAAATTTTATGTTATATATATTTTGCTAAAATAAGAAATAATTTCATAGTAACTTTATTTACATTAGCCCAAATCCAAGGTATTCATGATAGGAGAACAGACATACAAACTAGGACATATTCATACAATGTAATACTACTCAGCAATAAAAAGGAGTAAAATACTAAAGATGAATCTCGAAGCTGTATGCTGAGTTAAATAGCCTTCCACAAAAGGATACAAACTGTATACTTCCACTTATATGAAGACAAAGACAATGTATAGTGAAATAAATCAAACAGCAGTTGCCTCTGAGGGTGTGTTGGGACAAAGCCTGATTGGGAAGGGTGATAAAAGAAAGTTCTGGGGTGACAGAAACATCCTGTATCTTGCTAGGTAGTTTACAGAGGGAAATGCATCTGTCAAAACTTATCAAATGATGCACTTAAAATTTGTGCATTTCACTTATGCAGAAAACAGAAAAAGAACTATAAGCAATATTGAACTCTAGTTAATGATTTGTAAACTAAAATGTTTAGGTGTGAAGTATACTGATGGCTGCAACTTACTTCAAATTGCAATAAAACATGAATTGAGAGATGGCAAGATTAAGAAATAACGAGATAAAGGAAATACAGCAAAGTGTTAGCAACAGTAAAATGCAGGTGGTGGGTATGTCAATAATCACTATAGAATTCTTTCAAGTTGTCTGAATGTTTGAAAATGTTCATAACAAAATGTTAGGAAAATATACATACCAACAAAACAGTTGTTTCTCTTCTTCTCAAGAACTTGGCTTATATTTCTAATACTACAGAGTGAGAATTTATTGTTGTTAAGTTTGTCCCCAGATGTTGCTCTTGCATACATGATGTAATTGCCATTTTCTTTTTGCCCCAAATTCTTAGATTCTCCTGGTGTGCACTCTGTTCCAGAATCATGCTGTCAAAAAGAATATAAAGTTACATAAACAGGAAGTAAAATAAGGTTTTCAGGTCAACTGATTAAACGTAATGTTCTCATTAGGAAAACAATGGAAGCTTGTGGACTCTCCTTTAAAAAGGATCTTACAATTGTTTTACACCTTGAGTAGGAAAAGAATTTGCTCTTTTAGGGGTCACTGTCTTAGAAAAGACGGAAAATCAGTGGAGGTCTAGCCATAACAATGTATAGCTTTGTAAGCCGGGACTAGAATTGAGGACAGACTGTCATAAAAGTCTATTAAAAATAAGCTCACCTACTTTTAAAACTAGTAACGTAAAATAAACTACTTTAAAACTACTAAATAGTCTCTAACATATATATATGTTAAATTACATGGTATGACTAGTTCAGAGAAGACAGAGGTGGGGAAAGACAAAAAAATCAAGAGACTGGCAGGGGGATAAATACACACAGAACAGGAATCTAAGACAGCTAACTTAATAGCCAATACATAAAGAAAGGTAAGTAAAAATGCTGACTAAGAACAGAAACACAATGATATTATTTTTAAATGAAAAATGGTAAAAGCCTAGAGATAAAACCAAAATACTGCTTTACCAAATAAAGAGGAAACAGAGTTCTGTGTACATGTAACATATAAATGCACATAAGTGGTGTTCGGTTTCGATACATTTTATTGAAGAATCAGATACATACAGCATAGCTCCCTGAATTTTCTCAAAGTAATGCTTATGAGATCAAGCAACAGAACACTACTACCAGATCCCAGCAGCCCCTGCCATCCTGGGGGATATGCACTAAAACAACCCTCACAATGCCCCTCAAACAATTCAGAACACATCAGAAGGGGCAAAAAACACTGGACACTAGAGTAATCGTGCTATTTAATTAAAATCTTGTTTTAAATACCCAACAACCCCACTCTCAAGAAAGAAAAAGACTGTCCAAGGGCGTTTTGTTTTTTCCTAGAGCCCAACTAAGTTACTTTCATTTTCTATTCCCTCTTCTGAGGCAACTGTTAAATTAAAAAATGTGTCCTCTACTATCACCTTTATTCTTCCTGATACCTCTTGCCTTTCTCCTGAATCTAGATTCAGCATTTAACAACTCTATACTATTCACCAATATTATCTTGCTTTATGTTTTCAACCTATAAAATTCAATTCAGTTTCTGAAAAAGGTGTAGCACTAGAATTCTCAGCATTAGAGTTTTAGAAACGAAAGAAAAAAATCCCAATTCTGTGTAACTCTTGATGTCATCACAGAATATTTTGCCACTTTTCAATTCAGTAAATATTAATGAATGTCCAGTGCTATAAAACGAGGCACTAAAATATAAAAATATAAAGATGAGAAAAGTATTATCCCTAGCCTTCAAGGCACTTACATTCTATTTTTAAATGATAGCAAATCTTGACATATCTGCTTAGTCTGACTTGCTGCTGCATAAATCCATTACAGATATCGCTAGTCAATTATTATTTTACTAGGCCAGAGTATATTACAATAGATCATCATTAACAGGAATAGAAGGGGGAACACGTTGTAAGCAAGCATGCCAGCTATTTGCCATCCTCAGATAACGAATAAACCAAGCACATGAATAAGCAAAACACAAAATAGAACATAAAGGCCATCTTGACTGGACCCGCACAAGTCCTAAAAGTTCAAATCAAGAGAAGGGTTTCACAAAGAAACTATAATCTTTGTGACAAGAAAACAGAAAAATTTTTCTAACTATAAGAAAGAAAATTAAGAAAACAAAATATCCATAAATAAAAATTCAATCATAATCTACCATGCACTGTAACTATTAAAATTTTGATCTATTTCCTATCTGACATATCTAGCTATATCATATTTTAATATAAAATTTGGACTACACCATGTGTACAGTTATAACTTTTTTTTTTTTTGAGACAGAGTCTCACTCTGTCCCCCAGGCTGGAGTACAGTGGCGTGATCCTGGCTCACTGCAACCTTGGACTCAAGTCATCCTCCCCCACCTTAGCTTCTCGAGTAGCTGGGACTACAGGTGCAGGCCACCACACCCAGCTAATTGTTTTTGTGTGTATTTTTGGTAGAGACGGGGTTTCGCCATGTTGCCCAGGCTGGTCTCGAACTCCTGGGCTCAAGTAATCTGCCCGCCTCGGCCTCCCAAAGTGCTGGGATTACAGATGTGAGTCACCACAGCCACCCTCCATGTGTACAGTTATACACACCTTTCTTTCAGCTTAACAGTATAAAATGAGCACTGCAAAACTTGATATTTAAATGACTGCAGAGCATTCCGTGGTATTTTCGTACTGTAGGGCCATTTAGGCTGCTTAAAACTTTTTGGTATTATAAATAAAACTATGATGGTTATATTTTCTTAATTAAGGGCCATATTCATTTACATCATCTAACAACATGGATCAAGAGTTCAACAGGCAGACATGGGAAGGAACTGACTTTCTAGCGGAGGAAAGTTTTAAAGGTCTGTGAATTACTTAATTTGACAGACGAGGGGAGATAATGCTAGAAATATACTTAAACCCCAAATTATCAAACACCCTAAATGTGAAGATAAGGAAATTGTACCAGCAATATTAGAAAGTAGTAGAAGTAAGTTAGTAAGCACAAGTGGCATTTATTAGAACTGTATTTACACAAAGGTGAATCTGCTGAGAGTAGAATTTTCACCCTGAGAGACAGGAACTTTGTCTCATTTATGATTACAACTTCCTATAACAAAGTTTATAAAGTAGTTTATAATAGGTGCCCAATAACTATTTCAGATAGGATAAATAAATATAAGAAATAATGTAAACCACAGAAAAAGTAACATTGACATTACTACAAATGTATAAGAGAGAAAGAGATTTCAGATAAAGATGTTAAGGAAGACAGGTTCAGGTGTTTATGATTCTGGCTGATCTTACTATTAAATTACTCAACAAATATTTATTAAGCATTGTATAATTTGGATGTCTGTCTCCCCAAATTTGATCCCAATGTTGTTAGTGGGGCCTAACAAGAGAGGTCTGGGTCATGGGGGCAGATCCCTCATGATTAATGCTCTTCCTGAAGAGTTGGAGGTGGGTGGGTGAGTGCATTCTCACTCTCTTAGTTCCTGCAAGAGCTGGCTGTTAAGAGCCTAGTACCTCCTCTCTCCCCGACCCCACGCTCCCACCGCCTCCACTCTCGCCATGTGATCTCTGCACATGCCAGCACCTGTTGCCCTCCATCATAAGTGGAAGCAGCCTGAGGCCCTTACCAGAAGCTGAGTAGATGCCAGCACCATGCTTTTTGTACAGCCTACAGAATCATGAGCCAAATAAACCTCTTTTCTTTATAAATTACCCACCCTGAGATATTCCCTTATAACAACACAAAACAGATGAAGACAACCATCTACTATGGATACAGATGGCAGAATTAACAACATTTGCAAAAGAATGGGGTATAACTGAGCGTGGTAGGCAAAGAGTGTGAACCAATTTCTCCATTAAACAATAATATAACATTAATTTAATAAAAACATCTCACTGGCAGCTAGGTAGGAAAGAGATTAGACAAGAAGTGAAAAGAGAATGGTCTAGATTCCCTACTGCAAGTGTGGTTCACAGATGAGTACCAGCAGCAGCAGCAGCAGCATTATCTGGGAGTATGTTAGACATACAGAAACTCAGGCCCCATCAAAGACCTACTAAAAAAGAATCTGTGTTTTAAGATTCTCAGGTGATGTATATGCACATTAAAATGAGTGACCTGGGACTATAGGCCAGACAAGTAGCTGGAGGGGTACTAAAATTCCCCTGGTAAGGCCTGGAACCAAGATGACTTAGGGAAAAGAGGACACCTATCTGCTCTTGAAAATGCAAATCAACTATGAACAATAATTCTCTGCTCATCTCTAAAATTCCAAGTACTCTTTTAAGAACAGATCACAAAAGCAGTCAAGAGTTACAGAGTAAGCACATTTTAAATACCTTATCCAAGAACATTAATAATTATCAATTTCTGATTGGGACGTAGAAGAAGAAAGACTTGCAACTTAGTGAGATGGCACCTATTTTACAAACATGGGAAAAATTAGAGAAGTGCATTTGGGGATTTTAAGCTACAAGTAGACAACTTATTTTTAAAATCATAAAAATTTGCACTTTTGCAAGTGATAAGGTGAAAGTAAAATGAATTTACATACTGTTTTCAAGTGTACATTTCCAAAATGTTATCTTTAATAAGCTCTACCAAAATCACAAAGAATATCATTCAGTATTCCACATTTCTGTGTTGTACTGATCTTTAAGGTCACTTAAAAGATCAATATAATGGACTGGGTATTAGATAATATCAAAGATTGCTGTTAATTTTGTTAGGTGTAATAACCACATTGTGGTTATATTAGAAAATGTCTATTTTTTCAGGAATGTGTACTGAAATATGTAAGGATAGATAGAGTTCCTTTAAATACCTTAGCAAAGAAAAAGAAAGAAATACAGATAGAATATATGGCAAAATCTTCACAATTATTGGCTCTGAATTAGGGGTTGATAAAGTAGCCAGCAGCTTGTTTTTATATGGCTTAACTAAGAATGGCTTTTCCATATTTAACAAATTGTAAAAGCAACAAACACTGTACAACAGAAACCAAACACTGCCCCTGAAGCCTAAAATGTTTACTAGTAGGCCCTTTACAGAAAATGTTTGCTGATCCCTGTTCTGAATCATGGGCATATAAGGCTTTGTTGCACTATTTGTTCTACTTTTGTGTATGTTAGAATTTTTTCATAATAAAAGATTTTAAAATATCAATCTCATTCCACAGTAGAGAAAATACTTTAAAACATCAATCTCATTCCACGGTAGAGAAAAGATTTTAAAATATCAATCTCATTCCCTAAAAATGCTTTAACGGAAACAAAACAAAAAAACAATTTCTCACAATTTGCTGAACATTCAAAATGTACTTTTAAACAATGAATAATGATTCTCATTCAAAAGATACTTGAGTACATTATGTACTAGGCATTGTTCTAGGGCCAGGAGATATAGATATTATTTTGTCTGAATAAGCCAGATGAAATTCCTTGCCTTCACAGAATTCTGGCATTGTTATGCTTTTCTTATTTTAATCACAAACATTCTATCTTCCTCTCTTTCAGTATGGTCAAATACATTACTGTGCTCTGACATAAAAACTAAACACTCGTAAGTACATTTGTTTTCACTGTAAATTTTAAATAAATCACTCAACATAAAAATTAGACTAATAAGTATTTTTTAAGCTAATAATTAGACAATACTTACTGGGGATCCAAAGTTATGTCCAACTTCGTGAGCAAAAGTAATGTGAGAGACTTTGGGAGGTACATGAGACCCATAGTTCTGAACAGTAATAATTCCAGTGTTTAAGGACTTCTTCTTACCATCTGAATAGAGTTTACTTTTTTCACATATTCCTCCAGAGCTTCCTAATCCAGAACAAAAAAAATGGCTAAATTAGCATCTGTTTCCCTTTACCCCCTAAAAAAGGTAATATATGCTATATTAAATGAAAACATTTCATATTTTAATCTAAAATAGAACTGGTACTCAAACGTATCACATATGCAAAAGTTTCTTTGGTCCAAGACTAAGAAGTCACTTCAAATAAAAGTTTGAATGACATTCATAAAGAAACTCCCAGGACTGAGTACACAGCCATTACAAAATGTTCTTCATAATCAAAATGTCCCCCAAATGTTGTTCCCATTAATTTAGGTAAACAAATATTTACATTTCCTTTCAATTTGAATATATCAATATTTACACTAAGTCAAAGTGTACATCCTTTCATCTTTTAAAAAGAAATGATTTAAGTTAAATGAAAGTTGAACAAAATATCCTCAAGAAGATTCTGAGAAAGTCACTTCTACAAAAAGCAGTGAGGCACATGAGTACATGATTCCCCGTCCTGAGATATAACATACAATGTATTTGTTAAAAAAGAATATAATTCTGTCAAGAAAGTTAAAAAAAAAAGGGGGGGGGTAGAGAAAAGCAGGAAAAAGAGAAGATGGGTGGGCAGGAAGGAAGAGATAGAAAGCAAATGAGGCAAAAGGTTAATAACTGATTAGTCCATCAAGAATTCACCACTGCTGAGCACAGTGGCTCACGCCTGTAATCCCAGCACTTTGAGAGGCCGAGGCAGGTGGATCACTTGAGGTCAGGAGTTTGAGACCAGCCTGGCCAACATGGTGAAACCCCATCTCTACTAAAAATACAAAAATTAGCCAGGTGTGGTGGTGCACACCTGTAATCCCAGCTACTCAGGCAGGAGAACTGCCTGAACCCGGGAGGTGGAAGTTGCAGTGAGCTGAGATTGTGCCACTGCACTCCAGCCTGGGCGACACAGTGAGACTCCGTCTTAAAAAAAAAAAAAAAGAAGAAGAATTTCACCGTACTATTCTTGCAACCTTTCTGCAGGTTTGAAATTTTCAAAAAAATTTAAAAACTGAATTATGATTGTTCCAATATGTCTTTAGGACACTATCAAATTTTAAAAGAAAAACCATATTTCCACTTAAATATTTTTATCATTTTGTACTTCATCTGTTCATTAACAGGGACTTTAGAATTTAATAGCAAATGACAGTGCTTTCACAGCCAAAATCAATTATGAGAAATCAGAAAAATAATAATAGGAAAATCAGAAACCACCTCGTCAATTCATGCCTTTATATAGACATTACACTGGTAAGATCATATTTTCTTTTAATTAACTTTATTATAAGATTTTCAGTGAGAAGTTATTTAGTTTATATTTATACTTAAAAGTTTTCCCTATTTGATTTTTAAAAGAAATACAATCAAATGGATAAGGGTATTACGATAACTGCTCTAATTAGCTTTCTATATACAAGTTACAACAAAGTTACTAAACCATTAAAAAAAAAGTCTAATATTGCTTCTCCTCCCCTTCCCATTCTCCCCGCTTCAAAAACAAGTCTAATATTTAGAATCCCTAATAAAGCATGTACAGAAGGCAATTCAAAACAGGTCTGCAAGAACAGCATTATACTACAACTGTTGCCTTGCTCCCATTAAATATAAGAAATATATGGCAACAAAACACAAATTTGAATTACTGTTACTATATAATTCAGAAAGCTGAAATGAAAAATGTGTATCAAAGAAACACGAGGTCAGGAGACCGAGACCATCCTGGCTAACACAGTGAAACCCAGTCTCCACTAAAAATACAAAAAATTAGCTGGGCATGGTGGCAGGTGCCTGTAGTCCCAGCTACTCGGGAGGCTGAGGCAGGAGAATGGCGTGAACCCAGGAGGTGGAGCTTGCAGTGAGCGGAGATCGCGCCACTGCACTCCAGCCTGGGTGACAGAGCAAGACACTGTCTCAAAAAAAAGAAAAAAGAAAAAAAAAGAAAATACAAGTAACATGCCCCACCATTTTCAATCCAGAACTCTGCCCACCTCAGGTGATGTATATGCACATTAAAATGAGTGACCCGGGACTACAGGCCGGACAAATAACTGGAGTCACACGCAAATTTAACCCAGCAAGGGGTTGAGAACCTTTATGATATTCAAAATTTACTACCTTTTCTACATTGACAACTGAGTAGAGAGAAAATACCAAATAATTTGTGAGTATTTAATATATTTTCTTAAGCTAGTTCTACTTTTGGAGCTCAGTCCTGAGGAGCACACCATTATTTCTGGAAACCAGAAAATATATAAATAAGTATTCTGTATATAATAATTATTGTACACACAGCATAGTTTTAAACAAATAGTAAATTAGCATCCTGCCTTAGTGAAGATTTGTCATGTGCAAATTGGTCCAATGCAGTACTGTCAAACTTGAATTAAGCATAGAAGCCTCCACAATTCAAATCTTTATCAGTTAAAAAAAAAAAAGTAAATAGGTATATTTTAAAATCTCTGATAATATACATTTTTCTGCACTTTTAGGGTCTGGCTAATTTAAGAGAAGAGTATACATAAATTAGAACATACTATTCTGAAATATAGTAATTTATATATTGCTTAACTTCTTAAACAACTGCTTTTGGTCTTTATGATTATTGCTTATATATGAAAGTTTAAAATGGCCGGGCGCAGTGGCTCACGCCTGTAATCCCAACACTTTGGGAGGCGGCGGCAGGCGGAATCACCTGAGATCAGGAGTTGGAGATCAGCACAGCCAACATGTTGAAACCCCATCTTTACTAAAATTACAAAAACTAGCCAGGCGAGGTGCTGCGTACATGTAATCCCAGCTACTTGGGAGGCTGAGGCAGGGGAATCACTTGAACTCGGGAGGCGGGGGTTGCCATGAGCAGAGATCATGCCACTGCACTCCAGCCTGAGCAACAGAGCGAGACTCTGTCTCAAAAAAAAAAAAAAAAAAAAAAGGAAGTTTAATATTTGTTGCAGGCTAATAGCACATGTTGGAGTAACTTGAAATACAGGAAGAAATAAAATACTATTTGTAACTCTGAAAGTCATGGTTTAATTTTTTAAATATTGCAACTAGTTTTGATATGCCAGAAAACTCAGTAATGAGGTATCATATATACCCACAGCTAAACCATTAACTCAAACTCAATTGCTATATATTTTAAATTTAAGATTTTACTATACATATATTCATCATTGACAAATATAAGTTGTGAATAACAATGAGAAGGGTGAAATGTTTTAAATTCAGGTCAAAAGTAATTATTGATGAAGGATTCAATAAGCAACAAAGAAGTATAATGACAATTTTCTATCTACAGGATAGTTTGAGAGCCAAAGTTGGGAGTATCTGTCCTAAACCAAAACAGACCAACTCCACCCCACCCTCCAAAAAAAAGTCTTAGAAAAAAGACAAGAGTAATATGACACCTTGATATATTCCATAAATACAGTTTTGACGTGAGGAGGCCAAACATTAATAGTAGCATGCTGATCATACAATATTAATCTAAGCAGTAATTCTGGACCAGACCATAGTACTACTCCCAGAAGTGTTACTAGGAAATGTGAAAGCACAGGCATTTGGCTTTCAAGTCTGGAGAGCACTACTCACATGTAATGGGTAGGGATCAAAGATGTTAAATATCCATGGGGTCCAGACAAGCATAAAATGCCAATAGCAAGTGTCCTATTGCAATATTTTAATGATGTAATTTTCCCAGCATTTGAAATTATACTTTTAAACTATGGGTTAAGAATTCAATAAGCTGTGGGTTATCCCGAGAACCCTGTATTAAGTTCCGTATGCTCTCAAATTTCAGTATGTAATATCAAACTAAAACATCTAATCTAAAAAAAAAAACAGAAGAGACTGTTTCTACCAAATGATATGCCTCAAACAATGTTCTTCACAAATAGAGGAGTACTGAAGGTTTCAGGACTAACTATAGAGATGAATTCCAAAGCCAGCCTCACTCAAAGACCAGGCCAAACTGAGACTATGTTCATTCAGTTAACTGATAAGACCTATAGGTAGAAACATGAAGACTCAAAGGAAGAGCAAAGACAGAATTACAATGAAAAAACAACCAGAAGCAAAATGATTTTCCTGAATTTACAGACAGAAAACAGACAAGAATCCTGTCTCCCAGCTCTCAGTCCATTGCTCTTCCCATTATGCTGTGACAATTACCCAAAATTATATCAAAATATTATAGCTTAGTATGATTTTATAACTCTTCTCTCTCAAGAAAGAAGAAAACAGATTCCACCAATGTATAACCTCTACTAAGAAGCAGAAAACATTTCAGCTTCTTATTTGAAACATCTAAGAAAAGGCTAGGATGTTACTGTGTGTGTGTGTGTAGATTTTATTTATATCTATATAAAATACCTAGTAATATAATTACCAAATGAACTGAATCTGGAGTTAAAAGGTCCAGATTCCAGATCCTGTTCCACCTCTAGCTGTGTGGTATTAGGTTGGTCACAAAGTTTCTGAACACAAGTTTCTTCATCTGTAGAAGGGAGACAATAATACCTACACCTCATAAGGGTATTGAAATAATCAAGAATAAATATATAACATTCCTTGTTTTTAAAAAAAAAATTAGTCAAATATGAAACTCAGTTCAGCTAGTAGTAAGGGCAAAGACAAGTGAAGAAGCTGGCAGTGTTATTTCAAGGCAGGTAACCTACACTAGAAAAAGTCGGACCAAAGGAACAAAGATCCCTTTTCTTTCCCACTCTGGCCTCTATTCTTCTGTGCCTGCCTAGCCCCTCCCCAGCAGCTCTTAGAAGATGGCTTCCAAGAGCCGAAGTTAGGGGTTTAACATAGAGTAATGGAAGCAGACATCTAATGTCTGAAATAAAGAGAGATAATAATATAAAAGGAAAAAAAGCAGAGTGGGGGAAATGGGGATAGAATGTTGACAACGGGAGTCTTAGTTTTCGACTTTGGTTGCCAATCACCATATTCTTGCTCATGAAGTACACAGGAAGTATCTTGTTTCACCTTTATGAAGACCCTAATAATGAAAATACAGAGGCGGGTGGATCACGAGGTCAGGAGATCGAGACCATCCTGGCTAACACGGTGAAACCCCATCTCCACTAAAAATATAAAAAATTAGCCAGGCATGGTGGCGGGCACCTGTAGTCCCAGCTACTCGGGAGGCTGAGGCAGGAGAATGGCGTGAACCCGGGAGGTGGAGCTTGCAGTGAGCGGAGATCGTACCACTGCACTCCAGCCTGGGTGACAGAGCAAGACTCAGTCTCAAAAAAAAAAAAAAAAACAAAATACAAGTAACATGCCCCACCATTTTCAATCCACAACTCTCCCCACCTCAGGAAAATGAGCAGCATCACAAATGGTGATCCAAATATCACAAACAATGAGACACAAACACTGAGTGTTCCAAAAACCCATAACTACAGTTTAATCATAAGGAAAACATCTGACAGATTCCGAATAGGGGAGCATTCTAAAATATGCCTGACCAGTACTCCTCAAAACTGTGAGGGGACGGAGGATGGAGATTTGAGAATAACTAATCTGTTCAATTTTTTGTAAATCTAAAACTGTTTTAAAAAATAAAGCCTACTTTTAAAAAAAAATGAGTAGCTGAATCTAAAGACATGAGAATATCTGAAGATTTAGGAAGAATTTTACCAAATTCCTACAGAACCATTACAACCTTAAGTACAATAGTCTGTAACTGAAAATGCAAAATGGCAGAAAGTTTTCAGTTTAAGATCACATACTCACTTACCCAGGAGGCATTTTGTGAGCAAGCTTTAGAGACAAAAATATTAGTGTGGTGCTTCTCAAACTTCAGTGTGCATCAGAATCACTTTGAGAACTTGTTCAAACTAAGACTGTTGGGCTCCACATCTATAGCTTCTGATTCAAGAGACTGGGGTAGTGCCTATGAACTTATATTTCTAACAAGTTCCTAGGTGATGCTGATGGTGCTACTCCATGGATCACACTTTGAGAACCACTTGTTTGAGACTTCACAACTACTGTATTAATGGATAATATACAAATAAAATCATATGAGACCCTGAGTTTTTAATAGTACTTACTAATGAACAGGGAGAAGAAATCACAAACTTTGTGATAAAATCATCCAACCATTGAAGGGGCAAAGAGATTTCAGAGTATAAAAGTCTTGAACATGAAAAATCATAGGAAAGAGTGAGCTGTACAATCTGCTGACCAATCCAAGTAACAAAAAAAAGCACAGATCTTAAAAGACAAATATCCAAAAGTACTGCACTATTAATACGCAGCCCATGACATAAACTTGTACTTTAAAATGATATCATGAAATTGACTACACTTTAAAACATAGAAGAAAAACAAAAGAAGCTATGGAAATTGTAAAAGTATTGACTTAAAATACTGACTTTTAAAAAAGGAGAAAGAAGTATAAAGGAAAATACAGTACTACTTAAGATCTTAAAATATACAAAACAAATCAAAATCAAAGAATAAACTAATAAGAATAAGAATACAAAAGCTTCTTTTACTCTGGATAAAGCAGAAGTTGTTTTTTTTTTTTAAAGATAGAAATGAAGTATCAGAAGGAGAATTTGTTGTATATAGCTCAGAAGATAATATACTATTGATTAAACTCTACTTGACACAATTTATATTCAAAGAGCCTGGGGTCCTTTCCACTCATCTTTCAATTAATAAATTTGGATTTCTAAACTAGGCAACTGAACTGATACAGTAAATCACAGCTCCTCCACGACACTCCACCCCCACTGTAATGGGAAGGGTATTGTCCCATCCCAAAATTATCAATGACAATAGCTTTCATGGCTAAGGCAGAGACTCGGCAGAGTATGAACCCAGGTGATGATGAGTTGTGGGTACCAGGGGCTTCCTGCCTACATCTCTTTCATGCAGTGCTTCCCTTTTATTAAAATAAAGGCTAGAAATAAAATAATAAAGGCAGGCTTTCTTTTCTTTCTACCTGCCACTCTTGATGAGGATTTCTCTGCTCTTTATCTCACTACAGAAGAGACAGCAAGACACAGTTTTCCTCTTTTGATTCTAAGTACCCTATTTTGGGGGGGGAAAAAAGTTAATAAATATATAACATTTATTAACTTTTGTGGAAAAATTAAATTTCCCTTTAAGTTTCAGAATTACCACTTTTTCTCATAAAATTATTTATTTCATTTGGTCCATTCAAATGTCAGGAATCAGGATATTTCCCTGTATGCATTTCAAAATAAAAAGCTCCTTCATCTATTGTGCCTTTTACATTATGCTTATGAGTCTTGCCTAACTCAAGTAGCACAAATTAAGATATTGTACAGGCATCACTTTCTCCTACACATTGAAAATTCAACATTCTCTGAAAACTCCTCTTTGTTTCAAGTAGTAAGTTAAGACATATTTAACATGATAAACTACCTGAAGGTGCTCCAACCCAAGCAAGACCAAGGACGCCATCATCAAAATCTCGGTCTGTGAAGACATAGGCCAAACAGTAGTCATCATGATTCTGCTCAGAATTCAATTCCAGAAACTTCTCCACACCAATATTTGGGAAACGGAAAGGATTTGTAGGGTCCTTCTCATCAGCAGTTGTATTGATCTAAAATCCAAAACAATAATTTAGTAAGTAATTAATGTTAGCAGAGCTTTAGTGTAAATGTCTGCTCACCTTCTGCATACACCTGGACAATATGCTCCCATGGAAATCAGGCCTGAATTAAGGCTTCTAAGGTTGTTCCCACTGCCCACATCCCTGAGCTGATCACAGAAGGCAAAACAATAACAACAAACAAAAAAGAAAGGCTAGGTAGGGAAATTAAAATTGAAGATGCTAAATTTCTGAGCAAGTATTCGCCAGATTCCTGAACAATGAACACTTGGGAAGAAAAAACAAGTTTTGCTTTCAAAACCTCAAGTAAAGGAAGTATAGTTTCCCAAATTTAATTATCTGAACAAGTCTCCTTTAGTCCTAATCTCCTACATATGGTAACACTTACAAGGATATAAAACCCTGTATTTTAACTAATTACTAGAATATAAAATAGGTATCAAACCCAAGACTGTCAGTTCAGCAGACAAATCATTTTCCCGGTTTTCCTTGCCTAGAGAGTCACATGAGCCAAGCCAAACTAACTGCAAATTTATTTTTTTTTCCTGAATGTGGGCAAGAATTTTGCTTTCTAATTTAAACTCACTTCTTTTACTATTTCAAGCTGAGTTCTTCCAGAATGCTTCTTTTGATACTTAGCTACTATACTCCTACCACAGGTTCCTCCTTCAGAATCTGAATAATCTGTTCTAATACCAGACTTCTATTAAACAAAAGCTTTTATTTATTAGCCCCTGCATCCTTTCAGAGACCTGTGTGTCTCCTCTGAAGTCCTAGAACAATTTGGCTTTCCCCAGGTAAGCCAAGGAATTACAATATGAAAGTAAATGTTTTTACTGAAAGGCAAACCTCAGTCTATTTGAAAATGTTGGCAGTAGGAGGATGATATAATGGTTGATACAACAAGAATTACAGGTCTCTTTATGATCCGTACTCTCCAGTAAAACCAAGAGGCTCAGAAGCAGGGAGGCAAAAACACCATTGAGGGCAACTGCTTAAGAACAGATGTCAGAACGTCTGGTTTATCTATTAACAATTAACGAAAAACAATCAGTTACGGCCATTTAACACTAAAACAATTCAAAAGCAAGCACACTGTATGTTACAGATAGTCGATGCTTGAAGACATGCTGTAGATGGCTTTCTCTCACTAAATATAAAAATGAAATTTCCTAGTAATTCTCTAATACTGGCTATAAATAAAAATTGCATCTAAAGCCAGGCACGGTGGCTCACGCCTGTAATCCCAGCACTTTGGGAGGCTGAGGCAGGTGATCACCTGAGGTCAGGAGTTCAAGACCAGCCTGGCCAACATGGTGCATGAAACCTCTATCTACAAAAATACAAAAATTAGCTGGGCATGACGGTGGGTGCCTGTAATCCCTGCTACTCAGGAGGCTGAGGTGGGAGAATCACTTGAAACTGGAAGGCAGAGGCTGCAGTGAGCCAAGATTGCGCCACTGAACTCCAGCCTGGGCGACAGAATGAGACTCCTTCTCAAAAAAAAAAAAAAAAAAAAAAAAAAATTGCATTTAAAACTTAATTACCTATATTTAAATGGATTATTAATATTTGCTGACAATATAAATTTTAAATTAATAGGTTATGAACAATCTTCAACAGATAAAACTTTACTAAAGTTTTAATAAGAGGTAAGGTCTAAAAACAACCAACTACCACATTATTTACTTATATACATGCATCTCTTCATAATACAAATCATTTTCCTCAAAGGTACGTCACTAAAATGTGTTCAGGTGTTCTCTACTTTTCATTACTTGCATTTTATTGCTCTGCCTACTAAACAGCAACACTTATACCTCTTATCACTGTTATTTGTTCATTTAAGGATTTATATTGCTCACAGAATACATGAAAGCAATTAATTATGAACAATTCTTATACTGTAAATAAATAAATCATATTTCACCTTAAGAAAACCCAATTTAAGATTTAATCATACTACTGCTAAATTTAAGGACTACCTACAGCTATGTGGCTGAATGTATATATTAAACTTTTCTAGTATAGACATTTTATCTAACCATATGTGAAGAAAAATAGGAAAGCATACATATTAAGGAACCCTGTGGCAAATACTTTTGTGAAAGGATGATTTAAGTTCAGTTGTTTATTTAGTATATAAATATTGTTTCTTAAAAAGCTATACATATATATTTAGAATATTCAGAAATTTTTTGAAAAAATAGCCTAAATTTGTCAGTAATTTAATATTTATTTGTTTACCTGTAATTTACAACATTAAAACTAAATACTACGTGACCCTATCGCTCTGGATCAGCTTTTCTCAAAATGCCTAAAGTATTTTGGAATCTGTTGATGTTAATATATTTTCTCTAAAAAAAAAGTTTCATGGTCAAAAATTTAGAAAAATATGGGTTTCTTTCCTGAAAGACTTCTCAAAACTTGATCTATGTTACTGTGAGTTGCAAATTTTCAAGATTACAGTACTAAGGGTTTTTCCAACTTCCAATTTTATTTAAACACTGTATTTATCCTTTTTCTCCCCTGGAACACCAAATGGAACACACAGTGAAAAATACTGCACAAAACAAATTTTACGAAACTGAGGGATAATGTCGGTGGGGGGAAGAGTCAAGCACTAGAGCCATAGTTATTGAAGGGTCAGACCTTTCTTAATAATATGTTAATCAGACAGACTGAAAACACACTTTACCTCTACTATAGACCGGATTAAGACCTTATACATTTAATTCTTAAATCATAAACCCAAGTATCTGTGTGTGTGTGGGTGTGTAAATGCCAGGAGTAAAAAACTGCATCAACAGGTACAATTAAACTAAACTACTTAATTCATAAAGATAAAATTAAAAGCAAGCTTTTGTGTGTGTGTGTAAACATGGTCTGGATTGTTTCACTTTTTAAGTCTTTTTAACTATTTAAGGTCCTTACTCTTATGCGTTTCACCATGAAACTGATGTTACGGATTCCGGAGAAGTCTGTGGTCTGGTAAATTGTATCAATCGCTTTAACATGACTGGATATCTATGATTTAAAAAAAAGAACATTTTAGAGGCAATGTTGAAATATGAAAAAGATTATAAATTTCCATTTCCAAAATCAGTAATTATTCATGTCCTGTCACAATCAAATTTTTAAATGTCAACATTATATACTGGACAGAAATATAAAAAAGATTAGTGAGCTGTGCTGAGAGGGGAGATTCTATTTTCTTTTCCAGACTCCTCTAGCCAACAACAAACATGCACACTTCATTGTTTTTTTTTGTTTGTTTTTTTTTTTTGGAGACAGAGTCTTGCTCTGTTGCCCACGCTGGAGTGCAGTGGTGCAATCTCGGCTCACTGCAACCTCTACCTCCCAGATTCAAGTGATTCTCCTGCCTCAGCCTCCCAAATAGCTGGGATTACAGGCGCCTACCACCATGCCCAGTTAATTTTTGTATTTTTAGTAAAGACAGGTTTCACTATGTTGGCCAGGCTGGTCTTGAACTCCTGACCTCAAGTGATCCACCCACCTTGGCCTCCCAAAGTGCTGGCATTACAGGCATGAGCCACCACAACTGGCCCAAACATATACTCTTGTTTCAGTCACATAAAAATTTTGTTTCCTCAATCCAATCCTACAATGTCACACGTCCATTCCTTTTCACGTATTTCCTATGCCTAGAGTATGTTTCTCTATTTATCCTTCAGACTCAGCTCAAACATTTTTATAAGAACTTCCCTGACGGTTCAGGACACACAGTCATTCCCTGACTTTAATCCTTCTATTGCTGCATATTCTGTAAGCTTTCTTGACCCCTTTCTATATTTTTGGCACTGTTTTAGGCGCTGGGGATATAGTGGTGAACAAAACACAGAAGGTCCCTATAAATTTACAGAGGCTTATTTTAGTAGGGGAAGAAAGGGGGGAGATAATACAAATATAATAAACATACATTCAGATTTTGCTAAATTCTACAAGGAGATAAACGATGATCAACCCAAAAGCATGCATTTACCTAGCTGACCCCCAACTAAACTTTCTAGCTTCTAAACACTCTGTAGACAACCTTCCCAACTTCATTTACAAAAAGTACTCTTGCTACCATTTATGTGAAAACATGTATATATATGCTCAAAATTATTTTCAAAGAAACTGTAAAAACATAAACATAAAACAAGATGGGTCAAGTAAAAGCATTAACAATAATCTTTTAAAGGCAGCCCAGGCTGCCAAACACTGCTAATGAAATTCCTAACTGCTCATAGGGCTCATTATAAATTCATGCTATTTTGTCTTGAAATTTATTTGTTCCTTGGTAAATCCTACAAAATCTCATACCTTATTACTATTATGTTTTCCTCACTAGCTTCTCTTCCTCAGCCTATTCACCATATACAGATAGCTCCAATTTCTTCTCCTTTGGTTTCATTCTTTCCACATTCAATCTCTCAAGGCTACCCTTCCCTCAAGCTCTAGTTTCACATTTTCAAAATCCTAAGGGAAGAACTACCTAGCTTTTATACATGTTTAAAAGTAAGTTCATCCTCACCCCAAAATGATTCATTTATACTAGTGGTACCTCCATCTTCTCCATTTCAAATCCTTTGAGTCAAAAGTTCATTCATCAAATTCTTACTGGGTACCTTCAACAAGAAGGACATTTTGAAGGGCACCCTCAAAATATTTATACTTTAATGAGGGTTGAGAAGACACAAGTGCAAATAATAATGTAACTTAGAAAGTGCTACATACAATAAAAATACAGAATAAAATTAAATACTTCCAGTTGGAAGGATTCCTCCAACTTTCCCTCCTTTAAGACCACAAATGAAAATTCAACTCTCTTTCCAAAGCTAAACTTCAGAGTCATCATCTCCTTCAAGAAATCATTGTCTTACCCCTCTCTTTTGACACTAAAATATCCCAACTGGTCTTTCAGTTATCCATGTACTTATCTATTTTATCATATCACAACTGAAAATACATACTTTTTCCCAAAAAGAGAATACACTAACTTAAATTTTTAAAGGAAAGAATAGGTATTATAAAACAATATGGGAACTACTAAAATAGCACATAATCATAAATACCTGGGCAATCACAGCTTCTCGTGTTCCATAATATTTAAAGAACAAATGATCAGTCTGAATATAAAGCTGACAAGTATTTTTTTCAGCTGAAGTTGTACGTTTTTTCCTCAGGAGTTCTGGACCATTAGCAGCATGTTCTTCTTGAGGTATCTATACATCAAAAAGTCATTTCTGATAATTAGCATGCTTCAATACTATCATTTTATCTAATTAAGAATACATACTATAAACAATTTCATATTCTGCTTTATATAACACCCCAGGTATTTCTGCTGCCATTAAAAGTTCATAAAATCACTCTGTCTCATAATCTTCTCCATATAGATGATTTACTATCTATTCAAGGAACTCCTTCACTTTTACATATTTTCAAAACATATATTTTAATATGTATTCATTTAAATCTAAATCAAGTTGTATAATAGCTTATAATACTTTGATATCTTCTCTACCTCATATCTAATACCCATCTACCATCCAGTTCTGTCAAATTTATCTCCTAAATACCTAAGGTATCTACCCATTATCTCTGGCTCCACCACTCTAGCCCAAGCTACCATTACTTCTTACCTAGAGCACTGCAGTAAGATCAGTTTAATCAACCAATAGCCACTAATGGCCTTAGATCTCTTCTCCATACTGCAATCTTTTCAAAATGCAAATTTGAATATGTCATCCACCTCAATAATGTATTTCAATGACTTCCTATTGCTCTAAAAGATTAAGCCCAATATTCTTTATATGCTCCCCTAAATATCAACATTGCACAGCCTCTACTTAACTATCCACCTTTTCTCATTCCATATTACTTCACAAAGAGACCCTACAATGTTACACAACTCTAGCTGTCTGTGGTATAGCTATATAAGCTTTCTTTCCAATCCTCCAAAACAGTCTATCTCCTGCCACAGTCTTTGCACATGCTGACACTACCTCTTCTGATCTTGTTAACGGCTTCCTTCTTTCTTTAGACTTCGAGAAGGTCAATTCATCCATTATACCACTCCATAGAACCATATACCAATGTCTCTTACATAGTGCAACCTTACATTTATTTGTGGGATTATTTAATTTCTGTCCACATCCCACTTCACCCACTAGAATGTAAGTTCTGGAAAGAAGAAATCATCTCTGTTTGATCCTCACTGTAATGCTATCACCTAACACAGACTTGGCAGCAAAGAGTAAATGCTAAGTATTTCTTTCTTTTTTTTTTTGAGACAAGAGTCTCACTCTGTCACCCAGGATGGAGTGCAGTGGCACGATCCTGGCTCACTGCAAGCTCCACCTCCCGGGTTCACGCCATTCTCCCGCCTCAGCCTCTGGAGTAGCTGGGACTACAGGCACCCACCACCACAACCGGCTAATTTTGTTTTTGAATTTTTAGTAGAGACGGGTTTTCACCGTGTTAGCCAAGATGGTCTCGATCTCCTGACCTCGTGATCCGCCCGCCTCAGCATCCCAAAGTGCTAGGATTACAGGCGTGAGTCACCAGACCCGCCAAGTATTTCTTTTGAGAGTCTCACTCTGTTACCCAGGCTGGAGTGCAGTGGCATGATCATAGCTCAATGCAGCCTTAAACTCCTGGGCTCAAACAATCCTCCTGGCTAAGCTTCCCAAGTAGCTGGGACTACAAGCATGTATCACCACGCCTGGCTAATTTTTTAATTTTTTTGTAGAGACGGAGGTCTTCCTATGGTGCCCAGGCTGGTCATGAGCTCCTGGTCTCAAGTAATCCTCCTGTCTCAGCTTCCCGAAGTACTGGGATTACAGGCACGAGCCACTATGCCTGGCCCCAATTAAGTATTTCTTCAAAGAATTACCACTGCTATTGAATCCAAAAAGTCAAACATTTGTGAACACCTAAAAGGATTATCTTAAGTATTTTTGATGGCACAGTAATATAGAACCCAAATTGAATTTTAAGTCACAATTTCTTCTTCCTTGACATTTTCTTCTCCCTTAATAATTCCATGTGAACATACACAAAATGAAAAATTTGTATTATATCGCAAACACACAAAAAAGGATAACTATGTGAAATGATGGAAATGTTTATTTGCTTCACTATGGTAACCATTTTGACTATATGTATCCCATAACGTCATGTAATATACCTGATATATACACAATAAAACTTATTTTTAAAACAATTTGTATTATAGATGGGTACCAATACTACTGAAATAATGTAACATTTGGGGGAACTGTCCCCAAAGCCTATCTTGACTACTATTCTACTCAGGATTTTCATTTAGATGGTCTCCAGGTCTCAGTTTACACAGTTTGTAAATGACTCAAACATTGAGAAGTATTTCAAATCCACGTTATTTGTGAAATGCAGTTTATATTTACAATCATGTTATTCCACATAAAAAAGAATATATCTTAGCTAATGTTGAAGTTTTATATGTGAAAGATTTTCTATTCCAGACCAAAAAAAAAAAAACTGGATGCTTTAATGTGAAAATTCTATTTAAAGAAAGGTTTTAAATAAGAAATCAGTCTGAAATATGAAAAAGTGTTCCAAGCAGAAAAATTAACATAAAGGTGTTCAAGTTTATTTATCAAGTAGTTCAGATCTCCCATATCTTTACTGGGTTTTACTTTTTGTACAACTGTTCTCTTATTTATCATATGATTTTTCTATTATTCCTTCTGGTTTTGTCAAGTTTTGTCTTATATACTCTGAAGTTATAATATTATGGACATACAAATTAAAGGCTGCTATAATATAATGGAGAACTAAACAGTTTATCATTATGACACATCTATTTTAGTAATGCTTTTTTTTGCCTTAAAATCTACTTTGGCTGATAATAGATATATTTTTGTTAGAGTCATCAAATTTTACATCTTGTACCGTTTTACTTTCCATCTTTCTGCATCCTTATATTTTAGGAGTAGTTTTTGTAAAACAGTTTGTGGGGTTTTGCTGTTGTTAAATCCAATCCGATATTCTTTATCTTTTAATCGGTGCATTTAATCCATTTACCTTTAATATAATTACAGATATTTTGGGGTTTAAATCTCCAATTTTATTATCTTCTATTTGCCCTGCCTGTTCAATATTCTTCTTTATCTTCTTTCTTGCCTTGTTTTGGATTTTGAATTTTTATTCTATCCATTTCCCCATTAGCTTGTTAGTAATATATTTTACTAATACTTGACTTACCAAAATCAAATATAAATTATAACATTTACTTGTTCCTAGAAAAGAACCTCAGAACACTTAAATTACGTTTTTCCCACTCCAGTTTTAACTCCCTCTATACCCACATACACAACATACAAATATATACCACCCTACAAGTCTTTACTATTAGTGCTTTGTAGTATACAGTCAATATTCACTTAAAATTATCTAATGTGTTCTTTATTTAATACTTCAGATACAAGTTAGCATTTGAGCCTGCAATCTTTTCACCAGGAAAAAAACTACTTTCAGTATGTCAGATGGTTATATACTCCATTTGAAACGTGTTAATTTTACTTTTATCTATTTTTCTGAGTACAGCATCCTAGAGGATGGCAGTTTCTCTGTTTCAGCATATCCTACTGTCTTTTGGTTTCAACTGCTTCCAATGAGAAGTGAGCTGCCATGTTTACTGTTGCTTCTTTAAGAGTGATTAAACTTTTTCTCACTGGCTGCTTTTAAGATTGTATCTTTGGCTTTCAGACTTCTCAAATAATGTGCTATGGTATTGTCTTCACCGTAAAGTATTTATCCTGCCCTAATTACAGGGCTTAATGAATTTGTTGTCTGATATCTCTTTGTTACATTTGAAAAATTCTCAGCCATTACCTGTCCTTACTTGACTCTCCATTTTCCTCCTTCTAGGACATCAATTACATGATACATATATTAGACCTTCTGAATGTATCATCTATTTCTCTTACGCTCTTTTCTGTATTTTCCATCCTTTTCTTAGCAGTTTGCTCTATTTTCTTATACTATCCAAATCTAAATCCATCAAATTCCTAATTTTTGTTGTTACATTTGTCAATTCTAAATTTCCCATCAAGTTCTTTTGTTAATTTTTAATTTTCTGCTAAAATTTTAAATTTAGTCTTTATGACTTGAATATATTAAAGTCTGTATCAGATAATTTTCTTATCCAGGTACCATTTCCTTTGTCAGCTGACTCTCTTATTCTTCCATCGTGTTGTTTTGTTTCTTCATATACTGGTTACATTGAACTGAGTGCCAGGCTATGTATATGTATAACCACAGATTTGATGTGAGGTTGTGACTGACACCTTTCTCAAAAGATTTACTTTCACTTCTGGTAAGCAGAGTTAGGCTTGGTGCACTAGTAATCCTGGATCACCTTAATCCAATCAGGGACTGAGATGTGGTGTGAAACTTTAATCCCTGCGAGGAGAGGTTGAACATTTTATAATTTATACCCTTATTCTTAGGGAGTAGTCCTTCAAGGTCCCAACCAAAAGCTCTTCTGGGCAGATCCTAAACAATATTTTCATCCTCAGCCTCATGAGTCTGCACGGTTCTACTCTCCCTCTCAGTCTCTCAGCTACCTCCTCAGAAACTCAAAGACACACCTGGAGAAAAGGCAGAACCAAATACCAGGATTACCATTCTAGGTGTACACTTTTTTCTGAAATCTTGGCCGCATACTACTTCACAGTCATGTTATCTTTCCAATGCCTTCAAACAAATACATACAAATATACAAAACACATATATGGAAATATACATACACATATATTTTTAAAATATTTTTATTTTCAGGCCAGGTTGCTTTATATTAGTTGTACTAATCAGTTGTTCTCTACTTCTTAAAAACAATTCTTTATTAATTTTATACATTGTGAATGCATAAAATTTTATACAAAGTTTATAACTTGTCTTCACTTTAAGGTGTCTTTTATTTTAATATTCATACAGTGAAATATATTCATCTTTTTTATACTGAAAAGTCTTACGTATTCAAAATGTTTCTCCAGATCAAAATCCAAAATATTTTATAATATCTTTTGTGAAGTGTCTTTTCAAATGTTTTGCCCATTATCTATTAAATTTTTTTATTTTTTATTTTTAAATTTTGTGGGTACATAGGTATATATACTTATGGGGTACATAAGATATATAATACTTTGATAGGAATGCAATGTAAATCACATCATGTTAAATGGGGAGTCCATCCCCTCGAGCATTTATCCTTTTTGTTACAAAAAATACAATTACACTCTTTTAGTTATTTTAAAATGTACAATTTAATTATTATTGACTATAGTTGCCCTGCTGTGCTTTCAAATACTAGGTCTTACTCATTCTTTCTAACATGTTTTTGTGCCCATTAACCATCCCCACTTCCCCATCACTGCTCTAATACTCATTGCACCCTCTGGTAACCATCCTTCTACTCTCTATCTCCATGAGTTCAACTGTTTTAATTTTTAGTTCCACCAAATAAGTGAGAATATGTGAAGTTTGTCTTTCTGTGCCTAGCTTATTGCACTTAACATAATGACCTGCAGTTCTATCTATGTTGTCACAAATTACAGAATCTAATTCTGTTTTATGGCTAAATAGTACTCCTTCGTGTATATGTACCACATTTTCTTTATCCATTCATCTATTAACGGACACTTAGGTTGCTTCCAAATCTTGGCTATTGTGAACAGTGCAGCAACTAACATGGGAGTGCAGCTATCTCTATGATATATCTCTTCGGGTAGATGTGCAGCAGTGGGATTGCTGGATTATGGTAGTTCTATTTTTAGTTTTTTGAGGAACCTCCAAACTATTCTCCTTAGTAATTGTACTAATTTGCATTCCCACCAACAGTGTATGAGGGTTTCCTTTTCCCCACATCCTCACCACCATTTGTTATTGCCTGTCTTTTGGATAAAAGCCATTTTTACTGGGGTAAGACAGTATCTCATTGTAATTTTTATTTGCATTTCTCCGAGGATCAATGATTTTGAGCACCTTTTCATATGCGTGTTTGCCATTTGTATGTCTTCTTTTAGGAAATGTCTATTCAGATCTTTTGCCCATTTTGTAATAAGATTATTTTCTATAGAGTTATTTCAGTTCCTTATATATTCTGGTTATTAATCCCTTGTCAGACAAGTAGTGTGCAAATATTTTCTCCCATTCTATGGGTTGTCTCTTCACTTTGTTAATTGCATCCTTTGCTGAGCCGAAGCTTATAACTTGATGTGATCCCATTTGTCCATTTTTGCTTTGGTTGCCTGTGCTTATGGGGTTTTACTCAAGAAATTTTCATCCACATGAAAGTGGGGAGTTTCTTCAATGTTTTCTTGTAGCAGTCTCACAGTTGAGCACTTAAGTCTTAATTCATTTTGATTTGATTTTTGTATACGGTGAGAAATAGAGGTCTAGTTTCATTCCTCTGCATACAGATATCCAGTTTTCCCAGCACCACTTATTGAAGAGATTGTCTTTACCCCAATGTATGTTTTTGGCACCATTGTAAAAAATGCACTGTAGGTGTATCAATTTGTTTCTGAGGTCTCTATTCTGTTCCATGGGTCTATCTGTCTGTTTTCATGTCAGTACCATGCTGTTTGGTTACTATAGCTCTACAGTATAATCTGAAGTCAGGTAATATGATTCCTCCAATTTTGTTCTTTTTGCTCAGGATAGCATTGGTTATTCTGAGTTTCTTCTGGTTCCATAAAACATTTCAAATGGCTTTTTCTATTTCTGTGAAGAATGACAATGGTATTTTGGTAGCAATTGCATTGCTTTTTGTAATACGAACATTTTAACAACATTGATTCTTCCAATGTATGAACATAGAATATCTTTCCATTTTTTTGTGTCCTTTTCGATTTCTTTCATCAGTGTTTTATACTTCTCATTGTAGAGATCTTTTACTTCTTTGGTTAATTCCTAGGTATGTAATTTTATTTGTGGCTATTGCAAATGGGATTGCTTTTCTTTTTCCGACTGTTTGTTGTTGGAAACAACAGTAGAAATGCTACTGATTTTTGTATGTTGATTTTGTATCCTGCAACTTTACTGTATTTGTTTATCAGTTCTAATAGTTTTTTGGTGGAGTCTACGGGTTTTTCCAAATATAAGATTATATCATCTGCAAACAAGGATATTTTGACTTCTTCATTTCCAATTTCGGTGCACTTTATTTCTCTCACTTCTCTGATTGCTCTAGCTGGGACTTCCAGTACTATGTTGGGTGACAGTACTGAAAGAAGGCATCCTTCTTGTGTTCCCAATCTTAGAAAAAAGGCTTTCAGTTTTTGCCCATTCAGTATGATACTAGCTATGGATCCACTGTACATCACTTTTATTATGTTGAGATACGTACCTTCTATACGCAATTTTTTGAGCATTTTTATCAGGAAGGGATGTTGAATTTTATCAACTGCTTTTTCAGCATCAGTTGAAATGATCATATAACTTTTGTCCTTCATTCCATTATGATGTATCGCACTGACTGATTTGCATACGTTGAACCATTCTTGCATCCCTGGGATAAATACCACTTAGTCATGATGAATGATCTTTTTAATGAATTGCTAAATGCAGTTTGCTAGTATTTTGTTGATAATTTTTCCATCAATATTCATGAGACATAATGGCCTGTCATTTTCTTTTTTTGCTGCCTTTATCTGGTTTCAGTATCAGAGTAATACTGGCCTCCTAGAATGAGTTTGAAGTTTTCCCTCCTCCTCTATTTTTTGGAATAGTTTCAGTACAGTTGGTATTAGTTATACTTTAAATATTTGGTAGAATTCAACAGTGAAGCCACTGGGTCCCAGATTTTTCTTTACTGGAAGACTTTTTATTACAGCTTCAATTTCATTACTTGTTATTGGTCTGTTCAGGTTTTGAACATCATGGTTCAATCTTGGTAGGTTGTATGTGTCTAAGAATGTATCCATTTCCTCTACATTTTGCAATTTATTGGCATATAGTTGCTCAAACCCACTAATGATCCTTTGAATTTCATCTGTACCACTTGGGATGTCTCCTTTTTCATCTCTGATTTTATTTATTAAGTTCTTTTTTTTTCTTAGTCTGGCTAAAGGTTTGTCAATTTTGTTTATGATTTCAAAAAACAGCTTTTTGTTTCTTTGATCTTTCATACTGTCTTCATTTCTATTTCATTTACTTCTGCTCTGATCTTTATTATTTTCTTCTACTAATTTTGGGTTTGGTTTGCTCTTGCAAAACGCATCACTAGTGTATTTATTTGAAGTTTTCTTTCTTTCTGGATGCAGGCATTTATAGCTATATAAACTTTCCTCTAAGTACTGCTTTTACTGTATCCTACAGGTTTTGGTATGTTGTGTTTTCTTTGTTTTTTGAGACAGCGTCTCCCTCTGTTGCCCAGGCTGCAGTACAGTGGCACAATCTTTCTCACTGCAACCTCCTCCTCCTGGGTTCAAGCCATCCTCCTGCCTCAGCCTCCCAAGGACCTGGGACTACAGGCATGTACCACCACACCTGGCTAATTTTTAAACTTTTTGTAAAGAAAAGGTCTCACTATAGACCCCAGGCTGGTCTCAAACTCCTGGACTCAAATGATCATTCCACATCAGCTTCCTACAGTGCTGGAATTATAGACATGAGCCACCACTCCTAGCCATTAAGTTGTGTTTCCATTATCATCTGTCTCAAGAAATTTTTCAATTTTCTTTTAAATTTTTTCACTCACCTATTGGTCATTCAGGAGCATATTGTTTACTTTCCATGTGATTGTATAGTTTCAAAGACTCCTTTTGTTATTGATTTCTAGTTCTATTTGAGTGTAGTCAGAGAAGATATCTGATATTATTTCAATTTTTTGAATGTTTGAAGACTTGTTTTATAACCAAACATATGGTCTATTCGTGAGAATGATCCAGGTGCTGAGGAGAAATAAAAGTGTATTCTGCAGCCATTGGATGAAATGGTCTATAAATACCTATTAGGTCCATTTGTTCTATATTGCAGATGAAGTCTGATGTTTCTTTGTTGATTTGCTGTCTGGAAGGTCTATCCATTGCTGAAAGTGGGGTATTGAAGTCTCCAGCTATTACTGTATTGAAGTCTATCTCTCTCTCTTTAGCTCTAATAATATTTGCTTTATATATCTGGGTGTTCCAGTGTTGGCTGCATATATTTATTAGGTCATTTTTGCACTGTTATAAAGAAATAACTGAGACTGAGTAATTTATCAAGAAAAGATTTTAATTGGCTCATGGTTCTGCAGGCTTTACAGGAAGCATGGTGCTGGCATCCGCTTGGCTTCTAGAGAGGTCTCAGGAAGCTTATAAGCATGGGCAGAAGGTGAAGGGGGAGCAGGCACATGACACGCTGGAAGCAGGAGTAAGCAAGAGTGTCTGTGGGGGGAGATGCCACACACTTCTAAACCACCAAATCTCATGAGAACTCACTATCACAAAAACAGCACCAAGCCATGGAGGACCTGCCCCCATGATCCAAACACCTCCCACCAGGTCCCACCTCTAGCACTGAGGATTACAATTCAATAGAAGGTCTGAGCAGAGATATATCCAAACTATATTAATATATATTTACAGTTGTTAAATCCTCTTGCTGAATTGATCCCTTTACATACATACATATATATATACACACATATACATAAATATATATAATTACACACATTCATAAAAACATCTTTTAGGGTAGGAGTGTTGGTTGGGTTTATCGATGTATATCTGTATTCCTATTTACTCTGTATTTGAGACAGAGTCTTGCTCTGTCACCCAGACTGGAGTGCAGTGGCCCGATCTCAGCTCACTGCAACCTCCACCTCCTGGGTTCAAGTGATTCTCCTGCCTCAGCCTCCCGAGTAGCTGGGATTACAGATGCCCACCACTACACCCAGCTAATTTTTGTATGTTTAATAGAGACAGGATTTCGCCATGTTGGCCAGGCTGGTCTTAAACTCCTGGCCTCAGGTGATCCGCCCACCTCAGCCTCCCAAACTGCTGAGATTACAGGCGTGAGCTACCAGGCCCAGCCCCCTTTGTAATTATATAGTCACTGCCTTTGTCTCTTACAGTTTTTGTCCTGAAATCTATTTTGACTGATACAAGTATAGCTACTCCTGCTCTTCTGGTTTCCACTGGGATGGAATATCTTTTTCCACCATTTTATTTTCAGTCTATGTGTATCTTTACAGGTGAAATGTGTTTCTTGTATGCAATAGATCATTGGATCTTCAGGGTTTTTTAATCCATTTAACTACTCTATGTCTTTTGATTAGAGAGTTTGGTCCATTGACATTCAATGTTATTACTGATAAGTAAGGACTTACTCCTGCCACTTTGTTATTTGTTTTCTGGTTGTTTTGCGGCCTTCTCTTCCTTCTTTGCTTCCTGTCTTCCCTCTAGTGAAGCTGATTTTCTCCAGTGGTATGATTTAATTTCTTGCTTTTTATTTTTTGTGTATCTACCATATGTTTTTTGATCTGAAGTTACCATGAGGCTTGCAAATACTATCTTACAATCCTTATTTTAAACTGATGACAACAGTGATTGCATAAATAAGGAAGCAAAAAGAAGACTAATAAAAACTTTACACTTTAACTTTGTCCCCCTGCTTTTTAACCTTGTTTCTATTCATGCCTTATTGTAGTGTCTATATCCTGAAAAGTTATTTTATCAGTTCATCATTTAGTCTTTCTACTCAAGATATGAGTAATTTATATACCATAATCACAGATACACAATATTCTGTGTACTTATTATTACCAATGAGTTTTGTACCATCATATAATTTCTTATTGCTCATTCACATCCTTTTCTTCCTGACTGAAGAACTCTATTTAGCACTTCTTGTAGGACAAGTCTGGTGTTGATAAAATCCATCTGTTTTTGTTTCTCTGGGAAAGTCTTTATTTCTCCTTTGTGGTTGAAGGCTATTTCCCTGAATATACAGCTATAGGATAAAAAATTTTTTCCTTCAGCACTTTAAACACGTCATGCCACTCTCTCCTGGCATGTAAAATTTCTACTGAAAAGCCTTCTGCCAAATCTATTAGAGCTCCATTGTAGGTTATTTGTTTCTTTTTTCTTGCTGCTTTTAGGATCTTTTCTTTATGGCCTTTGCTGGTTTGATTATTAAATGCCTTGAGTTAGTCTTCATTGGGTTAAATATGCTTGGTGCTTCATAACCTTCTTACACTTGAATGTTGATATCTTTTTCTAGGTTTGAGAAGTGCTCTGGTATTATCCCTTTGAATAAACTTTTTACCCCTATCTCTTTCTCTATCTCCTCTTTAAGGACCTAATTCTTATGTTTGCCCTTTTGAGGCTATTTCCTAGATATTATAGGGGTTCTTCATTCTTTTAGAGTATTCCTTTTCTGTCTCCTCTGACTTTATATTTTCAAATAGCCTGTCTTCAAGCTCACTAATTCTTCTATTTTATCAATTCTGTTACTAAGAGACTCTGACGTACTCTTCAGTGTGTCAAGTGCATTTTTCAACTCTAGAATTTCTGCTTGATTCTTTTTAATTATTTCAATTTGTTTTTTAAATTTATCTGATAGTATTCTGAATTCCTTCTCTGTGTTATCATGAATTTCTTTGAGTTTCCTCAAAACAGCTATTTTTAATTCTCTGTCTGAAATTATTTAGTTTCTTATTTAGTTTCCTAGTGCCTTTATTTAGTGCCTTATTTAGTTTCTTTGATGAAGTCATGTTTTCCTGGATGGTCTGGACGCTTGTGCATGTTGGTTCATGTCTGGCCATTGAAGAGTTAGGTATTTACTGTAGTCTTCACAGTCTGGGGCTTATTTGTGCCTATCCTTCTTGGAAAGGCTTTCCAGGTGCACTGTCCATTTTTTAATTGGGGTTTGTGCTTTTTTTTTTTTTCTTAACTGAGTTATAACAGTTCTTTACTATTCTGGAAAAAAGCCTTTTATCAGAGATATTGTGGACATTTTCTCAGTCTGTGGCTTGTTTTCATATTTTTCTTAACTATATTTTTTGAGGCAAGGTTTTTCATTTTGATGAAGTCAGTTTATACATGTTTTTCATAGGGAATTTTTATGCCTTGAGAAATTGTTATCGAAAGTCACAAAAATTTCTCCTATGTTTTTTCCTAGTTTTAGTTTTAGCTTTGGCATATAGGTCTATTTTCCATTTTGAGTTAATTTTTGTATGAGGTGTGAAGTATAGGTGAATCTCAATTTTTTTTATATGGATATCCAATTGTTCCAGTACCATTTGTTGAAAAGACTGTTCTTTCCTCTTTTAAATTACCTTGTGACTTTTGCAAAAATCAACTGACCATGTGGACTCTCTATGTTGCTACATTTACCTGTATGTTTACCCTTAGGTCAAGATGACACTATCTTGATTACTGTAACTTTATACTAAGTCTTAAAAACCAAATACTATTAAATCTCCCATCCTTGTTCTTTTTTGAAAATTGTTTTGTCTATTCTAGACCTTTTACCTTTCAGTATAACTTTTAGAATCAGTTTGTCAATTACTAGATAAATGTCCACTGGAAGTCTTGATACTGACAGCACTGAATCTGCAGAACAATTTGGGGAGGACTGACATATTAACATTGAGGATTCCAACCACAAACAAAGTTTATTTCTCAATTTATTTAATCTTTAATTTTTCTTGGCAATGTTTTCTAGTTTTTCATGTACACATCTTGCACATATTTTGTTAAATTTATTCTACATATTTTATATTTTGATGCTATTTTAATTTTTTTCATTTTCTAAATATTTATTGCCAGTATATAAAATACGACTGTTTATACCAAATTTTAGCCTATGTCCTTGATAAGTCTGCTTATTGATTCTAGTAACTTTTTCTAGGTATACTCTTGTATTACCTTTAACTACTTCCTTTATAATCTGTATGCCTTTCATTTATTTTTCTTGCCTTATCATGGTGGCTAGGACTTTGAGTACAATGCTGAGTAGAAGTTTTTATTCCTTGGCTGGGCGCAGTGGGCTCACACCTGTAATCCCGGCACTTTGGGAGGCCGAAGTGGGCAGATCATGAGTTCAAAAGTTCAAGACCAGCCTGACCAACATGGTGAAACCCCATCTTTACTAAAAATACAAAAATTAGGCGGGCGTGGTGGTGTGCACCTGTAATCCCAGCTACTCAGGAAGCTGAGGCAGGAGAATCACTTGAACCCGGGAGGTGGAGGTTGCAGTGGGCCGAGATCACGCCACTGCACTCCAGCCTCGGCGACAGAGCGAGACTCCGCCTCAAAAAAAAAAAAAAGCTTTCATTCCTGGTCTCAAAGGAAAAGGACTTAGTCTCTCACTTTTAAGCATGGTATCAGCTGTAGGTTTTTTATAAAAGCTCTTACTAGCCTAAGAAAGCTTCCTTCTATTTTTAGTTTGCCATGTGTTGAGTGCTGAAATTTGGCAATGCTTTTTTACTAGTCTACTGAGATAATCAGAGGGGTTTCATCCTTTATCATGTTTATGTGGTAGATTACACAAATTTTCCAATGTTAATCTATTTTGCATTTCTGGTATAAACTTCATTTGAGCATAATGTGTTTTTTTTATATATTGCTGGATTTCACTTGCTAATATTTTAAGAAATTTTACTTTTACATTTCTGAGGAATATTGGCCTATAGCTTAGTTTTCTTGTAATGTCTCTGTTTGGTATGACTATCAAAGTAACACTGGCCTCATAAAATGTGCTATGAAGTTTTCTCTTTCTTTTTTTGAGACAGAGTCTCGCTCTGTCACCCAGGCTGGAGTGCAGTGGTGCAATCTTGGCTCACTGCAAGCTCTGCCTCCCGGGTTCATACCATTCTCCCACCTCAGCCTCCCCAGCAGCTGGGACTACAGGCGCCCGCCACCACACCCATCTAATTTTGGTTTTGGATTTTTAGTAGAGACAGGGTTTCACTGTGTTAGGAAGGTCTCGATCTCCTGACCTTGTGATCCGCCTGCCTTGGCCTCCCAAAGTGCTGGGATTACAGGTGTGAGCCAACATGCCTGGCCGTTTTCTCTTTATTTTCTTAAGGACTTTAAGACTGTCCTTAAGGATAAACTCTGAGAATACGGATCCATAAATTAATTCATAGCATAATTAACTAAACCCAATTTCTTTTCCATCATTTTATGACCCAAATCCAAAATAATAAGCTATTTTCTTTTCTTTCCTTTTTTTAATTTTTTTTTTTTAAGTAGGGTCTCACTCTGCAACCTGGGCTGGAGTACACTGGCGCAATCATGGCTCACTGCAGTCTCAACCTTCTACATTCAAGCAATTCTCCTACTTCAGCATCCTGACAAGCTGGGACTACAAGAGTGAACCATCTCACCTTCTCTTTAAATGTTAAAACTGTGTCTTTTCATTTAAATTGCATTTCTTTTACACTCATTTGGTCTTTTTTTTTTTAATCACTCTAACCATCTCAGTTTCTTAATTAATGTGCTTAGTCCATTTATTTTTTTTTTAATTAAAAAAATAGAAACAGGGTCTCACTATGTTGGCCAGGTTGGTCTTGAACTCTTGGCCTCAAGCAATCTTCACACCTCAACAGTCCATTTATACTTAATGCAGTCGTCAATATGGTTAGATTTAAACTTACCATCTTGCTATTTATTTTCCATTTGTCCCATCTGGTTTTTTTTTCCTTTTTCTCTTCTTCCTAACTTCTCTTAACTGTTTTTAATTACATTTGATTTATTTTATTAACCTGTTAAATTATTTCCTCTTCTTTTTTCAATGGTTGCTCCAGGGCAGAGGAAATTCCTGCAAACTTTTTCTGAAAAGGCCTAATAGTAAACATTTAGACTTTTGAACAACATGTAGTTGTTCTCTATCACAACTATTCAATTCTGCCACTATAATGTAAAAGCAGTCACAGACAACCTATCAATGAATAGGTGTGGCTGTGTTCTAATAAAACTTTACTTACAAAAGCAAACATCTGACCCACAGGCTGTAGTTTGCTGACCCCAGCTCTATGGTTTACAATACCCATCTTTATCACGGCACAGTTTACCTGCCAAAATTACACCACTTCACAAATTGTTTAAGAAACATACTTCTATTCTTCTTTCTCTTGTCCTTTGCACTACTGTCATAAATTTTGATTCTCTGTGTATTACAAAATCCACTATACCTTATTATTTTGACTTAGGTAATAATCTCCTGAAGATTTTTTTAAATGAGAAAAAAAACTGCTTAATATTTATCTATATAGTTACTATTTTATGTTCTTCACTCTTCTGTGTATATCTGAGTTTCCATCTGGTATCTTTTTCTACCTGAAGAACTTCCTTTAATGTTTCTTACAGTGTACGTCACCTAGACACAAATTCTCTCAATTTTCATTTAAAAAGATCTTTAATTTGCCCTTGTTTTTGAAAATTATTTTCTCTGAATATAGAATCCTAGTTTGGCAGGTTTTCTTTCAACACTTTGAAGATGTTATTCTATGTCTTCCAGTTTGCACTGTGTGATGAGAAGTCACCAGTTATACTTATCTTTGTTCCCCTGTATGTAAATGTATCTCCTTTTCTGTGGCTGCTTTTATGGTTTTTTATGATTTTCAAGTGTTTGCAATAATTTAATTGTAATATACCCTGGTATGGTTTTGTGTTTATCCTGCATGTGTTTCATTGAGTTTCTTGGGCCATGAATTGAAATTTTTCCTCATATCTGAAAAATTCAGAGGCATTAATTTTTAAATAATTTTTTCTGCATCTCTTCCCTCGGATGTCAATTATTTTCCCTCTGTGCTTTGATATGGATACTGTCTATTGTTTTATTTTCCTTTACTCAAGTATACTCATATTGAGTTCTGCAGTAATTAATTTTCTTTTAAGCCTATCCACTAAATTTTTTACCTGAGATAATATATTTTTCACCCTAGAAGTTCCATTTGGTTCTTTATTAGAATTTCCATTCTCTCCTTTTTGTGTTCATGTCTTTAATTCTTTGAACATACTAATAATATGTGTTTTAAAGTCCTTGCCTGTTAATGTCTGTAATTACTGGTTGTGTTTCTATTTAGGTGGCTTTTCTCCTTATTATGAATCACATTTTTCAGTTTCTTGTCATCTAATAATGTTCTTTGAATGTTGAACACTGAATGTTATATTGTTGAGTATCTGGACTTAGTGTCCTCCTTTAACAGATATTATTGAGCTTTTCTCTGACAGACAGCTAATTTATTTGAAAAGCAGTTTGACATTTTTGAGGCTTGTTTTTCTGCTTAGGAAGGGCAGGTCTGAAGTAGCTTCTACTCTAGGGCTAGGTTAGCCCTGCTACCATGGCTTGGGATATCTACTAAGTGTAATTTTTTTAGAGACAGGGTCTCGCGCTGCTGCCTGGGCTGGGGTGCCATGGCACAATCATGGATCACAGCAGCCTCAACCTCCTGGGCTCAAGAAATCCTCTTGTATGGCCAGGCGCGGTGGCTCACGCCTGTAATCCCAGCACTTGTGGAGGCCGAGGCGGGCGGATCACAAGGTCAGGAGATCAAGACCATCCTGGCTAACACAGTGAAACCCCGTCTCTACTAAAAATACAAAAAAATTAGCCGGGCGTAGTGGCAGGTGCCTGTAGTCCCAGCTATTCGGGAGGCTGAGGCAGGAAAATGGCGTGAACCTGGGAGGCAGAGCTTGCAGTGAGCCGAGATCGCACCACTGCACTCCAGCCTGGGCAACTGAGCAAGACTCCATCTCAAAAAAAAAAAAAAAAGAAATCCTCTTGTCTCAGCCTCCAGAGTAGCTGAGACTACAGGTGTTCACCACCGCACCCAGATCATTAAAAAATAATAATAATAATTATTATTATTATGGAGATGAGATCTGGCGAGGTTGCCCAGGCTGGTCTCGCACTCCTGGCCTCAAGTGATCCTACTGCCTCAGCCTTCTAAAATGCTGGGATTCACAGGCATGAACCACCACACCTGGCCCAAGTATTGTTTTTGATAGCTGTTCATTTCACAGAGTCTGGGTAGTTTTTCTTTGTCTCATAGTTTTCTCAAAGAATTTCATCCTGTGCAGGCAGGCACAGCTTAGTATTCGGCTAAGACTCAAGGAAGGCAACACCTGTGCAGATATCTGGAGCTTTTTCTCAGCACAGCTCTCTCCTCTCAGGTATTGTGCCCCTAAGTCCAGACACCTCAGTCTTCCTGAACTCTTACTTCTAACTCTTCAACTCAGCAACATTGCTGTGTTCTAATCCTTCTTGAGATCTCCTTCTGTGTGTCATATCTGAAATTTCGACTCCAGTCAAAAAGTCAGGGAAATCACAGAGATAATTATTTTCTCACTCTGAGATCTCAATCCTGCAATGCTTATTTTCTAATGTTTGAAAATAATTGTTTGAAATATTTTGTTTGGTTTTCTAGGTGTTTATTGTAGAAAGCCTAGTTAGATATCACTCTACCACAGCTTGAAAGGGAAATCTACAAGTTTCAAAGTTTTCATTTTAGACATTTAATACTTAAATCCATCTGGACTTTTTTGTTGTAAATATGGACTTCATTTACAGCCTGGACTTTATTGTTGTAGGATGGTGATCCAACTTCATCTTTTTTTCAAATAGATAAACATTTTTTTCTGGATCCATTTATTCAATGGTCCTCACTTTTCCTTACTAACTTGAGATCGCATCTCTACCACATAACAAAGTTTCATATATGCATGGGTCTTTTTCTAAGCACTCATTTTTATTCCACTAGTTAATCTGTCCATCCTTGTGCTATCACACTCTCAATTATTATAGCAAGTCTTAATACCTCCTAGGGTAAATCCCTCTTACCCTCTTTCCTGTTCATCATCTTTAAATGGGCCCTACTTCTTCTTAGTCCTTACTTTTCCATATAACATTTTTGACCCAGTGAGTGTTGTGAATAAGCTTGTTGTAATGTGTATTGGACTACCACTGAATCTACAAATCAATACAGGGAGAACTGATATTTTTATAATATTAAGTATTATTTCCCATTAATATGGTATATCTCTCTGTTCATTTAAAATCAATCTTCCTTAATATTTTTATAAAGTTTTGATTTTCCTTATATAGGTCTTATAATTCTTTGTTACATTTATTCTATAATATACAATATTCTCTGATATTATTAACAATGTCCATCCTTTCATTATATTTCTGGTAGTCTATTCGTGGTATAAATAAATGCAACCTACTTTTGTATATTAATATTTTATCAAGCCACCATGCTAAATTCTATCATATCTAACAGTCTGTAATCTCAACCCCTCTATCCAAATTGCCAATATATTAGTACAGGCCACTATCACTTCTCAACTGAATAACTACAACAACTTCTCATTAGTCTCCTAAACTCTAGTCTTAAACTCTACCCTCATGTTAAAAATTCTTTACTGATTTTTCTCTCTCCTTGGCCTTTGTATGTACTGTTCCTCCTACTTGGAATAGTCTTTCCATATCCTCATGGCTAACCTAACTCCTACTTATTCTTGAGGTCTGATTATTGCCTTCAAATACTTATAAGGCTAGATTAGCTATTCCTCTTGTGTGTAGAATATCATCCTATGCTTAATCCTCTCCTACTACTCTAAATTGCTTCTCTGTGTCTCCAATTAAACGATAAACTTTTGAGAATAAGCCTTCATCTTAATCTCCACATATTCCCAGAACTTTCCACAGTCTCTGACATATGGCAGAAGATCAATATGTATTTCTTCAATACATGTAAGAATAAAATCTCACTTAATACTAGAAAGACCCACCTGAAACAGAATTGTTTATGCCATTTTACAGATCAAGGAATAGATCTGAATACAAAGATTCATGGCTCAAGAAACATTACTCTACCATACTACTTTTAGAAAGGATGTCCAAAATATATAAATGTTTTATCATAAAAGAAAAAATGTTTTCTCATTTTGAACTTATGTTTTGAATAACTATAACCTGTCACCTATGACTAAAGAAAAAGGAGGGGAAAAAATAATTAAAATATGAAAAGCCCTGAGATTTTTATTAACATGACCAACCAGATTGTCTGCCGACACACAACGTTCAGTGTTAAAAATGAAGAATACCTTGGCAAACCAAGGCAAGTGGTCACTCTAATTTTAATACTAATAAAAATATTTACATTTATATAAAACATTTGTTTTCTTTTATAACAAAACATGTAAAGGATAGTATATTTCAGACTTGTAATGTTTTTTGGGTCACATATATTTGTATTCAAACCTCAGCCCTATCTCTTTATTATTGGCACATTACCTGGCCTCTTTGAGCATTAAAAAACACTCCCCATAGTGGTATAAGTCTTTCAGAAATTCTAGAACACACATTTTAAATGTAGATATACATCCTCAAGTTCATTTCCATTTCCTAAATGCAAGCTGGTGTTAAAATCCTTACCTGTGTTACTTCCTCTACACCAGTCATCTGGTATTTCCTCATTCTTTCAAATACTGAATGATCTGCACAGCCCCCCTGAGGACCGTATTTATGGGGATAGTCTAAAATACAAAGAAGAAACATCGTTACTGTCACACATTTAGGTATAACCAATTATAAATGAGAATTATCTTATAAATAAAATTTAACTGTCTTAACTAATGAAAACCATGAATGCTTATTGAGCACCTATGGAAAAGGCATTATGCTAGGCATTCTAATGTTAAAACCTAGCAGGTTCCTAAGTTCTCCCTCAATTAAAAACCACAGGTCTTTAGCTTTTTGTCATATAGATGATTTGTGAATTCTAAAAAAGGGCCATAATCACTCGTTATTCTGACCCTATCACCAATATACTGCATTCGGCTGTCATCAAGAGAATATCTATGTTTCTGGTCCATCATCTGGCAGGGGTCAAGGGAATCCTGCAGCATTCTGAGCTCCATCAGGAGGACTCCAGCAAATATAAAGGAGAACCCCAAAACTCTTCCTATTCTTGGGAAGATACTCCCCCACCCCTCATTTCACAAAACACAACTGTCTACCACTTTCTCCCTTAGGACCATTAAGACTATTCTCATAGTAGCTCAGTTTTTACAGTTATGTGACTATATCACTGACTACCCCAACTTATTATAGGCATTTGTTGTCACCCAAGTCACTACTGCCCTTATTTCCTTATTTTTAGATCCTGACTTACTGTCAGTCTCTCTGACACCACCTCATCATCATGACTGATGACCTCATTCATCATTATTCATCATTCATGACGATGATCCTTCCAATACACTCAGTTCTTTTCTCCAATGATTTTTTCCTACCTCAGTTTCTCATTTCCACAGTTACTCTTCTGAACTTGTCACTATTGATAACTGAAAGCACTTCATAATCTCAACTTCTAGTATTCTACTTTCTTTCCACCACTTATCTTTTCAGCACATTCCCTCTAGGCTCCATAAACCCTTTAACATCAGTGAGACCCTTTAATCCACCAATGCTACCACCTTATTGTCTATCGCCAGATATTCTTTCTCTTCCTTATTCAGTTTAAATCCCATAGTCAATTATTATTATAATTACACCACTGCATTCACCATCAACACCCCCGTGCTCCACCCCAACGCCCTTGAAGGGAGCTGATGGTGAATGCAGTGGTGTCTTACTTACTTCAGAAGTGTAACTACGGAAGAGAGAACCTCCTCCTGAAGCTGAATGAAGCTAAAGAAAAACTAGTAATTCCAGTCTCATTCAAAAGTCATGATCTGTAATCTCAAGCAGTTCCTTAATGCCAGCTAGCAACTGAATTTCCAGAGTCTATTCTCAATTTCATTCACCTAGTTAACACCAGGCAGTCCTTGCTTTGCCACACCAGTAAGTGCCAATCATAAAACTGACCATGCAAGCTGAAACTATGCAAAATGATCTTAATAATCAATGGGGAAAAAATTACAATTGTTCCGTGACCTTCAAAACCTTTTGTCAAAACACTAAAGCTCACTTACCATTTGTTATTAATGTATAGGGGAACAACAAAAAAAAACATTTATTTAGTACATTGTTACTTAAAACATTGGAATTTTAAAAGAATTAGTGTTTTATTTCTTCATAAACTGAATTTTATATATCACGAATTAAAAATATAAATTCCTTTTGAAAGCTTGAAACTTAAGGTAAAAAAAATTTCCAAATATTTCCAAAGCAACAAAACAGTATTTATATATGCTTCAAATTCTGTCAGCACAAAACTCTCCCAATAGAAACGGTCAAGCATACAATTTTTCCCATATACTTCCAAAATTTCTAAAAGATGTTGTTTTCCTTGGTCACCACATTAACTATAAAAATGGACAATGACATTTTCCCTCTAAAATTACTAACAATATAATCCTCATTTCTAGAAAAAGCCTTTGTTCAACTAATGAATAAGACCTCATTGAGATGCTAAATCATAGGATGCACTGTAGTTCCCCTGAAAAGGCCAAACAGCATATTCTTTCACAAAGAATGAGTCATGGGTGTAGAATATTCGGCCTATTTAAAACAAAGATCAGCTTTAGATCTATTGCCTTTCTTCCAGTTCCTCTGCCAGCCTCTTGCTTTTGTTTTGCTGTTCAAGACACAAATATAAATAGTACATATATTGTGACTCTACCTCAAGCAGGAAATAGCTCTAGTTAACTCTCAATCATCTACTCTTTCGAGGAGGAATATTTACAGTTCAGATTCTCTGTCGAACAGAACTAGGCATAAAATACTCACTTTTTGCACCCTCACTACTTCCAGCAGGGTACCCCTCCGCCTTATGTGACTAGCAGCTCAGAAACTTAACTGCAAGATCCAAGGCCTTGGCTATGAGATGACCCTCTAATAGTCAAAACTGGGTGGTAATCCCTCCAATAATATGCCATGAATCACCAAAGCCAATTTTTAAAAATCTACATTGAATTTAAAATAGAATGACTTCTATAGAATAATATTATTATGCATAAAAATTATTTTTGTTAGTATCCAGAGTATCATGAGGTGGGGTCCTTGTCCATGAAAATCGCCATTTATTCCCAAAGTTGCCAACATCAACAAGGATTCACTGATGGAGAGTAGAAGAAAGGATAGGCTTTTTTTTTTTTTTTCTTTTGAGAAGAAATGAAAAGTTTGGAGACAGGAAAGAACTCCAAATGTTCTTCCTCCTAATTTTAGTGGATGGGAGGCCCTTTCTCCCGAGTACCAATTCTCATGTCTTCCCAATCCCCATGTCTAATTTCTGTTTTGGGAGGGTAAGTGGGCATAAGAAAAGCACAGAGTGATTGTCCCTAGAAAGAGGAGGAAGTTGAAGATGACCCCACTTTCCACATGCACTTACAACACTGATCTCTCTGGAAACAGAGATAAGGAAGAGGGCCAGGCATGTCACTCCCCACCCCATGGTAAGTTTTAGAAAGAAAGGGTTAGTATTGGCAGCCAAAGGGATAATGGGAGTCAGGTCAACCAGAGAAATGTTGCTTTATTATTCCGATCAATGATAAATAGAATTACTAGTGTTTAAGGAAGAACCTTTGCCCTATTCATTATTGTATGGATAGTTTCTAAAAGTGTCTTGTACAGATTAGGCACTCAAAAAATGTTTATTAACAAATTAATCAGTTGTTAAACCTGTAAAACTTACAACTGACACTTGGAATGAAAACTTGTAACATACTAACTTTAAGTGACCATTATTTACAGGTATTTGACTTGGGACTATACAGCTATACACAGGGGTAAATGGGTGACTAGGCCAAAGAACATGCGAATCTCTTTTCCTTTCTTTAGTTCCCAAGCTGTGACAACTGAAAAGAAATATTGTTGCAGCCAGAGTAACAGGGCTGACTCTTCTCCTGTGATCACTGATTCTCTCCTCTGGCAATGGAAAGTCTACCCCTTATCTTCGAGGTTCAAGTCAAATTCCACCTCCCCAGGGAATTCTTCCTAAATCTCCCTAAAGCTCCCTCACTGAAGTAGAATGCACTACCCCAGGGCTTTGATGACATTTTTGTGACAGCATTTATCACATTTTGACTCTCTATTACTGAAAATTCCCCTGAAGGTTTTTGATCTTCAGGGGAAATTTTAAAATTCTCTTTCCTGTATATTCACAAACCAATAAATACTTGTTGAATTTAATTTTTCAGCCAGTATCTGGTTTCTATGCCTCTTTTCAAAGGTCATCCATTAACCAAAGACCTATAAACTGCTGGCTCCCATAACCTCCTTTTAGCCTTCATTCCACCTACAATAAAGAGGAATTGTCTAACACTTGAAATTGTTTCTACAGCAAAGTGTGTTCTAAATTCCTAACTACTTTACAGATTGACTATAACATACAGAACATTCAAAATTAAGACCTGTGTACACATAAATTTCCTAATCATATGTCAATGTTATTTAACTGCATTAATTTATTAAGCAAACAAATAAGAAAAACTATTATATACCAAACAACAGGGATACAAAAATAAATGACATAGAACATGCACTCTCAAGAGCTTTCAGTCTAGTTGAGGTGTCCGACATGTCAACAAGCATGGCATTTAAGTACCAACTTCCCAAGTGTTACGGTCTCCCGGCAATCATCCACAGTTTATTAAACACTGGTTGAATTTAATTTACTCATCCAGTCAACAGCTGGTTTCCTTCCATGCCGCTCAAAGGTCAGTCATATGACCAATGACCTGTAAACCACTGGATTCAAAAGATAGGGAAGACTCATCAACACATTAACAGCAGTAAAGAGAGGATACCCAGAACTGTGAGGTCAGGAAAAAATTCTAGGAGATTACACCTAAGTTGTATTGTCAGCTTGGAGGAGAGAGAATGTATATGCTGTATATGCTACTAGCTTAAATTAAGATTCTTTGGGTATTCTGCTTGTCTTGTTTCCAAATGCTCCCTCTCTAGAGCTCAGGCAACAGAGTAAGACTTTTTGGTCCTTAGTAGTTATTTCATCCCCTTGCCTCTTCAAAATTTATCTTCTCTTTAATGAACCAATACTTGATGAGTTAATATTAAAAACCTTATAGTAATTGTCTGTAATAACCCAACCCAAATGTCCATTAACAGGCAAATGTATTAATAAATCATGGTATCCACACAATAGACTAATATTTATCAACAAAAAGTTATTAACTTTTAATACATACAACATGGATGAATCCCAAAATATTTATGGTGAGTTAACTCCAGACTTTCTTAAAGAGTATATAATGTATAATTGTGTTTATATAACATTTTAGAAAGCGCAAACTAACCTAGAGATTAGTGCAAGAGGGTAGCAGGGAGTAGAGAGAAGAATTACACTGAAAGCTTTTGGGGGTGACGGGCATGTTTATTATCTTAAATGCTATGATAGTTTCACAGACAAACATGTCAAAAGTTGTCAATATTATATACTTTATAAGCAGTTTATTGCTATCAATTTTTCCTCAATTAAGCTGTTAAAAGAGTAATACTGACTACAGAGATGTGACAATCAAAGGCAATGTGTAGACCTTGATTAAATCCTGTATTAAAAAAAAACAGGAGACATTTTTGTGAAGTAATTGGGGAAGTGTGTCCACAGACTATACATGAAGGTATTATTAAGTCAATATTTAATTTATAGGTCTAAGAGTATAAATCTGTGTAACCTTTTTAAAGAGATATCTGGCAATATATGTCAAAATGCAAATGTCTGACAATGCATGCTACTTCTAGGAAATTAATCTTAAGGAAATAGCCATAAAAATATTGAGGGGAGAAAATATGTGCAAGAATGCTACCTGTTGCAATTTTTAACAGTAAAAAAGAGGAAACAATCTATACATCCATCAGTTGGCAGGTTGGTAAATAATACATTTATCAAGGAAACAGCAGAATTTTATGTAGCCATTTAAAGGAAAAATGTAGAGCTATGTTTATTGACACAGAAAGAGATCTAAGATATACTGTACATGAAATTTAAAATGGTATATGAGATCTGAAGGGCTATTCACAAAAATGTTAATGGTGGTGGACACATTTCATCTTAATTTACTTAATTTACATACAAGAATACTTAATTTACTTAAGAAAAATACTTAATTTACATACAAGAATAGCCATTTTATATAGTCATTTGGTAATCAGCACAAAAACATTTTTATTTTTACTTTTTATTTCTGTCAGCCATGATCAATCAAGATATTTCCACCTTTAAAGGAAAAGTAGTTTAGAACCATTAACTTTTAGAAGAGATAAGAGATATTAGCACCATGATCTAACACCCTCATTTTATACCTGAAGAAAATGAGACCAAGAAAAAGTACATTACCTGTATAAGGTTATAAAGCTATTCTAATATATCACCTTGATTTCATTTCTAACTCTTTTCATACATATGTCATGCCTCAGTTCTTTGACATATTACCTCCTGTGCCTTCTCCCTACCGTGTACCATGACCATTAACTTGTATGGTCTAGAGCAAACAAATTAAAACCAAACAACAGTTTTAACTAGTAGATCTACAAGCTTGCCTACAAAAAATAATTCTAAGAAGTCTCTAGAAGCTAAAACCAATAAAATCCACATCTATAAATTGTACACTTATGTTCAAATATAAATACAAGATAGCAAGACTGCTTATGGAGATTATCTAATCCCCCAATTTATAAATCATGAACAGAATGTAACATGTCTTTAATAAACCAGATCTCACAATGCCTCTTTAGAAGCAGCTTTTTAGAGGGCCAGAGTCCTGGACCAACGTCCTCAGGCACTCTTACAAGGTCACTGGTACAAACATGAATCTTTGAATTATGCTATCAGAGATGTGAAAGACTGAGGTTTAGCTCCGAGTATCTCTAGGACATACACGCACACATACTCCTAAATGCTATTTCTTCTAGTTTTTCTGTAACTCATCACTCATAAGAGTTGAGCCTTGGCCAGGCATGGTGGCTCACACCTGTCATCTCAGCACTTTGGGAGGCCACGGCAGGAGGATCACTTGAGCTCAATAGCTCGAGACCAGCCTGGCAACATAGTGAGACCTTGTCTCTATTAATATATATACATATTTTTTAAAGTGAGCCTAAAATATAAATTTGCTTTTTCAGTAGTAAATATGGCTCACCTTCAAAATCAATGATACCAAAAATAACTTTTTTTTTAATCCTTACTGTCATTGTCTCTATTGTCATTAAGTTCCTGCCTTTTAGCAGCCTTTAAACTCTCCTAACTCAGAATGTAACAGAAATAAAGCATTGGAGTGGAAGCCAAAAGACATGGATCCATGTCATACTGCACAAGTTTTATAACCCTAGACTTCAGTTTCCGTTATCTTTAGAGTGTTGAATTCTAGTGCCTTTTACAATACTAAAATTATAAAATTTCTTACTCAATTTATTTGTAAAACACTTCAAATACTACAAAATCATGAGAAGATAGTTCTCAAAGGAAAAACAAAAATTTCAAATATAATTTTACTTGTTAGGGTGACTTTCAAAGTTGCTTTACAACATGAAAGCTTTTTTTATTTTCAAATAATCATGTATTTCTGATAGCCATTACAGTACATTGACCTCCACGGAGACAGTGCTGGGGCAAATGACAGCCAGATGAGCACTAGGTGACTCTGTGCTTCTCTGAGGAAAAATAACTAAACTTGGTAAAAGAAGATCCTAAGAGGCCAAGAGGCAAAATGTCATCATATGCATTCTTTGTGCAAACTTCCAGGAGCAGAACAAGAAGCAGCACTCATGCTTCAGTTAACTTCTCGGAATTTTCTAAAAAGTGCTCAGAGAGGTGGAAAGCCGTATCTGCTAAAGAGAAAGGAAAATCTGAAGACATGGCAAAGGGGGAGAAGGATGGCTATTAAAGAGAAACTTATATCCCTCCTAAAGAAGAAACAAAAAAGTTTAGTGATCCCAATGTACCCAAGAGGGCTCCTTCAGTCTTTTAATTTTGCCCTGAGTAGTGCCCAAAAATCTAACGAGAATATCCAAACCTACCCATTGCTGATGTTCCAAAGAAACTCAGAAAGATGTGGATATGATGCATAGGACAAGCAGCCTTATGAAAAGGCTGTGAAGCTGAAGAAAAACTAAGAAATGGATATTGCTGCATACTGAGCTAAAGGAAGGCCTGATGCAGGAAAAAAAAAAAAAAAAGGGAGATGTCAATGCTGGAAAAAAAAAAGAAGAGGAGGAAGGTGAGGAAGTTGAAAATACAAAGGAAAAGGAAGAAGATGAAGAGGATGAGTAAGAGGAGGAAGATGAAGATGATCATAATGAATAAGTTGGTTCTAGCGCAGTGTTTGTCCTTGTTTATAAATTATTTAGCAACCCTGTACACAACTCACTCCTTTTAAAGAAAAACCTTTAAAGGTAAGGCTTTGTTTTTAAACTGTACATTTAACACACTAACAGTTAACCACAATACCAAATGTGTCTCTAGATAGCCCATCCTTGACAGTCAGTTGATGAGAGAGCAAAAAGAAAAAAAAATACAGATGGATGGAAGGACGGACAGACAGACGGACAGACAGCCCATCCTGGTGGTATTTTCAATAACTAACTTTGCCTGAAACAGTATGAGAGCTGTAAGCCAGCATGAAAATCTAAAGCAGGTTCTTATTGGTGTACAGCACAAATGAGTTATATATGGAGATGATAGTTTTTCATCTTCATTTCTCTCTGATGCAGCTTATACAAAATAAGTATTACTCTTAACTGAATACCACTCTGTAATTGCCCCCAAAAAAAAAGCTGCAGCTGTTTTACTGACACTGTAAATGCTTCTAACAACAATTTTTTATTTTAAAAAATCTTATATTTCTGAAATAATTCATTGTATTTCATTATAGCTAAAATATTTTATATTGATGTTTTAAGATAAATATATATGAATATACATGTACACATATACATACAGATATACAACCAATCAGAAAAGAACTTGATCTAAAATTTTCAACTGTTATCCTATTTATACAAAGTTACATAATATGAAATGCATAATATGCATAATATGAAAAGTCTAAGCATATTTTCTCCAGATTCTGCTAAAAAGAATTAAGCCCCTCACTGTCTCTTTCTCTCTCTTTTTTTTTCATTTTTTTTTTTTCTGAGACAGTCTCACTCTGTCGCCCAGGCTGGAGTGCAGTGGCATGATCTTGGCTCACTGCAAGCTCCGACTCCTGGGTTCAAGCCATTCTCCTGCCTCAGCCTCTCGAGTAGCTGGGACTACAGGCACCTGCCACCACGCCTGGCTAATTTTTTGTATTTTTAGTAGAGACGGGGTTTCACTGCTTAGCCAGGATGGTCTCTATCTCCTGACCTCATGATCCGCCTGCCTCGGCCTCCCAAAGTGCTGGGATTACAGGCGTGAGCCACCACACCTAGCCACTGTCTCTTTTTTTGTGATTTTTTTAACTTTCCAATTTAGTATCCTACATTTCTAATTAAATATTATTCTTAAAATAACTCCCATATCTGTGGCCTTCTCAACTTTTTGGCTTCTGTGCCTCTGAGTTGTTTAGAAAAATTAATTTATACTTCCCTGGAGATTAACTCAGAAAAAAGGAAAAGACAGAGTCAAGAATACCACTACATTTTTATATTTCTTTCTTTTTTTTTTTTGAGACAGAGTCTCGCTCTGTCGCCCAGGCTGGAGTGCAGTGGCACAATCTCGGCTCACTGCAAGCTCCGCCTCCCGGGTTCACGCCATTCTCCTGCCTCAGCCTCTCCGAGTAGCTGGGACTACAGGCGCCCGCCACCACGCCCGGCTAATTTTTTTTTGTATTTTTAGTAGAGACGGGGTTTCACCGTGGTCTCAATCTCCTGACCTCGTGATCCGCCCGCCTCGGCCTCCCAAAGTGCTGGGATTACAAGCGTGAGCCACCGTGCCCGGCCCATTTTTATATTTCTTTCAAATACTATCACTGTGCTTAAATAAGTTCAGTATTTAACATCAATGCTTAGTAAAGCATACAAATTCAAAACATATAGTAGAGAGATTAACCAATACACTTGTATGCACTGTGGGAGTTCAGAAGTCAAACAATCAGAGCACTCCACACCTCAACTTTTCCAGTTGGCTACATAGTTTGTCACAACTCAATATGCTTATGCAGATTTCCAGTCTCCAGACTGGACCTAAGTATAGCCAGAATGCTTTTTAAAACAGTTTTCCTGTTACATGTGAATGATACAAACAGTGCTAGCTATTATCAATACTTACCAATTCAATTATTCTTCCCTCTTGTATTCCTTCCTTTTGTCTCTCCCTGTCACTAACAGTGACACAAAACAACTTCAAAAACACAATATGGAACTAATTGACATTTTAAAAGTTTTAGATGCAACATCCTGACATTTCCACAAATGAGGAAGCTTCTACATGAATGAAGAGGCCTCCATCTTGAAATGGTAAAATAAAGTTTAACAATCTTAATTTTTCAGAACAAGAAATAGGGGGTCTTCCCATTGAAGCACAAAAGAAAGAAGAAGTAAGTATACGTATGGCTAACACACATTCTAAAGTAGGGGTGCCCTACTATTATAAGGTATAGACAAATTCAGGCCGGGCGCAGTGGCTCATGCCTGTAATCCCAGCACTTTGGGAGGCCAAGGTGGGCAGATCACGAGGTCGAGAGATCGAGACCATCCTGGCCAACATGGTGAAATCCCGTCTCTACTAAAAATACAAAAATTAGCTGGGCATGATGTCACACGCCTGTAGTCCCAGCTACTCGGGAGGCTGAGGCAGGAGAATCACTTGAACCCAGAAGGCGGAGGTTGCAGTGAGCTGAGATGGCACCACTGCACTCCAGCCTGGGCGACAGAGGTATAGGCAAATTCAACCTCTCTAGGCTTTTCTATACCCCACAAAGGAAAATAAATAATAAATTTGAAATGAAAGCAATAAACCCAAATAACTTATTCTGCAGCTTTTCATATACAATTAAAATATATTTTTTAATTTGGAGATTAAGTATTTCTCTATAAGTATAGCATAAAAAAATTACTCAGACCTTTAGCTCTTGGATAGGTAGTACACAAAAAAGGTGTAAGGGAATTATTACAAGCAGTCATATAGTCAGATATTCCTAAAACCTGTTCATGTTAATAACTATACTATTCTAGTTTACGGAACAATGTTTTTCTCAGTTTCTTTACAATAAACTGTGCTAAGGGGCAGAGGACTAAGTGGTATTCTTACCTTGTCATTAACTGTTCACACTTCCATGTTCTAGGAGAGAGTGTTTTTTACTGAGTACAGAATTAAATAAGTATGCATTTTAAGGTGATAACAGTATGTAGTTATCACTATCACATCTAGAGAAATTATTAAGTATTTTCATTGAAAACTATCTCTGTGTTCTGGTACAGTCTCAGAAGCCATTCCCCAAGGTTCTGAGAATAGCAGTATCATTTTTCATGATGGTTCTATACATTTATGCCTTCAGTTGCAAAAACAGTATTAAGAAGAGGGTAGCCAAATTCTCATTCAGAAGCTATAGCCAAGGTTAGTATGCCTCCCCTACCATTTGCTTCTTTTTGGTAAGGATAACATATACAAGGATACCAAATTCAATTAAGAACATTCACAGTGATACAATCATGCAGTACTTTATTTCTGAAAATAAATTATTGGTACTTAAACCAACTATATAAAAATAATAATAGACATTAAAGGGCATCCTTTCCCTTTTAGTTAGTTATAAAATAAACACTGCTAAATATATTAAGGAGAGAGTTTGGCTTAAAACAGCAATAGATGCAAATGTATGATTTTAGAGAGGCTTACAGATTTCAGAAAACCCCCAGAAATCCTTGAAGTAAAGGCAGTGAGAATTTACAGCTTTCTTCCATGAGTGAAGCAGAAGAGCACAGGGTAAAGAACAGGAGGTCCACAATCAAGTGACATAAGTTTTCTAAGCCTCAGTTTAAGCCTTCACCTATAAAGTGGGAATAATAGGTGTGCCAGTATCTCATAAGGTTATTTTGAGAATTCAATTCAATCATGCAAGTAAAGATTTTTATATAGTGTCAGGTATACATTAAGCCATAATAATTATTCTTCCTACTGCTACTACTACTACTTCTAGAACCTGTCATATTCTACACAGAGAATTTAAAGAACCAATTAAAGTAATTATTAAATTTAGTGAGCCCTCCCATCTGTTTTTGTTTGACATGAAAACTAAGGGTAGTTTCCACATTTTTAAATGGTTAAAGAAAAAAATCAAAAGAATGATATTTTATGTCATATGAAAAATATATGAAATTAAAATTTAAGTGTCTATGAAGTTTTATTAAAAACAGCCATGCCAGCTGGGAGCAGTGGCTTATACCTGGAGTCCCAGCTACTCACAGGGCTGAGGTAAGAGGATCACTTGAGCCCAGGAGGTTGAGCCTGTAGTGAGGTATGATCACACCACTGCACTCCAGACTGGGCAACAGGGCAAGGCTCTGTCTCCAAAAAAATAGACAAATAAATAATAATTTCTTTTAAAAAAGCACCCACGCTTATTCATATATTATGTGTTTCTTTGGCTGTTCTTGTGTTACAATGGCAGAGCTGAGTAGCTGCAATAAAACATACAGCTCTCAAAGCCAAAAATATTTACTATCTGTCCCTCTGCAGAGAATTTGCCAACCATGGTCTAGAATATAAATATAGCAACTATTTAGACTAAAAGACTAATACATGGATGTTTTCTTGTCTTAAACCATGGTTCACTTGACAGATTTTTAGATAGGTTTTCAAAAGTAATTGTCTACATTTGCAAACATTAAAAACTGTGTTTAAGGCAATTCCTTCCATACTCCCATCCTCATATCCTACAATTCCAATTACCTGAGAAGCTACAAATAAAATAATCTTAAAGATTGCTGCTTTTAAATTCTAACACCACTACTGATACTTAATAATAAAAAGAATGTTAAAAAGTTCTCCTTACCACAAACATATATTTACTTAAACAAGTATAAAATAAAAGCTGGTATCAATGATAAAGCATTTAAATGCCAAAAAGAACAAAAAATCAAGTAACATTCAGTGTCATTCATCCTCCAAGCTAACTCATCATCTTTGGGGAAAAAAAAAGATTGACACCTATTAAGATATTTGGAAATTACTGCTGGATGCAATATGTGAAAAATACAATTATATTACAAGAAAGAAAGAAAGAAAAGAAAAGTGGAAAAAAAGAATATTCTTAAACTACACACAAGTAGATAACAGAAGAAGCAAAACACGATAGAGAGGCACAATAACAGAAGTCAAAACAGGCAGAACAAATACAGTAGAGGGCACTGACAGGAAGTAGAAAGCAATGGAGAAAGTACAATTACAATATGACAGAAAGGAAAAAATAATCTGGCAGATTACTCTTTTCCTCTCCTTCCTTCCTCAAAAGGTTTTATTTGATTTTGATAAAACATTCTAGAAAAATATTCCAGTATTTCATTAAGTATTTATGAAAAGCCTGCTGCACAGACAAATGATACTTGGAATATTAAAGGAGCAAAAGAAACAGCAACTATATCTGGAGAACTTACATACCCTGATAGGGGAGGTAACCCTGCAAAAAAAGGTTAAATTACTAAGAAAATTACAAAGCAAGACACAAACCAGGTAAATAATAATTTTGTCAGCAGAAAGAAAGGAAAGCAAAGGAATTCATATTCCTACTTATAAAGGAGAATGATAGCTTAGAGCTTGAAAAGAAAGGAAGAGTTTGTAATACCAGGAGTTAAAACTGGAAAAGGAATCAAATAGAGGTGAATGAAAATACAGGCAAGTAGCATTAATGAGCTTATGATTTAACAAGTAGCTAAAAATCATAAATGCATCCTACCTAGAATACGTATGTTATTTTCTATAGCAATCTAGCAGCAGAGATAACAAGCAGTTGGACAGATGAAGCACAGAAAATGTCAGAGCTGATGGAGCAAAAAGTCAAAATAGTTAATGCTTGTCAGTGTATTACTAAGTGAGAATAAAATTATTGACAATAAATTTCTGTCTATACAAAGGAAAACATATGTAGGAAGAAGATGCCAAGTTAGGAAAGTAGGCAAAAATTGAGAGACTAGTCTAATTACAGTCAAAAAATAATAAATGGGTATTCAAGAGCTATATAAATTAGAGAAATGTATTTCTGTGGTACTTCAAAGAAGCATTCCCAATAACTGGGTAACTGTGGATACACGGACAATAGAATTAAAAGGTAAAGTCTAAATACATTTTCTATTCTTAGAAAAATATCATCATATAAAGATGGTAGAGAACAAAATCCATGATAAACTTGGACTCTTGAGGTCATTACCTTAAGATTCTAAAAAGAAATACTCAATGGACTTAAAAATTACAAAAATACCTAAAATATTCCTTAAACACTACACAAATATCCACACTGAAACTTACATAAGAAGTAATGATGCTCTTCTACCTTCAGTAGGCCACACACACAAAGGTATTAGCATTACACAGACTGGCTGATGTCAAAATATACGATTTCCAGTGCAGTCAGATTTGGTTGACTCACAAAGTTCAAACATAATTAGTTATGTCATATCAGCAAAGTAGTACTGGCAATGGATTGACAAGGAAATTGCCTCATTACATATATCTACTATTCCTTAAATAGCAATTGCTAGTAAAAACTATGTTCTAGCCTGATTAGTAACTCAGGAAAGAAAACAGCTAATGCTTCATTTGTCTCCACACAGTTTTAACTATCATAAGCCTTTGGAAAAAGGCTACTTGATAAAATTTAAGTACTTACTAATATCATCTTCATGATAAATGACAGAGTGAAATGGCAGAGTTCGGTCTTTAATATATCTCTCTGCTGGCTCAACATAAAATGTGCCACCACGAGTCTGGATGAATCCTTCAAATCTTCCATCAATAACAGACCCATGGCTAAAACTTCCTTCTTCACCTATTAATGAAAGCGACAAATTCTTGACAATTTAATTTGCACACGAATGTTAAATTTGTTCATATATATGTGTATATATGTGTGTATATATATATACATATACACATGCATACATATATACACATATATATGGTTAAATCTTGAATATAAATTTACTATGGAAATTTTCACATAAAATATATTAAGCAGAATGTGAGATGTGAACAGCAACTAGTATTTAGTTAAAACATATACAATTACTAATAACAGCAATGAAAAATAAGAGTATCTGCCTTGTTACCAACCACACTCCTCGCACCTAGCTGAGTACCTAGCATGTATGCAACAGTCATCAATAATTGTAAATTGGCCCAGCACAGTGTGGTTCACACCTATAATTCCAGTACTTTAGGGGGCCAAGGCGGGCAGATCACTCGAGGCCAGGGGTTCAAGACCAGCCTAGCTAACATAGCAAAACCCTGTCTCTACTAAAAACACAGAAACATTAGCTGGGCCTGGTGGCACAGGTCTGTAAGTCCAGCTACTCAGGAGGCTGAGGCAGAAGAATCACTTGAACCCTGGAGGCGGAGGTTGCTGTGAGCTGACATGGCACCACTGAACTCCAGCCTGGGCAATAAGAGCAAGACCTTATCTCAGAACAAAACAAAACAATTAATTGTTAAATTAACTTAAACTTAAAAGAAGCAAGCAAACCCACTGATAAAATACACACTTTCAGAATAAAGACATCCAAAGCATCTTTTGAAAATTTTGCTACAGGTACCACAAGAAAAAAGCTCCTTTCCCATCCGATATATTGTGCATGGGCCAGGCCTTTTGACTTCTGCGCTATCCTTAGGGGTTTGTTTTGTGTTTTGTTTTGTTTTGCTTTTGAGACAAGGTCTTGCTCTGTCACCCAGGCTGGAGTGCAGTGATGAGCTCATGGCTCTGTGCAGCCTCAACCTCCTGGGCTCAGGCACTCCTCCCACCTCTGCCTCCCTAGTAGCTGGGACTACAGGCGTGCACCGCCACTTCCAGCTAATTTTTGTATTTTTGGTAGAGACGGGGCCTTGCTATGTTTCCTAGGCTGGTCTGGAACTCCTGGGCTCAAACAATCCACCTGCCTCGGCCTCCTAAAGTGCTGGGATTACAGGCGTGAGTCACCACGCCCAGCTTATAAACACATTTTTAAACAGAACAGTGTCAAATATTTCAGAGGCACTTTGAACAAAAGTATACCAACAGTACTTTTAAAGATATCGGACAAAGATTTGTAATACTATCCCATCAATTATACTTCTCTAGTGAAAGGAAATAATAGGAAAAAAGGTACTTTTGGTTCTTAATATAATCACAACAAAAAGGTGAGCACCAAAATCAAATGACATAAAGGGTGAAAGCAGAGGGAGAGGGCTTTAAACCTTGAATTTACCCATTACAATTCTCTCATTAAAATAAAAATCAGGCCATCCACAATTTCTAAGTTGTAGAATAACATTAATTAGTTGCCTTTGAATTAATCATAGACTGGAGGTAAGAGCCCAAGACACTGGTATTTTAAGTTTTTTTGTTTTGTTTTGTTTTTTTAAATAAAGAGACAAGGCCTCTCTCTGTCGCCCAGGCTATAGTGCAGTGGCACAATCATAGCTCACTGTAGCCTCAACCTCCTGGGCTCAGCAATCCTCCCACTTCAGCCTCCCATCTAACTGAAACTACAGGTGTGCCACCACAACTAATTTTTTTATGTTTTTTAGTGACAAGGTCTCACTATATTGCCCAGGCTGGTCTCAAACTCCAGGTCTCAAGCAATCCTCCTGCCTCAGCCTCCCAAAGCACTGGGATTACAGGTGTAAGTGCTACCATGCCTGGCCTAAATAACATGATTTTTATCTGCAAACTCATTTATAGCCTCATACTTTTCTTGATCTCATCACCTAGCAAAAAAGGGCAGGAACTACTAAGTTATTTGCCCAGCAAGATAAATAATCAAAAAGACAATATAACACTAAAGTCTGACATTGAAAATCTACTGATGAAAAACGCTTTACTTTGGTTACAGAATTGTAAGAGTACAAAAAAGCGAAAGAATTTAATAATTAAGTTTATTCTACAAATGAGAAAGTTTAAGTATAGAAATGCCTCATTTATCTGGCACAATCAAAAAATGAGAAAAAATTCTTTAAGCACTTAATTTTTCATGTTACTATTTTCAGTAGAAATCACTCGTGTAGAAATAATCTCAAACAGTTTAACACTGTCTTAACTAAGAATCATCTTGAGTACTTACTAATGTACAGTTATAAAACAATGACATTTTGCCTCTCTCCAACGCCCCCAGAAGATTTTCATTTTTTAAGCTTTTTTATGACTTTGACAATTGTTCTGTTCTTTCAACACTACTAGTAGATGTAACTTTCTATTGGGTTAAGTGTGCCACTGATGCCCCCCAATATGCATTTTTAATTTGATGCAGCAAGAGAAATTTGTTAGAATTGTGAATAAAGCAAATAGATTCTGAGGAAGAAGGGCCTTGGGAGGATTTTCCTACAGATGACTTTGTCACATTATTTTTGGCTAAGATCATCTTTACTGTTTCCTTTTAGACTTTTCCTGTTTTCTTATAAAACACAGCAAAGTTACTATTAATTTCTTACTTGGAAAATCAGAAAATCACAGAAGACGTTAAAACTTTTGAAAACTCTAACGGTTTAGAGGTACTGAGTCAAAATTTCATACCTTTCAGAAGCCAGATATTTCATAATTCACTATTAAACATACATGTAAACACAGGTCCAAACATTACTTCATTTCTCAAAGACCATTACCCTTCATATGAATTCAACCTCCTCTGGATTTATAACCTTTTCTGAAATATTCGCTTACACTTCAAAATAAGTATCTTTGTGTAGAAAAAAAAATGGAAGAAAAGGGTTCTGTTAAGGTCCAACTTACCATAAATATGTCCAGTGTAAATATGAGAGGTATCATAATCAAGTACTTTATTTGATGTTTCTACTTTAAATTCATCACTGAAAAGGGAAGTGTCCCTCTTCATTCGTAGGTTGAAATGTCTGTAAAATGGGATGGGAAGGGGAACAACTGAAATTAAAAAGATCCAAATTTTAAACAATTATTTTTTATTTTAAAAAGTCTATAAAATGTGGACTGTTATGAAATTTGTCTATTTGTGAAATATGCTGACCAAGATTTTTAAATAAATATTCTGCTCTAAAAGTCAACTTAATAGCTGTGGTAGGACTCTAAATGAGATAAAATTAAACAGTAACTGTCTAGGATGTTAAAAATAAATGCCTATAGACTGATTCTTACATGGTAAAACAAGATATTCAAACAGCAACTAAGTTACTTGGAGATTAGAACAGGCTTCCTGACCCAATTACTATTAGTTACCACTGCCTGTCCTCTCTCTCTAGTAATTCTGCTATTTTGCTATTCTACCCTACTTTCTACAAGTCAAATAAGAAAATACATAAGAAAGCAGCATCTATATTGGGTATTTAACATCTCTTCTCAGAAAGACAAGTGTGTACACTCTTTGTTTTACCCTGGGGCTTCTAATTCTTGCAAATTATAGAAATCTTCCTTAATTCAATTTGGGAACCCCAAAAGACCAGGATAATGGCTGAAATCAGAGGAATTTTAGTCCTCTACATAAAAAAGGGAAAGATCAAAATACTGAAGTAAAATTAATTGAAGATATGACAAAAATCTAGAGTTTAGAATCAAACTGGAATCAAATCTTAAGCCTAGAATTTACTAGCTCAGGTTCCTGTCTGTGAAATAAAGGTAATATAAATTCTATACATCTTGTAAAATTATTTTAAATATTAGAGATTATAATGTATATAAAGTCATAACACAGTACCTGGCACATTGGAGATATATGATAAAATGGCAACAAATTAGCTAACATTACTCAACTCTTCTAAAAGTATATCAAGTCTTTTATAATTGCTATAGAAGTCTGAACATTATCGAATTTCTACTCAATTTTTTTGACAATTACAACAAAGTATTACGTCTTTTTTTTACATATACATGTTTTGCAGAGTACTGTAAGAACCTTGTTTTTTAAAATACTTAATAAAAATCTGTAACACATTAAGTTGTATGGGGAAACATACAGTCACTTCACACATTTGTGACATGAATAAGTTGGCACAATCTCTATGGTGGGAAAACTGGTTTAAAAAATCCAAATTACAAATGTACACAGCCTTTGATACAAGAATTCCATTTCTAGAAATTTATCTTATATATACTTGCATGTAAGTGAAATTACTTCCATACTACAAAGAATGTGGCATAATAAGAAATATACAGTTGAGCCAGGTGCAGTGGCTCATGCCTGTAATCCCAGAACTTTGGGAGGCTGAGGCAGGTGGATCACCTGAGGTCAGGAGTTCAAGACCAGCCTGGCCAACACAGCAAAACCCTGTCTCTACTAAAAATACAAAAATTAGCCAGGCATGGTGGCTTGCACCTCTAGTTCCAGCTACTGGGGAGGCTGAGAAAGGAGAACTGCTTGAACCTGGGAGGCGGACGTTGCAGTGAGCCAAGATCATGCCACTGCACTCCAGCCTGGGTGACAAAATAAGGCTCCATCTCAAAAAAAAAAAAAAAGAGAAAGAAATAAAAAGTCGTCCCTCAGTATCCATGGGGAACTGGTTACAGGACCCCCAAGGATCCCAAAATCTAAAAATGCTCAAGTCTCTTATACAGAGTGGTACAGTATTTGTATATAACAAATGTATTTGTAGAGTATTTGTATATATACATCCTCCTGTACACTTTAAATCATCTCAAAATTACTTATAATACCTGACACAGTGTAAATTCTGTGTAAACAGTTCTTATACTGTATTGTTTAGGGAATACTGACAAGGAAGAAAGTCCATACATGTTCAGTACAGATGCAACCATGCAAATTATTTTCAGTCCAAGGCTGACTGAGTCCACAGATGTAGAGGGCCAAATCTATTTGACCTTTGTCCCCAGTTCCTGGCACAGTGCTCCTAAAACCCTTGGAATATCCTCAGTGATAGGTGTCTCTTCACTCTTATTCATAATGAGTCTGTTTCACTCACATCTGAGTTTATGCTAATGAGCTGACTTAGAGTGGGGCCCCTAGATGACCTTGGAATAGAGCTGGTCACCAGAAAGATCAAATAATAAGAGCATTAGAATTTCAGCCCTAGCCACTGACTCCACCCCAGAAAGTGAGGTGGGAGAGACAGGAGATTAAGCTCCATAGAAACTCTTGAACAATGAGATCTGATCAGCTTCCAGGGTTGAACACACTGAGTTGACTGGAGGGTAGTGCACCCAGGGAGCGCATAGAAACTCTGCGCTGCCTCTCACATTCCTATGCATCTCTTCCATTTAGGTGATCATCAGTAGTATCCTTTATAATAAACCAGCAAGAGTAAGTAAACTGTTTTCCTGAGTTCTGTCAACCAGGTTAACAAATTATCTAACCTTAGGAGGAGGTTGAGGGAACCCCCAATTTATAGCAGGTGGTCTGAAGTACAGGTGGCCCAGGACTTAAAAATGGTGTCTGAAGTGGAAAGCATTTGTGTAGGAATGGGCCCTTAAGCTGTGGGGTCTGCACCACCTCCAGATATTTACTGTGAGAACTGAATTACGCTGAATTGTTGAACACCCACTTGATGTCTGGAGAATCAAGAGAATTGGTTGCTGGTGTTGGAAAATATCCCAGAAAGATCATTCACCTTGGCACTATTTGAAATAGTACATGATTAGTAACAACAGAACTAGTTAATTTGCTTATGGTACATAATCATATTTATGGGTATACCCATGTAACTGTATACTACAAAGCTGAAAAAATATAAAATATCTACATGTAATCAAATCATAGACCTCTAAGTTATATTAAGTAAAAAAAAAAAAAAAAAAAAAAGGCTGAGTACAGTGGCTCACGCCTGTAATCCCAGCACTTGTGGAGGCCGAGGCGTGCGGATCATGAGGTCAGGAGATCAAGACCATCCTGGCTAACATGGTGAAACCCCATCTCTACTAAAAATACAAAAAATTAGCCGGGCGTGGTGATGGGTGCCTGTAGTCCCAGCTACTTGGGAGGCTAAAGCAGGAGAATAGCGTGAACCTGGGGGAGGCAGAGCTTGCAGTGAGCCGAGATCACGCCACTGCACTCCAGCCTGAGTGACAGAGCGAGACTCCATCTCCAATAAATAAATAAATCAGATACAAAAAAGAGAATATAGAATGTTGCCTTTTTTTAAAACAAGAATATGAAGGAAAACATATATATATGTGTATATATATATATGTATATATATATACACATATATATATATCCACATTTCTGTGTAGAGAATTTCTGAGTAAGATACACATTAGCAGAATGTGCATCAAATTTCTTGACAGATACACAATAAACTAATAACAATGGTTGTCCCCAGGAATGGAAAGTGGGTGACTGGGAAATAAGGGAGGGAAGGATACCTCATTGTATCTCTTTTGTGCCATTTAAATTTTAAAATATATGAACATATTTCCTATTCAAAAAATAAAATGTAAGTTAAAATAACAACTTAAGACACAAAACAAAAACTACTGCTCTTTGGACAGATGAATCAATTTTGACTTTCAAATTACTAACTTAGAAATACACAAAAAGTTTTGTTGCCTACAATAGTGGAGAAACCATTACTGGACTTGCCTACCCACCTTAAAAATACAGTTTTTCAGTTATATAAATGAAACAACTGCTTTCAGACAATAGACAACAAGCAGTGAAGGGCTATGATTTAAGAAAAAAGGAACGTGCAACAATGAGAAAGAACTCCAGAAATCTGCACAGGCGTTCACCTGTAGTCTTTGGCTCAATACTGTCGTGGATGCATAAAGAGAGACTCCACAAAGGTGGGCCCGAAAACAACCATTGAGGAGCTGTTAGTTGACCAACTACTGGATCTTGCAAGAGATAGGGATACACCGAAGTTCTGATCAAGCACAGAAGACAGACTTTGTTGTCATTTAATAGAGAACCCAGAAAAGCCACTCCTTGGAAATAGGAACAAACTATTCCTAGAATAAAGGCTACTTCAAACCTATCCTAACAAAGCTTAAAAACAAGGCTCGGCCCTCAGAGCCCTGCGCCGCCGCCATGTCCTCCGGGGCTAGCGCGAGCGCCCTGCGGCGCCTGGTGGAACAGCTCAAGTTGGAGGCTGGCGTGGAGAGCATGTCTCTCAGGCAGCTGCAGAGCTTCAACAGTACTGTATGCAGAAAGCCTGCAAGGATGCCCTGCTGGTGGGTGTTTCAGCTGGAAGTAACCCCTTCCGGAAGCCCAGATCCTGTGCTTTACTCTGAAGACTCTAGGAGAGAAGTTAGCAGAGGAATGCCTTCAAGCACAAAGTGATGAATGACTGCCTTCAAGTCTCAAGAAAACACTTCTCCCTAACTTTTAGAGATATTTCAGCCATTTCCTGTGGCCTGGTCCTATAGCCAAAATCACAGAAATTCATGAGTTTCTACTTGAGTGAGGAAACTGGGTAAAGGAATAGAGTTTTAAATAGTAATAGGTTGTTTTTTTGTGCAAGTACTTTTATACATAAGATAAACAAAAACCTTACCACCAAACATACCAAAATACACCTCTTTCATAAGTGAGTTACTAAGATTTCTATACCTGGAATATCATGTATGTTTCATTTACTGGATGTTCACATTTTAGGAAGGAAAATAGTTTTGTTTATTTAAACAACTGAATACTTGTAAACTGTTGTTCCTGGAAGATATTTATACCATAAAAAATTTGTTCTTTTCTCATGAATTTACAATTCCTACATGAAGACCAGAAAGTGCAAATTGCTGGGAGGAAGAATAGGCGTTACTAATCAACTGATGTCTTGATTTTTCTAAATGGGAAGATTGTTTTATTTTTAACACTAATTACAGGAGCAGATTCTTAGCAAACTTGTTTGGAAAAGTTAATGTTATGATGTGCATTAGGCTGCCCCATCGTGTATATAAATGAAGCAGATTTGATCTTTGTATTCTTACGTTCTTCTACTTTGTAGTTGTGGCTGTACTTAAAGAAATACAGAATTTCATATATTTAAAAATGTTTAAAATGTGACCCACAGAACATTGTAAATGATTAGAAACGAACATGAAAATATCACAACCTAAAAGAATTCTTAACTTCACAAGTGTTTGACTTTGATGATGTGCCTTTGATTTAATTTGAGACACTTTTTCAGAAGTATACATTATTCGTGTTTGTAACAGTCTTTGAAGAGCTTGGAAATAAAATTTCTGCTTAATTAATCATAAAAAAAAAGGCTCAAAAGGGTCAAGCTGATCCACAAGTTACTCAACTATCTAACAAAACAAAACTCCATGCTTTTTAAAAAAAAATATGAACAGTTAAACTGTGGTATATCCATAAAATAGGATAGAATTTAGTAATAAAAAGGAACAAACTATTGATAAACACAACAATTTGTACAAACTTCAAAAAAATTATGCTGAGTGGAAAAGTCAATCTCAAAAGATACTACTTGCATAATATGATTCATGCAACAATCGTGAAATAATCTAATTATGGAGACGGAGAACCAATTAATGGTCGTTAAGGATTATAGATGGGGGAGGGGATGAATGTGGCCATAAAGGGATAGCACAAGGGAGTCTGGTGATGCTACCATTGAGTATCTTTGATTGTAGGGATAATTACACAAGACTACCCATGTGACAAAATTGCACAGAATTACGCACAGGCACCCACACATGCACGTACATGTAAAACTGATGAAACTCAAATAAACTCTATGCATTGTACCAATATCAGTCTTGGTCTTGATGTTGTAATATAGTTACGTAAATTGTGAACACTGAGGGAGACTGGGGGAAAGATGTCCAGGACTTCCCAGTACAAGCTCCTGTGAATCTACAATTATTTTTAAATTAAAAGTTTTTTTAAAATCCAGACACAGGTGGGCACAGTAGCTCACACCTGTAGTCCCCGTATTTTGGGAGGGCAAGGTGGCAAGATCGCTTGAGCCCCGGAGTTTTCAATAAGCCTGGGCAATGTAGCAAGACTCCATCTCTAATTTAAAAAAAAAACAAACAACGACGACAAAAAGACACTAAATATTAATCAAAATGTGAAATATCCAATTAAAAACCACAAACTACTAAAAAAACAAGGGGAAAAAAACCAAACCACTAACTATAAAGAAATGTGACAAAGAAGAAGAAAACTGGTCCCCCCCAAAAAAAAAAGTCAGAATGAGTGATAATAGAATTAGCAGACAAGGATTTGGTGATTTAGTGTCTATATATTGTAAATATGTTAAAGAATTATGGGGAAAATATAAGCATAATAAGGAGAAACCAGAAACTGTCGAAAGAGGGGAGGAGAGGGACAGGGAAGAGAGGAGAGAGGGAAAGGGATAAGAGGGGAGGAAACTTCCAGAATTGGAAAATATAATTTCTAAAACGAAAAAAAAAACTATATATATATATATATATCTCAGTGGACTGACTTAAGAGCAGATGAGATACTGCAAGAAAGAGTATCAGTGAACTTGAAGACAGGGTAACAAAAATTATCTAACTTGATGTACAGAGAGATAGAGTTTAAAAAAACAAAACAAAAAACCCAGAGCCTCAGTAACCTGTCAAACAGTAAATAAATAAAGAAGCAAGAGGAGACAGAAAAAAAATTTGATAAAATGATAAAAAACTTCCAAATTGATAAAACTATAAACACAAGTCTAAGAAGCTCAGCAAACACCAAGAAAGATACACACAAAGAAAAACCCACAAGACACACCACAGTCACTGCTGAAAATCAGCGTTAAAAAAAAATCTTAAAATCCACCAAAGAGACTGATTATATGCAGAATGACTGCTGATTTAACATTAGAAATAATGCAAGCAAGCCCGCCGTGGTGGCTCACGCCTGTAATCCTAGCACTTTGGGAGGCCAAGGTGGGCAGATTGCCTGAGCTTAGGAGTTCGAGACCAGCCTGGGCAACACAGTGAAAGCCCGTCTCTACTAAAATACAAAAAATTAGCCAGGCGTGGTGATGTGCGCCTGTAGTCCCAGCTACTCGGGAGGATGAGGCAGGAGAATTGCTTGAACCCAGGAGGCGGAGGTTGCAGTGAGCTGAGATCACACCACTGCACTCCAACATGGGCGACACAGCAAGACTCTTGTCTCCAAAAATAAAAATAAAAATAATAATGCAAGCTAGAAATTATTGGAGTAACTTTTTTAATGCTGAAAGAAAAACAATGTCAATCCAAATTCTATAGCCAATAAAAAAGATCATTTAAAAATACATTGTCATGAAGAATAAAAAAGAAAACATCATTATAGTACTGCAGACATTAAGAGTGATAAAGTAATATTATGAGCATAATGAAAATAAATTCAATTGCTTAGATAAAATAAACTCCTTAAAAGGTACAAATTATGAAAACTATCACAAAATATAGAAAATCTGAATAAGCCCCTATCTACTGAAGAAAATGAATTCATGATTTAAGGCCTTTAGGGAAAATACCAGGGCCAGATGGTTCCCCTGATGTCCTATAAAACTATTTTAAGAAAAGAGGAGGGTAGAGTACTCGACTCATTTTATGTGGCTCACATTACTCTGATTCCAAAACCAAAGACAGACCCCCACCCCCCAAAAAAAAAGACTGATATTGCTTATGAACATAAAAAAATCCAACCAAAAACTAGAAAACTGAACAAAGCAATAAATAAAAAGGACAATACATCATAAGCAAATGAAGTAATAAGAGGCTGGCTTAACGTTCTAAAATCATCAATGTAATTCACCACATTCAAAGGGGAGAAAAGCCACAAAATCATCTCATTAGGTACAGAAAAAGCATCTAACAAATTTCAGCACCCACTCATGGTAAAATTCTCAGCAAACTAGGAAGAGACAGGAACTTCCTTAACCGGATAAAATGCATCTACAAACTCCAGTTAACATCATATTTAAAGGTGAAAGACTGAATGCTTCTCCCCTAAGATTGGGAGTAAGTAAAGATGTTCACACTTGCCACTTTCATGCAACTCTGTAACATTCAGTATGATGTTACAGATACCACAACAAGCCAAGAAAAATAAATAAAAGACACAGTTTGGAAATGGAGCAATAAAACGGCCTTTATTTACAGACAATATTATCTTCTATGTAGCAAATCCTAAGATATCTACCCAAAATCTACTAGAATAAATGAGTTTAACACAAAGTAACAAGATACGAGACTAACATACAAAAATAAAATAGTAGGGCTGGGGGTGGTGGCTCACGCCTGTAATCCCAGTACTTTGGAAGGCCAAAGCAGGAGGATCACTTGAGCCCACGAGTTTCAGAAGAGCCTAGGCAACATAGCAAGATCTTGTCTCTATGAAAAGTTTTTAAAATTAGCCGGGAGTGGTGGTGTGTGGCTGTAATCCCAGCTACTCAGGAGGCTGAGGTGGGAGGATCGCTTGCACACAGGAGATCAGGGCTTCAGTGAGCTATGATCATGCCGCTGCACTCCAGCCTGGGCGACAGAGCAAGGCTCTGTCTCAAAAAAAATAAAATAATATGTTGTGTATTAGCAGCAAACACTGGAAGATGAAATTTAAAAAACAATCTCATTTACAATAGCATTTTTATAGTACTTAAGAGTAAAGATGTTCAATGCCTCTAGTGAAAACAATAAAACACTCTCAAAGAAACTAAAGACCACCTAAGTAAATGGAGAGATACATCATGTCCATGAATTTGAAGACTCCACAGTATCAGAATGTCAACTGTACCCAAATTATCTATAGATTCAACATAATCTCAATCAAAATCCCAGCAGGTTTTACTGTAGAAACTGAGAAGGAACTCTAAAATGTATATGGGAATGCAAAGGACCTAGAATAGCAAAACAATTCTGAAAAAAAAAAAAAAGATGACTTACACTATTAGATTTCAAGACATTATGCCAGTTATCATTTTATTGCCTCTGGGTTCCTCCTAATCTACATTTCACTGCCTTCTTGGACCCTGTAAACATTTCTCTTTTGCCAGCTAGTGATAAGCTTTGTCAACAGATGGCTCTGAAGTAGTACTTTTCTTTCTGGTTTCAGGGTGCTTCTGTTCCAGCTGCCAGAGACATGCAACTGGTATACCCTGTGGCGCTCACCCTTCAGCAAAACTTGTTGCCAGTTTTGACTGGTGGTCCCTACCCACCAATACTGGCCCTACCAACTGTGGACCAGCTGTGGCCCAGGGAAGAAGTTCTCTGATGAACTGCCACATCCTTGCCAGTAATGTCTGAATCCCAACTTCAAAGAAAGGATCCCCATCCAAATTTGTCTCTTTGGTAAATGTCTCTCAGCTCTAGAGTATTTTTTAGAATTTTTTTCCTCATTCTCTTTTAGTTGCTAATCCCCAGAAATAGTAATCCTTTGTGTTGTTTTACTGTATAAAAACAGCATATTCTTTATTTTACATACTTTCAGCACAAAATAAACAACAACAAAAAAAAAACAGGATATACAACATCCAATTCTGCTGTCAAAGTAGGGAGGGAATGGGGCTTGACACCCTTGTTTCCTGCCTTAGACACAAGGACAGGAGAGAAAAAATACTAGATATCAGCAGAGAGAGCCAGGTGGTACAGGACCACTCAAAGCTGCAGTGGGAACCATGGGGACACTATACAAGGGCACACGGTTTCCAAGTATAAACTCTTAATCTACTTGTTCCATGTGAGACACATCCTCATCGCCCCCAGCAGAGCTGGATCTCATCAGGAACAGCAGCACTGAGTTCCTCTGTTGCCACTTCATCTTCATCAATAGCTAACCTAGCTTGATCATGTGGTAGATGCAGCTGGATAGGTCTGAGGATCCTCAAGGGAGAAGCCAGAAGAGAGCAGTGTGGTTTCAAACAGCAGCACCACTAGGTCACTGACAGCCTTGTTGTTCTTGTCTGCCTCAGCCTTCTGCTGTAGTGTCTCCATAATGGGGTGGTTGGGGTTGATCTCCAGGTGCTTTTTAGCCATCATATAACCCATCATAGAGTTGTCCCAAAATGCCTGCGCTTTCATGATCCACTTCATATTGGCTATCTAGCTGTAGGTGCTGGTCACAATGCAGCTGGGTGAAGACACAAGATTGTCACCTTCTCAACCTTCTTATATAAGATTTCTTTCATGAGCCTGCAGAGGTTCTCAAACTTTACCTTGCTCTCCTCTATTATCTTCTTCTCCTCCTCATCCTCAGGTAGCTCCAGACCCTCCTTGGTAACTGAGACCAGGCCCTTCCCATCAAATTCCTTGAGCTGCTGCACACAGTACTCATCAATGGGCTCACTCATATATACTGCCTCGAAGCCCTTCTTCCAGACTTGCTCCACAAAAGCAGAGTTGGCTACCTACTCTTTGCACTCACCAATGATGTCACAGATGGACTTCTGTGCCTCCTTCATGCAAGACACATACTCTGACAGAGATGTCATCTCATCTCCAGACTGGAAAGTGTGAGACCACAGCAGTTCAGACAGGTGTCACCAGTTAATAGAGTCCTCATGGATTCCAAGCCACGAGATTTTAGAGAATGCCTCATCTAATTTCTTGTTATTCTCCTTGTCTTCTGCCAGCCCAGAGAAACTCAAGCCACTTCTTCTTCTTCTTCTTCTTCTTTTTTTTTTTTTTTTTGAGACAGAGCCTTGCTCTGTCGCCCAGGCTGTAGTGCAGTGGCGTGGATCTTGGCTCACTGCAACTTCCACCTCCCAGGTTCAAGCAATTCTCCCACCTCAGCCTCCCAAGTAGCTGGGATTACAGGCATTGTGCCACCAAGCCCAGATATTTTTTGTATTTTTAGTAGAGACGGGGTTTCACCATGTTGACCAGGCTGGTCTTGAACTCCTGACCTCAAGTGATCTGCCCGCCTCAGCCTCCCAAAATGCTAGGATTACAGGCGTGAGCCACCATGCCTGGCCGGCATTTCTTAACAATGTTTTTGCAAATGCCTTCCAAGATTTTGCTCTGCTGGAGCATTTCCCAGGAGATGTTTGGGGAAAGATCCTTAGAGTCAACCATACCACAGATAAAGCCGAGATACTCTGGCATCAAATCATCAAAGCTGTCCATGATCAACACATGATGGACACAGAGTTGTTCATTTTCCTCTTGTTCTCAAAGGGAGCCTGATGAGGGATGAATATCAATGCCCTGAATTCCAACTGACCTTCTACAGGGAATTGCCTGACTGCCAAGTGGTCTTCCCAGGCACTGGTGAGGTTCTTGTAGAATTCTCCATACTCTTCCTGGGTGATGTCATCAGGGTTTCTGGTCCAAATAGGCTTGGTCTGGTTTAGTTCTTCCGGATCAGTGTATTTCTCCTTGATCTTCTTTGTTTTCTTCTTCTTATTCTTATCAGTGTCATCCTCCGCATCGGAACCCACATCTTCAATCTTGGGCTTTTCTTCGTCATCTTTATCTTCCTCTTCTTTCTCACCTTTCTCTTCCTCATCATCACTGATTTCCTTCTCTGGTTCCTTCTCCAAATAAACGGCGATAAGACAGCCTATGAACTGAGAGTGCTTCTTCACTACTTCTTTGGCCCACCTCTCTTCTAAGTACTCTGTCTGATCTTCTTTAAGGTGAAGGATCACTTTGGTATCCCTGTCAATGGGCTCACCATGGTCAACACGTAAAGTGAAGGAACTCCCAGCAGAAGATGCCCAGGAATACTGTTCTTCGTCATTGTGCTTTGTGATGGCTACTTTCTCTGCCACCAAGTAGGCAGAATAAAAGCCAACACCAAATTGCCCAATCATGGAGATTTCTGCATCAGACTGAAAAGCCTCGATAAATGCTTTAGTACCAGACTTGGCAATGGCTCCCAAATTATTTATGAGATCAGCCTTGGTCATGCCAATGCCTGTGTCGACCAAAGTCAGGATGCATTCCTGAGGGTTGGGGATGATGTCAATTTTCAGTTCTTTACCACCGTCCAACTTGGAAGGGTCTGTCAGGCTCTCATAGCAAATCTTGTCTAAGCCATCAGAAGCATTAGACATCAACTCCTGAAGGAAAATCTCCTTGTTGGAATAGAAGGTATTGATTATGAGAGACATGAGTTGGGCAATTTCTGCCTAAAAGGCAAAAGTCGCCACCTCCCCTTCTCGATGGTACACCTCCTCAGACATCTTGAAAGGAAAAGGCTTACAAGCTAAATCTTGAAAGGAAAAGGCTACGAGCAAGGTGGGCTGGGTGTCCAAAATGCACAAGGCACCAAGGCTGCACAGGGGTGATTCAAGAGCTAATTCTTTATACTAAAATTTCATTCTTCAAATTACTGTATGGATTCTGCCCCGTAAATGGACCTTGCTTAGCACATGTACCATAAAGCTACAGTAATCAAAGAGTGGCATAAAAATATAGGCATAAAAATCAATGAAATGAAAGACCTAAGAATATATAAATAGGTCTCAACATATATAGATCACGGCAATTCAAAGAATTGATAGTTTTTTCAAAAAGTGATGCTAAAAAATTGATATCCATGTGAAAAATATTACCCTTGACCCTTACCTCTATCATAAAGAAAAATTAAACTGAATTGCAATACAGACTTACATGTAAAACTGTAACTGGAAACATCTAGAAGAAAACTGTCATGGCCTTGGCAGTCAATGTTATCTTAAGAAACAAAAGCAAAAACCATAAAAGAAAAAAATTTTTTCATTAAAAGGGCTTCTTAAAAATTCAAAACTTCTGCTGAGAAATAGTTTAAAAAAAAAAAAAAAAAGGCAAGCCACAGTCTGGGAGAAAACATTCACAATACATATATGGTCTGACAAAGAACTTACATTCAGAATATCTTTTTAAAAACCTCTTACAAATCAATAATAAGACAACCATTGAAAGACAATCAACAACGTGAAAAAACACTTCACAAAAAAGATAATACAGGTGGCAAACAAGCATATGGAAACCTACATAACATCATTAGTCAACAGAGAAATGTAAATCAGAACTAGAATAATACATTATCACATACCCTTTGCTAGAATAACATCTCCAAATATTAGCAGGATGTTGAGTACTTGGAACTCACATACTGCTGACGGAAATGGAAAATGACAACATCACTTTGGAAAACTGTTTAGCACTTTCTTACAAAGTCAAACATATAAAAACCGGGCCGGGCACAATGGCTCATGCCTACAATCCCAGCACTTTGGGAGGCCGAGACAGGCGGATCACTGAAGGTCAGGAGCTCAAGACCAGCCTGGCCAGCATGTTTGAAACCCCGTCTGTACTAAACATACAACAATTAGCCAGGTGTGGTGGCAGGTGCCTGTAATCTCAGTGATTTGGGAGGCTGAGGCAAGAGAACTGCTTGAACCCGGGAGGAGGAGGTTGCAGTGAGCCGAGATCGCGACACTGTACTCCAGCCTGGGAAACAAAACAAGACTCCATTTCAAAACAAAAACAAAAACAAACAAGGCCAGGCGAGTTGGCTAGTGCCTGTAATTCCAGTACTTTGGGAGGCTGAGGGAAACTCCATCTAAAACCAACCAACAAACAAACAAACAAAAAAACCATATGACCCAGCAATTCTACTCAAGAAAAAAGAAAACATAAAGCATATATCCACAAAAATAATTGAACACAAATGTTTGCAGCAGCTTTATTTATGACAGCCAAAAACTGAACATAACCTAAATATCTAACAACAAGTAAAGAGAAAGATGTATTCATATAATGGCAAACTACTCAGAAATCAAAAAAAAAAAAAGCCAACTATTGAAAATACGCACTTTTCTTAAGACACAAAAGAATGCAGAATCTAATTCCATTGATATGTAATTCTGGAACAGTCAAAATCTATATATAGTGACAGGAAGCAGATCAGTAGTTGCCTAGGGTGGAGACTAAGGGTAAAAAGTAATGAGGGAATTTTGTGGTATGACGGAAACATTCTTTATCTTGATTTCAATGGCAGTTGCCTAAGTATATACATTTGCCAAAATGTACCTCCAACTATATGCCTAACATGAATATATTTTACATAAGTAGGGGTCAGTAGCATACATTTACTAGCTTCGAAATTGTGTCCATTTTTAAACACTGTCTATTTTCTCTTTTCCTTCATTTCATGTCAATCTTGGCACCCTTTTAGTTCGAGGCTGTACTCACATTCCTCTTGCCAAAAAACTCCCAGGGCTTCCCAGGTACAAGAACTCCAGGCTTTCTCCTTAAAGCCTTAAGGACCCAAGCTACTGCTGTAAGTAATCAACAAAGCCCAACACATCTTCCAAATGAGAACTCCACAAACTTAAAAATAGACTCTCCTGAACAAACAAGTATCCTGCCTCAACTTTTGCTGCCTATCATGTATGTTCATAAAATTACTTTTGCAAACTGATAGGAAATTCTAGGCCATATATGTGACTGTAAATACATAGATTATGTTTATAAAGGTTCATACTATTTTGAAAAATCATTAATTTATCATATTTACACATTTACAGTTACTATAAAAACACATGGTGAAACATATGAAAAATACAACAGACCAACCAACCAACCAAGCGACAACAAAACAGGTCTAACCTGGAGTCATACTCTAATTTTTTCTATTTTCCTCCCTTTCTGATCCTTTATCCCACTTTCTTTTTCTTCCTCTTCCTTCTCCTTCTTCTTTGTCAAATAGAGGATTGAGTTATTATCATTGATCCATACAAAGTCCCTCTCTCATTTATTTTAATTCCCACCCCCTATTTCTATTCCCCGTCTTCCCATGTGCAACCGTCCTAATATGTTTGATATACATCTTTTTGTTTGTACTTTAAAAAAAAAACAAAAAAAAACCGTCTTTTTAATTTCATTTGAATTGTCTTCAAACATAGGTTGATCAAAGAAGTTGTGAAGCATTTTCAAAGTTGAGTTTTTTCCTTGAGATTTGACGCATCTATTTCTCCTGATGATTTCTGTCAATGGATTTCTCAGTTGTTTTTTGTTTTTGTTTTTTGTTTCTCTGAATCTATTTCTATGTCCACTATTTTTCTGTTTATCTCTATACTATAATATACAAAGGATTTTGTATATTTTTCTTTACGATCCACAAATTGTTGGCAAATTTTTTTTTTAATTTCCCCTTTTTTGTATTTGTACATTTTGTTTATAGTTTATTTGTAATTTGGTTGTACTGTCTTTGCTAGATAAACCCAGGACAGCTTTTCATATGTAGAATTGTAAATACAGTAAACAGCTTTTATTTCAGACTTTAGGGCAAAAACTCAAAGAGATTCACCTTTAAATAAAATAAATCACTTCAAAAAGCCAAAAAAAAAAACAAAACACTATCTCAAAACAGCATCGTCATTAAGATTTATTATTCAGCAAAATTGCACCATGAAACCATTGTTAAATGAAAGCACTAGTATTCTATATGGAAAAAAAAAAATTGAGGGCAAAAGCTACAAAAAGATATTTAAGTTTTAATATAAGACCTGGCCAACAGAGCGAGACTCTGTCTAAAAAAAAAAAAAGAACAAACATTCTGGCCTGGCACGATGTTGGTGGTAATCCCAACATTTTGGGAGGCCGAGGCGGATAGACATTTGAGGCCAGGAGTTCAAGACCAGCCTGGCCAACGTGGTGAAACCCTGTCTCTACTACAAATATAAAAATTAAGCAGGATCCGGTGGCTCACACTTGTAATCCCAGCACTTTGGGAGGCCGAGGCGGGTGGATCACCTTAGGTCAGGAGTTCAAGACCAGCCTGACCAACATGGTGCAACCCCATCTCTACTGAAATTACAAAATGAGCCGGGTGTGATGATACATGCCTGTAATCCCAGCTACTCGGGAAGCTGCAGCAGGAAAATCGCTTGAACCCGGGAGGCAGAGGTTAAGGTGAGCTGAGATTGCACCACTGCACTCCAGCCTGGGCAACAAGAGTGAGATTCTACCTCAAAAATTAAAAATACAAAAATTAGCCGGGTGGTAGTGGTGCACGCTACTCCCAGCACTTTGAGAGGCTGAAGCAGGAGAATCCTGAGCCCAGGAGGCAGAGGTTGCAGTGGGCCAAGATCGCGCCACTGCACTCCAGTCTGGGTGACAGAGTGAGACCCTGTCTCCACAACAACAAAAAACATTCTATGCTATACACCCTACCCAAAGAAATATTTATATATCTATTAAGGTGTCTAAGTACAAGCTAGATAAACAACTTAGAAGGAAAACAGAAGTTAGGAACACTTGAAGTAGGCCCCCTTACAGCCTTGATACTGATTTCTTTTTTTCTTTCTTTTTTTTTTTTTTTTCCAAGACGAATCTCACTCTCTCTCGCCCAGGCTAGAGTGCAATGGCGCGATCTCGGCTCACTGCAACCTCCACCTCCCAGGTTCAAGTGATTCTTCCGCCTCAGCCTCCCAAGCAGCTGGGATTACAGGCATCCGCCATCATGACCAGCTAATTTTTGTACTTTTGTAGAGATAGGGTTTCACCACGTTGGCCAGGCTAGTCTCGAACTCCTGACCTCAGGTGATCCACCGCTTCAGCCTCCGATAAAGTGCTGGGATTACAGGTGTGAGCCACCGCGCCACCTGCGCCTGGCCAATATTGATTTCATAATAAGAAAATCATCTCATGCTGACAAAGGGAGCTGCCTGGGGACCACACGATGATACTGCTCATGAAGGGTCCCCTCCATTCCTTAGTCCTAAGCAGCTAGAGCACAACACGTTTTGAGAGCCCAGCCCCAACAAGGCTGTATCCTGCCCTGGGGCCAAACAGCCCCTGCATCTCCATATCCCTGGAGTCCACTTACATCCCCCACCTACAGCCACTGTTGTGATCCCATGCTGCCCCCAAGCCAAAGTGTAAACCACTGGCAGCAACCCCACTGCCCCCAGCAGCAGAGCTGCTATACATTTTCATGTGCCCCAAGGAGGCCTAAGATTAGACTGATAAGACTCCCACCACCCAAAGCCAGCACTCCTGCTGGCTGCTGCCACTGGTGCTAAACCACAAACTATTGGCAGTGACCCTGCTACCCCAAGCAGTGGAGCTACTACACCTTTACAAGTGTCCTGGGGCCCAAGGACCCACTCATCAGCTGACTACTTATGTCTGGTGCCAATGAAAGCAACCCTTCCCTCCCCAGTGGCAGGGCCCCACTCGAGCACTCCACTGCGGCCATGGGGATCACCCCACCCCTGCCTACCACAGCCAACACCCATACACATTACTAGTGGGCCTGAGGACAGGTCTACCCAGCCCCCTCCACCACCGTTAACATGTTAACACTTCTTCTAGGGGCCTGAGATTTAGCCCACTCAATCTGCCATTAAATACCACAGCTGGTCCCCAACCACATGCACCACCTGCAGGCCTGGAGACTGGCCTGCCCAGCCCATTGCAGCTACTGCCATTATCAGCACAGACCACCTGGGAAACAGAGGGTTTTCCCACTATCAACCATGCCACATACGCTGCCCAGGAGCCTGAGAATCTGCTCACCCAATTGGCCAACCACTGCCCTTACCAACACCCAAGTAAGCCACCTGGAGGCCCAAGAATCAGCCCACCCGGACCTGCTAACACCAGTGCCAGCATATGTTGCCCTGAGGCCCAAGGACAGGCCCACTTGGTGAACCTGTCCCCAGCTAAGCCTCACCACAGACTCCACTAACAAACCAAACTCTACATCACTGAGAAAATCAGACACTACTAACGCTGTAAACAGCTGAATAATTTATACGGAGACTATACCACTGCATGCACCCAGATTCATGCCAAAATGCCCTAGCCAATCAACATCATAAGCACATCTTCAGGAAAAAGCCCTCACCTAAGAAAGCGAATTCAAAAAACTGGAAGAAGTGACTGTTATACCATATGCGCAGTAAGGACCAAAGAAACATGATAAAGCAAGGAAATATGACCTCTAAAGTAACACAGTAATTCTGCAGCAATAGATTCCAATGAAAAAGAAATTTATGAGATCCCAGAAAAAGAATTCAAAATAATATTTAAAAAGCTAAGTGAGATAAAACATACAGACACAATACTAAGAAATCATAAAATTTAGAATACGAATGAGAAATTTACCAAAAAGACAGATATCATAGGGCTAGGCTCACATCTGTAATCCCAGCACTGAGGGAGGCTGAGGCAGGTGGATTGTCTGAACCCAGGAGTTTGAGACCAGCCTGGGCAACACGGCAAAACCCCATCTCTACCAAAAAAAAAAAAAATTAGCCCAGCATAGTGGCATGAACCTGTAGTCCCAACTACTCAGGGGGTTGAGGTGGGAGGATTGCTTCAGCCCAGAAGGCAGAGGTTGCAGTGAGCCAACACAGCACCAATATACTCTAGCCTGGGCAACACAGTGAGACCTTGTCTCAAAAAAAAAAAAGATAGATATCATAAAAAAGAACAAAATGAAACTACTGGAAGTAAAGAATTCATTGAATGAAATACAAAAATTATTTCAAAAGCTTCAACAATAGACATCAAGCAAAAGAAAGAATTTCAGAACTTTAAGACAGGTATTTTGAAATAATCCAATAACATAAAAATAAAGAAGAATAAACACAGCATACATGACATGTAGACACTATAAAGTGACCAAATATTCAAATTTTCAGTGCCCCAGAAGGCAAAGAAAAAACAAAAGGGATAGAAAACCTATCTAACAGAGTAAGAGCTGAAAACTTCCCAAGTCTAGAAAGCAATTTTGACACCCAGATATAGGAACCTGAGACCCTCAAATAGATACAACTCAAAAAGGTCTTTGCCAAGGCACATTGTAGTCAAACTGTGAAAAGTCAAAGACAAAGAGAGAATTCTAAAAACAATAACAGAAAAGCATCTCATCATTTACAAGGGAACCCCTATCAGACTAACAGCAGATTTCTCAGCAGAATCCTTATAGGCCAGGAGAAAATGGGATGATATATTCAAAGTGCTAAAAGAAAAAAATACCTGGCAGCCAAGATTACACCCAGGAAAAATATCTTTCAGAAATGAGGGAGAAATAAAGTCCTTACTACACAAGCAAAAACAGGTAATTTGTCACAACTAGACCAACTGCACAAGAAATGCTGAAAGGAATTCTGCATCTGGAAGCAAAAAGATGATGATCACCATCATGAAAACACACAGAAATATAAAGCTAATTGGTAGAGCAGATACCACAGAAATATAAAGCTAATTGGTAGAGCAGATACACAAATGAGAAAAAGAAGTCAAATGTTACCACTGCAGAAAACCACCAAACCACAATGATAAACAATAAGAGAAAAAGAAAGGAACAAAGAATATACAGGCTGGGCACAGCAGCTCACATCTGCAATCCTAGCACTTCAGGAGGCCGAAACGGGCAGGTCGCTTGAGGCCAGGAGTTTGAGACCAGCCTGAGCAATGTGGCAAAACCCTATCTCTACAAAAAATTTTAAAAATTAGCCAAGCATGGTGGCATACACCTTTAGTCCCAACTATGAAGGGCTGAGGTGGGAGGATCACCTGAGCCCAGGAGGTCAAGGCTGCAGTGAGCCATGTGTGACTGCACCACTGCACTCCAGCCTGGGCAACAGAGTGAGAGTCTATCTCAAAAAAAGCCAAAGAAAACCAAAAAATATATAAAACAACAAGCAATTAATAAAATGGCAGGAATAAGCACTCACATACCAGTAATAAAATAACCTTAACTGTAAAAGGATTAAACTTTCCACTTAAAAGATAAAGATTGGCTAAATGGATAAAAGAAACATGACTCAGCTATATGTTGCCTACAGGAAACTCATCTTACCTGTAAAGACACACACACACTGAAAGTAAAGAGATGGAAAAAAATATTCCATGCAAATGGCAACCAAAAGTAAGCAGGAGTAGCTAAATATATATGCACCCAACTACGGAGCACCCATTATGTAATGCAAATATTATTAGATCTAAAGGGAGAGGTCAACTGCAATACCATAATAGTTGGTAGACTTCAACACCCCACTCTCAGCATTAAACAGATCTAGACATAAAATTAACAAAGAATCATTGGATTTAAACTGCACATTGGACCAAACAGGCCTAAAAGACATTTACAGATTTCATACAACAGTTAGAGTACACAACATTCTTCTCATCAGCACATGAAATACTCTCGAGGATAGACCATATGTTAGGAAACAAAACAAGTTTCAACAAATTTTTTTAAATAGAAATCATATCAAGTCAGACTACAACAGAATAAAACTAGAAATCAAGAACAAGAACTTTGGAAACTGTACAAATACATGAAAATTAAACAAACATCCTCCTGAAAGACAACTAACTGATCAAGAAAGAAATTAAGGAAGAAATCAAAAAACAAACGAAACGAATGAAAATTCGAAACACGACATACCAAAATCCATGGGATACAACAAAAGCAGTGCTTACAGGGAAATTTACAGCAATAAATGCCTACCTCAAAAAATACGGAAAGATTTCAAATAAAAAATATAATGAAGCACCTTAAGGAACTAGCAAAGCAAGAACAAATGAAACCCAAAATTAGTAGAAGAAAATAAATTATAATAATCAAGGAGCTGAGCACAGTGACTCAATGCCTGAAAGCCCAGCACCCTGAGAGGCAGAAGTGGGAGTATCACTTGAGGCTAGGAGTTTGAGACCAGCATGAGCAACATAGCAAGACCACATCTCTAAAAAAATGTAAAAAATGCAGCCCAGAGCCCTGTAGTTCCAGTTACTTGGGAGGCTGAGGTGGAAGGACTGCTTGAGCCCAGGAGTTCAAGCTTGCAGTGAGCTATGATCATGCCATTGCACTCCAACCTGGGAGACAGAACAAAATTCCAACTTAAAAAAAAAAAAAAAAAAAAAACAGGGCAGAATTCAACAAAATAGACACTCAAAAAACAATAGGAAGGATAAACAAAGTTTTTTTGAAAAGATAAATAAAATCAATGACCACTTGCTAATGAAGAAAAAACAGAAATAGCCTGTTGAATGGAAGAAAATATTTGCAAACTATTCATCAGAATATACAAGGAACTCAATAGTTTAAAAAAAAAATCCCATTAAAAAGTGGGCAAAGGACATGAACAGACATTTCTCAAAAGAAGACATGGAAATGTTGGTTTGTGTCCTTTGAGATGAAAAAATAAAGAAGAAAAAGACATAGAAATGGCCAAAAGGTATAAAAAACAATGCTCAACATTACTCATCATCAGGGAAATGCAAATCAAAACCACAATATATCATCTTACCCCAGTTAGAATGGCTGTTATTAAAAAGATAATAAATAACAGATGCTGGTGAGAATGTGAAGCAATAGTAACTCTTCTACACTGTTGACAGGAATGTAAATTAGTACAGCCACTATGGAAAACAGCATAGAGATTTCTCAAGAAAACAAAAATAGAATTACCACATGATCCAGCAATGCCACTACTGGGTGTTTATCCAAAGGAAAAGAAATCAGTATGTCAACAGGATACCTGCACTCCCATGTTTAGTGCAGGACTATTTACAATAGCCAAGATACGTAATCAACTAAGTGTCAACCAACGGATAAATGTTTAAAGAAAATGTAGCATATATACACAATGGAGTACAATTTGACTATTAAAAAAATAATAATAAGGCCCGGAGCGGTGACTCACGCCCGTAATCCCAGCACTTTGGGAGGCCGAGGTGGGCGGATCTCTCAAGGTCAGGAGTTTGAAACCAGCCTGGCCAACACAGCAAAACCCCATCTCTACTAAAAATACAAAAATTAGCCAGGAGTGGTGGTGCACACCTGTAATCCCAGCTACTCAGGAGGCTGAGGCAGGAGAATTGCTTGAACCAGGGAGGCGGAGGTTGCAGTGAGCCGAGATCGCACCATTGCACTCCAGCCTGGGCAACAGAGCGAGATTCTGTCTCAAAAAAAAAAGAAAAAGAAAAAGAAATCTTATCATTTGCAGCAATATGAATGGAACTAGAGGTCATTATGTTGAGTGAACTAAGCAAAGCACAAAAAGACAAACATCCCATGTTCTCACTCATATGGGTGAGATTAGAAAGTTGATCTCATGAAGGCAGACAGCAGAATGATAGATACCAGTGGCTAGCAAGGGTGCGTGGGTGGGGCTTGAGGGGAGATGAAGAGAGGTTGTTAATGGGTACAAACATACAATTAGATTGAAGTAAAAAGTACGAATGTTTGATAGCAGAGTAGGGTGACTATAGTTAACAACAATACATTGTATATTTCACAATAGTTTAAAAAAAGAGGACTTGAAATGTTCCCAACACATAGAAATAATGAATACTTGAGGTGATGGACACCCCAAATGCTATGACTTGATCATTTCACATTGTATGCATGTAACAAAATATCACATGTACCCCATAAATATGTACAAATATTATGTATTTAAATTTTTTTTAATAATTTTTAAAAGAAAATCATGTGGCTCACGCCTGTAATCCCAGCACTTTGGGAGGCCAAGGCGGGCGGATCACGAGGTCAGGAGATCAAGACCATCCTGGCTAACACAGTGAAACCCCGCCTCTACTAAAAATACAAAAAATTAGCTGGGCGTGGTGGTGGGCGCCTGTAGTCCCAGCTACTCGGGAGGCTGAGGCAGGAGAATGGCTTGAACCCGGGAGGCAGAGATTGCAGTGAGCCGAGATTGCGCCACTGCACTCCAGCCTGGGTGACAGAGCGAGACTCCGTCTCAAAAAAAAAAAAAAAAAAAGAAAATCATGTCTAAGATACAAAACATTCCCAGTATTGATTTAAATTGGATTAAAACCATATATAAAATCAGTTCTCAAGTATATATGCAGTCAAGCAGCAGTACAGATAATTTAAAAATCAAATTTAAATCATGTATCAAAATTCACTGCTTCTATTAATATCAAAATTAACTTGTATCTAAAACATACATGAACAGAAGAAGGAATGAGGGAGAGCCTAGAAAGCAGGTAAATAGTAGAAAGAAGCCAGAACGAATTAAAGATTGCCATAATCCATAAAATAGTAAAACCACAAATGAATAATCAGGAATTTGACGTAATTTATTCCATTAACCAAGCCACTGGATTATAATTTTCTAATTTTAATTCTACTATAATCTGTTTGACAGTCCACATCTTTATGCTATTTTAGCATTTTATAAAATGTAAATTCTTTACAATATTCCTGTTGCATAACATATCATGAAATAATAATAAAAAGTAGCTGACAGGAACAACCCAACCATATACTACGTTTTTAGTTTTTTAACAAGCCCTCAATAAAAAGCTATCTGAAAACAACCAGATTCTTTAATTGTTTAGACTTCGGCTCAACAGTCAGAAAAACTGCAGTATATATTGCCTTATAATGATCATTGTATTCCAGGAAAACAATTTGGTGTTCCCTCAAAAAAAAAAAAAACAAAAAACAAAAAAAAAACAAATACCATATGATCCAACAATTCCACTTGTAGGTATATACCCAAAGAAACTGAAAGCAGGAACTCAGATAGTTGCACATCAACGTTCATAGCAACACAGTAGCCAAAAAATGAAAGCGACCCAAATGTTCACAGATGAATAGGTTTTTTTTAAAGTATGTATGTATACATACAATAGAATATTGTTCAACCCTAAAAAGCAACCAAATTCTGATTTTTGCTACAACATGGATGAACCCTGAAAACATTATAAGTTAAATAAGTCGGACATAAGTCAGTGAAATTAAGTCAGACATTATGGTGAGTGATATGGTTTGGCTCTGTGTCCCCACCCAAATCTCATGTTGAACTGCAATTCCCAGTATTGGGGGGAAGACTTGGTGGGAAGTGATTGGATCATGGGTGCAGATTTCCCCCTTGCTGTTCTTGTGACAGTGAGTGAGTTCTCACGAGATTGTCCCTGCTTCCCCTTCTCCGTCTGCTATGACTGTACATTTCCTGAGGCCTCCCCAGCCATGCCTCCTGTACAGCCTGCAGAACTATGAGCCAACTAAACTTCTTTTCTTTATAAATTACCCAGTCTCAGGTAGTTCTTGACAGCTTGTTTGGGGGTTCTAGCAGGGGAGCACAGCTATCCATATACCCTTGACCAAAGACCAGTCCTCCTCTATCGAGGATGATCGTCCTCTTCGACCAAGCATGCAGCTTCAGGAGGGATGCATGTGGAGCAGTGAGGGAGGAAGGGGACACCCATCTAGCCAGCCAGATCAGTCGAATCAACCCTGGAGATTAATGGGGTGACAAATGTTGCAGCCAGATTGCTCTCACGTCCTCAGGTAGTTCTTTCTAGCAATGTGAGAATGGACTAATACAGTAAGTAAAATAAGTCAGTCATAAATAATCCATGATTCCACGTATATGGGGTACCTAGAATAGCAAATTCACTGGGACAGATAGTAGAATATTTGGTTGCCAGGGACTGGAGGGAGAGAAAAATGCGGAGTCACTGTTTAATGAGTACATACTTTCTGTTTGTGATGATGGATATGGTGATGGTTGCACAACATTGTGCATGTACTTCATGCCATTTAATGCATTCTTTTAACTGATGCCATAATGGGACATAAAGCCCCAACTAATGAACTTTGGCAATACAGAGAGGAAACCAGAGGGCAAAAATCTTGCTCTTTACCACTTAAAAATGGTTAAAATGGTAGCTTTTTATTTTACTACAATAAAAATAAATTTTTAAAAATCATTGTATTCCAAAACGCTGGGGTATAAAATCAAATTGTGTGGCGATCTTTCGTAATGGTTAAAGTTTCAAGGGATTTGGTTGGGATGGTGGTATGTGAAGATGATGAGATTACAACATTCTTCTTAAATGTATACAGTATAGAGGCTTGCAGTTTTCAGAGCACTTTTACATATATTACTGCATCTTACCCTCAGAGTAACAGTACAAAGGAGACACGAGGAATATTTTAATCAAAGGGTATGACTCAAGGTCATAAGACTAAAATTAGGAGTAGAACTCTAGTATTTGGTTGCTGCATATTGCTCTTTCTACTGTATCAAGAATGCCTCTCAAGCATATGATGGAAAAAGACAAGCTAACACATGCGGAGTGTTGTAGTAGTCTTAAAGTAACATCATTAGTCTCCAGCAAGTCACCTTTTAAAATCTGAACAAATGCAAGTAAGATATAGAAATAAAAATTATAACCTAATTTGGCTTTCACTGAAAATTGTGCTTTACAACATTACCACAAAAAACTCTCTTTGATTTTTAATGCTTGAGCCACTTTCAAGACTATGGCTAAACTCTGTCCACTACTATGTTTCTTTCAGCAAGTTTAGTTCTTTTTATTATTTTATAATATACTACACTGTCATCAAAAATAAACTGTAGATTTCCCTGAGGAGGTAAGATGTCCTGTATAAAGAACATTATTTCCACTGGGAATGTTTTCCTACCCTCGGATTTAACCACTGCATTGATTTTATGAATCAATAAGTATTATGTTTCTCATCTTGATTATAGTAGTTCTATTATGATTCTTTTTTGGCGTTGGCATTATAGTAAAATTATAAAGAATGGAGTGAAGTTATAGGAGGACAAAATCAGTTTAACAAATGATAGCAAATTTTTAAAATACACCAAACAGATACTGAGTCCCTAGTCTTAGTGCTCTGAATATGCAGGTTTTTTTTTTTTTTTTTTTGAGACGGAGTCTTGCTCTGTCACCCAGGCTGGAGTGCAGTGGCGCGATCTCCGCTCACTGCAAGCTCTGCCTCCCGGGTTCACGCTATTCTCCTGCCTCAGCCTCTCCGAGTAGCTGGGACTACAGGCGCCCGCCACCACGCCCGGCTAAATTTTTTTGTATTTTTAGTAGAGACGAGGTTTCACCGTGGTCTCAATCTCCTGACCTCATGATCAGCCCGCCTCGGCCTCCCAAAGTGCTGGGATTACAAGCGTGAGCCACCGCGCCCGGCCTGAATATGCAGTTTTACCACATCGTAGTAATAGCTGGTTTTTCTTTCTCAAGCTCTAGAAAAGCATTTTACATCCAAACCAGACAAATAATAGACATACCAGAACCACCTTAGGTGCAGAGCAACAAAATAAATTATGTTAGGATGTCACTCCATAAGTTTTCAGGAAGGTTATGTACCTTCTACATCTTAATATACAGAAATACTTTCTATAGGTTAGAATAGTTAGAATATAGAGTAGTCCCCTCTTACCCACATTGTCTCAGTTATCCACAGTCAACTGTGGTCTGAAAATAGGTGAGTAAAGGACAGTAACATATTTTGAGAGAGACTACATTCACATAACTTACAGTAGTTGTCATAATTATTCTTTTATTTGTTATTGTTGTTAATCCCTTACTGTACCTAATTTGTAAACTGAACTTTATCATAGGTATTTATGTATAGGAAAACTTAATATATTTAGGGTTTGGTACTATCCACAGTTTCAGGCATTCATTGGGGAATCTAGAGCGTATCCTCTGCAAACAAGGATGGACTACTGTAGACTAAAAAGAAGTTGCCTTTTCCCACGGGGTTGCTATTTTAGCTAAAGATAGTATGGTTCTAATAACCAGAAGAAAACAAGATACTGGGTGCATCCTTTTAACCGAAGTCATAATGGGACATAAAGCTCCAACTAATGAAGTACGTTGCCAATACAGAGAGGAAATTTGAGGGCAAAATCCTTGCTTCGAGGTACTATCAGAGGAATCCAGGAGTCCCAGAGACAAGCACTGTGTTCAGGAATAGAGTTCTATCATATCTAAAATGGAGCAGGCCTATGACAGGCCTGGGTTAGTGGTTACTAGGAGTAACTGTACTTAACTAAGGCATTTCTGATGTTTCCAGATACTCATTTCCTCTTAACTTTCACCTTCTTAATTAAGATGCTTGAGAGAGTCTCCATTCAAATTATTTTTTAAGGTAAGTTGCCAATATTAACACCAAATATTATTTTGAATCAATTATCTTCCACTAGTATACTTTTTGAAATAGAAAAGTCATTTTTTCAAGTTATCATAGGAAAGGGAAAGGAAAAGGGGAGGGGGAGGGGAAGAGGAGAGGAACTAGAAGGGAAAGGAACAGGTCTGCAGAGGGGGAAGGGGGAAAGGGTAGAGAGTCAGCCAATGTACACCCCACCAGGCATCTTCCACAGAAATTCTAGGGCTCGGCCGGGTACGGTGGCTCACGCCTGTAATTCCAGCACTTTGGGAGGCCAAGGCAGGTGGATCACGAGGTCAAGAGTTTGAGACCAGCCTGGCCAACATGGGGAAACCCCATCTCTACTAAAAATACATAAATCAGCCAGGCTTGGTGGCATGCACATGTAATCCCAGCTACTCAGGAGGCTGAGGCAGGAGAATCACTTGAACCCAGCACACAGAGGTTGCAGTGGGCCGAGATCACGCCATTGCACTCCAGCCTGGGTGACAGAGTGAGACTCCATCTCAAAAAAAAAAAAGGAAAAAAAGAAAAAGAAGAGAAAAGAAATTCTAAGGCTATAAACTTTGGGGGAAAAAAAAAAGCTCAGCCAGGCACAGTAGCTCACACCTGTAATCCCAGCACTCTGGGAGGCTAAGGCCAGATCACCTGAGGTCAGGAGTTTGAGACCAGCCTGGGCAACATGGTGAAACCCCCATCTCTACTAAAAATGCAAAAATTGGCCAGGCATGGTGGCACGCCCCTGTAATCCCAGCTGCTCAGGAGGCTGAGGCAGGAGAATCACTTGAACCTGGGAGGTGGAGGCTGCAGTGAGCTGAGATCACGCTATTGCACTCCAGCTTGGGCAGCAGAGTGAGACTCCATCTAAAAAAAAAAAAAGAACAAGAACAAGGAAAAGGAAAACACAGTTCCAGGCTTAACTGATGGCCCTGAAGTAAATGAATTACCTCAAAATAGCAAAAATACATAAGCACAAATCTACAAGAGTTCCTAAGGAAGATAAAAGTAAAACTATAACTTAAAATGAGTAACTTCATCCTATGTAAGAAGACAAACAGAACAACAACGTGAGCCTCACATAAAGGAGAGCCAATGGAAAAAACCTGTCATGATGGCATAATTACAGAACACATGATTACACATATTACACATGACTACAGAATAAGTAGATTTATCTACTGAAAAGAAAAAAGTTTTCTATAAACACTTTCCAACCTCGCACAACTATGTAATTAAATAATTGGCAAGTAAACTACTATATATAAAACATTAAGAGCCTGGTGCAGTGGCTCACACCTGTAATCCTAGCACTTTGGGAGGCTGAGGCAGGTGGATCACTTGAGGTCAGGAATTCAAAACCAGCCTGGTCAATATGGTGAAATGCCATCTCTACTAAAAATACAGAAATTAGCCAGGCATGGTGGTGAGCACCTATAATCCCAGCTACTCAGGAGGCTGAGGCACAAGGATCACTGGAACCCAGGAGGTGGAGGTTGCAGTGAGTGAAGATCACGCCACTGTACTCCAGCCTGGGCAACAGAGCAAGACTCGGTCTCAAAAAAAAAAAACAAAAATAAAAAAATAAATAAAACAATGACAGGATTTAAGAATAGAGGGAGACTTCCATTGTTCAGATATCTAATGTAAACCAAATGTATAAAATAACAATCACCTAAATTTACTAATTTAACAAATTGATGAAGGTGGACTTGACCAAGAGCACACAAAATCAGAGTTTAAATCTGAAACAGTCTTTCCGTCACACCAAACTATAATTCCTTGCTTAGGATATATAAGGGAGCCCCCAGGATGGCAAAATGCAGAACATCTTCATGGTGACAGATTAAAAAAAAAAATTGAGGCCACACACGGTGGCTCATACCAGTAATCCCAGCATTTTGGGAGGCTGAGGTGGGAGGATAGCTTGAGCCCAAGAGTTCGAGACCAGCCTGGAAAACACAGCAAGACCCCGTATCTACAAAAAAAATTAAAAATTAGCCAAGCATGATGGCACGCATCTATGGTCCCAGCTACTCAGGAGGCTGAAGTGGGAGGATTGCTTGAGCTCAGAAGTTTGAGGTCAGCCTGAGGAACACAGCAAGACCCTGTCATTCATTCCATCCTAAATAAATAATAAAATACCAAACTGGCAATTGATACTGGCATATAACACAACTATTTGTCCCCCATCATGATAACTAAGATTCTTGATTTGCTAGACCTTGTGTTTATATTTGATTTGTTGGTTCAATATAGACTATTTTGGAAACTTACTAGTGCAAAGTGATTATAATTTCAGATTTCAGAGATGCACACAAATTAACAACTTTATTCCTGTATACAAGTATCAAAAATGTATGTCAACCTCCAGAGGTACATAATGACTTTAAGAAATTAAAGAGGTTATAATACAATCAACTGAAGAATAAGTATTCAGAAGCTATATCTAAAAGGAACTGTATATATGATGACCAAAGAATTTTTAATCAGTTTAAAGCTATTACACTATAATACAAGGTTTCCCTGATGCTTAATAAAACACACCAAACAAGCATATTCAAATCAATAAACTAAACATATTCAACACAGTTACTATAAAAGATTTTCAGGTGTAATGAAATAGGATAAACATTAAAAGAACCTTTAGTCACATAAAATCCTTGCTGCACCTTTAAGAAAACGCCACAACAACCTTACAAGGAGCTTAACCACTTGAACAACAGAAAAATCCAAGGTTGACTATGAATCTGGATAAAATCTGAGCTAGGGTACTTATCTTACAAAAGATCCAACTGAACATGCAACATTTTAGCATGAAATATAACATAATTAAGAAAAACAATATATAGGCTTTTCTACTAGGCATATACATAATTTCTGACATTCACTGTCTAGGTCACCAACTCTAGAAACTCTGGCATTAAAAACTACACCACTGGCCAGGCGCGGTGGCTCACGCCTGTAATCCCAAAACTTTGGGAGGCCGAGGTGGGCAGATCATCTAAGGTCAGGAGTTCAAGACCAACCTGGCCAACATAGTGAAACCCCCATCTCTACTAAAAATACAAAAATTAGCCAGGTGTAGTGGTGCATGCCTGTAATGCCAGCTACTAGGGAGGCTGAGGCAGGAGAATTACTTGAACCCGGGAGGCAGAGGTTGCAGTGAGCCAAGATTGCACCACTGCACTCCAGCCTAGGTGACAGAGCAAGACTGCATCTCAAAAAATAAATAAATAAAAAATAAAAAATACACCACTAAATAAGCCATCAGATATAAGCCTGTTTTAGATTATCTTTTAGAGGAAACAATTTCTCCAAAGAATTAAAAACAGCCAGAAAAATACTTCTACACTTACTTCCATTCCCTTTTCAAAAGAGGAGGGAGAAAGTTGAGTTTATATTTTAAAACAACAACAACAACAAAAACCCTCATTCCCTTTCTTCCAGGTAAGCCCCGGTTAGTGCTTAAAAACATGTAAAATAGGCCGGGTGCAGTGGCTCATGCCTGTAATCCCAGCACTCTAGGAGGCCGAGGCAGACAGATCGTGTTAGGAGATCAAGACCATCCTGGCCAACATGGTGAAACCCCATCTCTAGTAAAGATACAAAAATTTAGCTGGGTGTGGTGGTGCACGCCTGTAGTCCCAGCTACTCGGGAGGCTGAGGCTGGAGAATCACTTAAACCCAGGAGGCAGAGGTTGCATGAGCCAAGATCACACCACTGCACTCCAGCCTGGAAAAAAACGTGGAAAACAAAATTGATATTTCATATTAAAATTATATCTAAGACACTAAACTCAAAGCAATGATCAGCTCCTAATAACCTTTAGTCATATAAAATTCATACACCCTTTTGTCAGAAATATTAGTTACTTTTAGTCATACAAAAATAACATGAACACAGATCAGCTTTTCCTTTTCCTTATGCTTCAGTAAGTAATTCAAGTAGCCATTATCCCTTCAGATTTCTTTACAAACAGCTTTCTTGGGATTTTAATTTCCGTATAAAGAGGAATCAGGCAAGAATAAACAATACCATATCCTAGAAAATCCAATACTGAGATAAAAAGCAATGTAAAATGTACTTTAACTAACGTATGTTGCACTAGTAGTATGTAGTACTAAATACACAAAGTAGGTACTAAATAAATATTATTTTCCTTTGGGAATTTTTGCTCAAATTTTGTTGGAAGAGATTTAACTACCATCGGTCTTTTTTAAATTTTTGTTTTTAAACATCTATAACAATAGAATTTTTACACCATTCAAATTTATTCCCTAGCTCTTCTCTATGATGAGGCATTCATTTGTGTTCCCTAGATTCTTACCTCTGCTTCTCAAAGTCTGCTGGTTTGTCTACAGATTAAAAAGTGCCCTAGGTTTCTGCTACCTGACTCATGATATAACAGAGATAAAGTCCCAGACATCTCCAGACTAACCCAACTCCAGTCAAGAACCAGTGAAGGGAATATTTATGCCTTTTACAGGTTACCTGGGCCATATTCTTGAAACCTTCATATTTCAGGAGTAGGGAGAACTCAAATCCCAAATCACAAAGAAAACTTCTAACCAAATGTCTAATCATTTGTTTTAAACAGTTTGGAAACTTACTCTTAAGGCTACAGGAAGATTACCTTGTCAATTCAGAAAAAAATAAAGTTGTATATTCTCCAAACAATTATATTGCACTTAAGGAAAGTTTTTGGTTTCTTCTATACTATATACAAATCACGTATTAGATAAAAATCATTTCTGATGTATGGACTGATGTACCCAAATAAATACACAGGCAGAAAAATATGGTTTATTACTGACTAGTGTTTTAATGTTTTAAACTTAGTATACTAATATATTTTGTAGAATTTTAAAGCAGAAAGGAGCTTAAACATTATCTTGTCTAAACTTCAAGGTTTTACTAACGAGGAAACTGAGGCTCAGAAGAACTCTCTAGATTTCATGTCAAGTCAGAAGGAAAGTCAATTAGTCTGAATTAACTACACTACTCGTTTCTCCATCCAGTTTATGACTACTCCAATACATATATAAAATCACAAAATTCTTTACTAAGTGGCTTCCTACTCAAATGCAAAGTTGGTGGCTGTAAGCTACCAACTCTATCAAAGACAGTCAAGTTAGCAAAGTGGTGAGAAGACCAGAAAATAAAGACAAGATGCCTACCCCAAAGTACATAATTTGGAAAACAAGATAGGAAGAATGAAAAGGTTTAAACGTACATATACATACAACAACAAAAATAATTCAATATAATAGTGTATATATACTTCCTATCAAAAAGATAAAGTATATCATAACAGACAATCGTTTTAAGTAAGAGGTCTCAGATACTTCATTTTACTTATTTTTTTAATTATCACTTTGAAACAGTGTTTCAGAAAATTCCTACAAGTTCTATTAGGAAGAAAGAAGAGTGGAGTGATCCCTTATGCTTCTCTTCAATGACAGGTGTAAACAAAAGGCATTAAGTTAAAATATATATATATATACACAACATAAGAATTATACTAAAAGCTATAAAAGGGATCATTACAATCTTGCAATGAAGTTTTTCTCATGCTATATTAATAACCTTTGTTAAATCTAAGACAGACATTTATTCTTATTTTCACCTATATCAATATAGGTGATATAGAGATATTCCAACATGTTATATAGAATCAAAACATAAACAATATTAACCTGCATTTTACAAAAACCACGTAAGAAAAATTTCTGGAAATTATAGTATGCCAAAGTACATGATGGTTAAGACAGGAATGGCCAGGCACGGTGGCTCACACCTGTAATCCCAGCACTTTGGGAGGCCAAGGGAACCTGGGCGACATGGCAAAACCCCATCTCTACCAAAAAAAAATATGAAAATTAGCTAGGCATGGTGGTGTGTGCCTGTAGTCCCAGCTTCTCGGGAGGCTGAGGTGAGAGGATGGCTTGAGCCCAGGAGGCAAGAGTTGCAGTGAAGTAAGATCTTACCACTCTACCCCAGCCTGGGCAACAGAGCCCAGCCCTGTTTCAAAAAAAAAAAAAAGGCCAGGCGTGGGGACTCACACCTGTAATCCCAGCACTTTGGGAGGCCAAGGCGGGCAGATCATGAGGTCAGGAGATCGAGACCATCCTGGCTCACATGGTGAAGCCCCGTCTCTACTAAAAAATACCAAAAAAAAAAAAAATTAGCCGGGAGTAGTGGTGGGCGCCTCTAGTCCCAGCTACTCAGGAGGCTGAGGCAGAAGAATGGCATGAACCCAGAAGGCAGAGCTTGCAGTGAGCCAAGTTCACCCCACTGCACTCCAGCCTGGGTGACAGGGCGAGACTCCGTCTCAAAAAAAAAGAACAAGACAGGAATGGCAAGACAACATGGTATCTAAGAATAAGAGAAGGGAAATTACAAGACAGTCCCTGATACATCACACACTTTCACATGAACATGAGGACTGAGAGAAAATAAATTTCTAACAAAAATCCTGCATCCCACAATATGACAAATCTGCTTACTACTTAGTCATTAAGAACTACCAATGAGGATGAGATAGAGTATAAAATATTTAAGAAGAAAATCTGTTTCCTAGTATCTACGTACTTAAATGTTTTGTTGGTGGTGTTTTGTTTTTTGAGACAGGGTCTCACTCTTGTTGCCCAAGCTGGAGTGCAGTGGCACAATCATGGCTCACGGCAGCCTCAACCTTCCTAGACTCAAGTGATCCTCCCACCTCAGCGTCCCAAGTAGCTGGGACTATAGGCACGCACCACCACACTTGGCTAAATTTCTTCTAATCTTTCTGTAGAGTCAGGGTCTTGCCATGTTGCCCAGACTGGTCTCAAACTGCCGGGCTCAAGTGATCCTTTCACCTCAGCCTCCCAAAGTGCTGGCATTACAAGCATGAGCCACTATGTCCAGCAATTCACTCACTCAATATAACTAAAATGACCATCATCTACACAAAAAAGATGAATAAGATTCACACTCTGCACTTCAAGTTCACAAGGAGTAGAGGACATATGCATGTAAATAAAGTTATAATGCAATTAATGCCATAACTGACATATATACAGCATTGCTAAGTGAGCAATCCAGTTCATCAGAACTTAGTGAAGTAATTTCTGAAACTTAGAAAACGGATTCTTAATTTCTCAGCCAAGCTAAGAGATGTACTTTACCCTAATATCTATTATCAAAACAGTTTAATCTTCTAGTAAGTATTACTGGAGTTATTTCCTTAATGACTGTGGCACTGACTCAAATGGTACTTTTATTTTCAAACAACTTTAAGCTTTATTTCAAGAGCAACAGCTTTTCATAGAATTCTTGTCTTTTTTTTTTTTTTTCTGAGATGAAGTCTTGCTCTGTCGCCAGGCTGGACTGCAGTGGTGTGATCTCGGCTCACTGCAACCTCTGTGTCCCTGGTTCAAGTGACTGTCCTGCCTCAGCCTCCTGAGTAGCTGGGAAAACAGGCGCATGCCCAGCTAATTGTTTGTATTTTTAGTAGAGACGAGGTTTCACCATGTTGGCCATGATGGCCTCGATCTCTTGACCTTGTGATCCGCCCGCCTCAGCCTCCCAAAGTGCTGGGATTCCAGGCATGAGCCACCACACCTGGCCATAGAATTCTTAAGAATGGACTTGGGTGGTTTGGAAAAATATAAATGTTTCTTCTTTTAACAGTAACATCTGTAAATATGGCATGTAATATACTCTTTGTTAATCAGAAAACTTGGAAGCCACGCTGAAAGTGTGTTCATGTGCTAAGACATAAACACCACAAAAAATTACTTTAATACTTAAACACACACACACACACACACACACACACACACACACACAGAAGCTATGCTACTACCCAGAAATGTAAGTCACAACTGTATAAGCAAAACCCCTTCCAAGTATATTCTTCTTGGTATGTCTAAGTTAACTGCACAGTATTTAATACATTCTATTATGTGTTTAAAGTATACTGATCAGATTCTAGGGGACTAAAGCCTACTATGTGAATGAAAAAAATAAACTCTACTTGATATTTTTTAAAGGGTGAAATACAGACAACAATTCTAGCCACAATGTATAAGACAGTACAATTTTAAAGGCTGGGCTATAAGATAGTACACATCTTATAGGCTGGGCTACAAGTAACTCTAACTCCAAGTCATTTCAAAGTTATATTTACTATGTATTGAGCCAATCTACCTAAAAATAAAAATAAAACATATTCATATTAAATACAAAAAATAAAAATTTATAAAAATAAAATACAAATTGTTATTAACAAATAATAAATAATTTATATATAGATAGAAATACTGTTAGGAGGTGTTATAGTGTACCAAGACTAATATTTGTTAGATGATAGAAGAGGAAGAAAGACCTAGCAGGAAATCTATAATTATAGTACTCCAGTCATTTTGTAGGCCTATACTCAAGGAAAGGGAGGAACAAGATCATTAGCCCATTACATTTTTAAGTAAAGTATTTTAAAAGGTAATTACAATGACCACGGTTTAGGGCACAAATTCTGAGACAGTGTGAATATATAAAACTTGGGAAAACGAACTAAAATATCTGAAATTGGATGAATTCTAGAAAATACAGTAAGTTTGTATAGTTAATTAAGCAGATTTGTGTTAAAAGCACCCTAAAATGGGCCAGGTATGGTGGCTCATGCTGTAATCCCAGCACTTTGGGAGACTGAGGTGAGCGGATCACTTGAGATCAGGAGTTTGAGACCAGCCTGGCCCACATGGTGAAACCCCGTCTCTACTAAAAATACAAAAATTAGCCGGGCATGGTGGCGCACACCTGTAGTCCCAGCTACTTGGGAGACTGAGGCAGGAGAATCACTTCAACCCAGAGGCTGCAGTGAGCCGAGATAGTACCACTACACTCCAGCCTAGGCAACAGAGCAAGACTCTGTCTCAAAAAAAAAAAAAAAAAAAGTACCCTAAAATGACCCGTATAAATGAGACCACATTACATGAGATTTCCTGGTTTCAGGTCCTTTTTTAGTGCCTCAGCAAGAAGTTCTCCCTCCTTTGAATATCTACAGCATTTTATCTGTAATGTAACACATCACATGTGTCTTATACAATAACAGGCACATCTAACTGCTCCTATGAGATCTATGTTTGATTTATGTTTCTATCACCCACAGTCTACACTATGTAACTTTTCACTAGCAGTCAATAAACATTTTTTGGACAACTACATGGCAGCCCACTCACTCATGCAAACTCTCTCGCCTTCCCTGCTCTCTCTCACTCACTGACACACACACAAAGGAGCTAGGGATTTAGTTTTGCCATTTATTCAATATGAATTACATGACATAACTAACAAAAATCTAATTATATAATAAGAATAGATATTCAAGCCAAAAGCAGCTAAAATCTTTTCCTTTTGGCAGTCAAACCATATTTGGTATATATTAATATAATTAATAATAGTATATTTTGAGATGCTCATTAAAAACAGTAAGACTAATGATTGCTTGTAATTTCATAGTACATAAATACACTAAAATATTTATCTAGAAGACCCTGAAATAAATCTTTTTCCCTCCTTCAAATAAAGAAGATTTTATAACTTCAAAGTAATTTTTTCAACAATAATCATTACTTTTGTAATATGGAAAATACATTAAGTGACATTTATTTTCATGTACAAAATACTTTTAAGTTTCACAGCATTCCTAATTATCTGATTTTTCATCCATTAACATGTTTAAGCACATATACCATATGTGCAATATAATGGATAATACCAAATAGTAGCCAGGATGCCTGCCTGCGAGGAACAGAAAACATGGTTACGGAAAAATTAACAAGAAGTACCCACAAAAAGGAAGAGAGCACAAATGAAGATGCCAATGATTCAGATAAGTAATTTTAAAGTTTAGAGGGAATTAAAAAGTAAAGTGTCTAAGAGGCAGAAGTTGAATTGTACATTAAAAGATGATCAGGATTTAGGACAAATGACACAGAACAAAGTTTACGTGGTATATTCAGAGACTAGAAGATCATTCTGGGTGAAATACACACTTGATGCTGGCAAGTAAAACAAAGTAAGTTTAGAATAATAGACTAGGATTAATTTACAGAGAAACTTAAAAGTCAAATTAAGAAAATCTGGCTAACAATCATTAATTGAAGACTTTAGATCAATAAGCTGACATGAAAAAAGAAGTATTTAGAGAAAAGTCATCTCATAGCAGTAGGATAGCTTCAATGATAAACAGAGTGGAAGCTGGGAAACTTATTAGGAAGTGAACACTACAGTAATCAATCAGGGTTACATCAGTACAAAAAGTACAAAAGGAAGAGATTTAATAATTACACATAAGACAGAGAGGGCTTCACAAAGATCTCCAAGATTCTGTAAGTGTCCCTAACAGATAGAGAAAAAATAAAGGGTGTTTAACCAGGTCTCGGTAAAATCAGTGCTGTGTAAGTTATTTAACTTCTCTGAGCCTTAGTTTCCTCAGATATAAAAAGCTATTTACCTCTGTCTGGATGTTGAGAAGATTAAACAAGAAAATGCAAATAAAGCATCTAGAACACAATAGGTACTCAATAAGTGATTTTTTTAACCTCTCTCCCTTGACTCCCCTTTATTACTTAACAATTCTGTTTGAGAACTGAACAATACAGCAGGTAATCTGTCTACCAGCTGTCATTTTAGAACTGGTAAAACTGAGTAAATGATGTATTCAATGGCATACAAGTAGTTACCTTCACTGCTGGCACCAGTAGAGATATATTGACCGTAAAACATATAAAAGGTAGTCAGAAACTATGAACACAGAATCTTCTTTAAAGACATATCTTTTACTAATATAAGATCTGATTCATAAATTCAAAAACATTTAAATCTGACTGTTTCCTCAACAATATAAAAGGGCAATCCATTTTAAAATAAGTTTTCTTTTAATGCATATACCAAATTCCAGTGGAAATGGAATTTCCAAATGAAGACCTTGCATTAGAGAAGGAAAATTAAGGATATAAATCTCCTCTTTAACTTAGATTGAATATAGAGGAACTTCAGACACAGTCAGCAGTAAATTTACTCACCTTCCATGGGCATGGAAATCTAGACGTAAAAACTGGTCCTCATGTGAGACTGCTCTTTTGGCACGCTGGTGTTTTTGGTGTAATGAATCCACATTGTAAGATAATCCTTCATAATGTCTGATATATTTATTCAAAGGATTCCCATACTGACCTATAAAAAATAAGCAATAGTCTGAATTAGTATCATCTTGAAGACCCCTTCTAGTTCTAACATGATTATTCAAGTATCTATGAATATGTATGAAACAACTTCTCCCTAATCCCAGCACTATTATGAATTCTGCATTAATATTAACACATATATTATTAAACCTTATTGTGACGGTAATTCCAACTGCACACACAAGCTTGGATGTTAGCCATAGGTTTGTTTTAGATGTCCTTTATCAGGCTGAGCAAGTTCTCTTCTATTCATATTTTGCTGATAAAAACTATCAGGACCAGGTGCAAGGGCTCACTCCCGTAATCCCAGCATTTTAGGAGACTGAGATGGAAGGACTGCTTGAGGCCAGGAATTCGAGAGCAGCCTGGTCAACATAGTAAGACTTCATCTCTAATAAAAATAAAAAATAAAATAAAAAGTATAAAAATAAATAAAAAGTTAAAAAAAAAAACTATTGGGAACAAACGCTTATTTCTGTACCTGCTCTTTCTGCAGCTATTAAGATGATATTTTTCTTTTTAATTTATTAATATGGTGAATTAAATTTACTGATTTTTGAATGTTAAGCCAACCTTGCATTACTGAGATAAACCCTACTTGGTCATGCTGTCAGATTCAATTTACTGTAATTTTGTTTAGAATTTTGTTTTCTGTGTTCAGGGGATATACTGGCTTACAGTTTTCTTGTATCACCTTTGTCAAGTTTTGGTATTGGGGTAAAAAAAAATGTGTTGAGAAGTATTACCTCTTCTTCAATTCTCTGGACAAATTTATGTAGAATGAGTGCTCAGTCTGGGGCTAATTATTTCCCACTACTGAGGCAAGACCTATCTCAGTAGTCTACCCAATGCTCCATGAACTGAGTTTTTCCAGTCTACCTGGTAAGAAAAGGCACTACTTATAGCCTTATCTGAGCACCAGGTACCGTTCAATCTAATCTTTTGGGATGATTCTTTAGCCTCAGGTAGTTTCCACATATGGGCTGATTAGAGCTCTACTAAACACTACAGTGGAAGCCACTGCAGATCTCAGGGATCCTCTGTGCAGCTCTCTCTTCACCCTGATATTCTGTCTGTGAACTCCAGCCACTCTGGTCTCCCCTGACCCTCAGCTTCATCTCTTCAACTGAGGAAGTTCCCTGGACTCTACCTAGGTTCCCTCTCATAGCACCACAACCCAGAAATCTCTCAAGGCAGAAAGTTGGCACAATCAAAGGGCCAACCTTACTGTTTCCCCTCTCAGGGTCCTTCATTACCTGATGACCAATGCCTTAAAAACTATTGTTTCACTGGGCGCGGTGGCTCACGCCTGTAATCCTAGCACTTTAGGAGGCCAAAGCAGGTGGATCACCTAAGGTCAGGAGTTCGAGACCAGCCTGACCAAGATGGTGAAACCGTATCTCTACTAAAAATACAAAAACTAGCTGGGTGTGGTGGTGGCTGCCTATAAACCTAGCTACTCAGGAGGCTGAGGCAGGAGAATCGCTTGAACCCAGGAGGCGGAGATTGTAGTGAGCCGAGATCACGCCATTGCACTCCAGCCTGGACAACGAAAGTGAAACTCTGTCTCAAAGAAAAAAAAAAAAAAATTGTCTTTCTGTATTTTTCCTGGTTTCCTTGTTTCCTTTCATGCAGGAAAGTAAATTTAATCCTTATTTCTCCATCTTCAAGAGAAGCAAAAAAATAAAGTGATTCTTGACAAATCAAGTAAAATTTTTAACTAAAGAAAATTGTCCTCTTCTATAAAACAAGTAAGTTGTCTAAAAATGGTTCATCTGTTATCTAACACTAAATTCTGTGATCCAACAATAAATTTTCTGTTTATGCACTATGTGGTTAAGGGCATAAACTCTGATGTCAGATTTTCTGGGTTCAAGTTCTAGGATTTGTTAGACAACAATGTGAATATACTTAACACTACTGAAGTGTCTACTTAGAAGCGGTTAAGACAGTACATTTTACCTTAAGCATTTTTTACTAGAATAAAAAAAAATGATCTGGGTTTGGATACCACTACCAGTTGTTTCCCAGATCAAATAGAAATCTACTCAGGTTCAGTCTCCTATCCATAAAATGAAGAGACTAGAGTAGCTCTCTCTTAAGACTCACAGATTAAATGATTTAAATCATGTGTGACAATTAATATTAGAGAGCCTACCAAAGAGGCAAGGTTCAATAAATTATCCATCATCATCATCTCTTCCCCCTTCCTCCTTTTCTTCCTTCTCCCACATTTGCCTTTCAGACCAATATACACACACTGAAGCCAAGAATTCAGGAATAAAAAATAAAACTGGGTTGAATTCTGATACTTCTTAGCCATAACCACATGAGCTAAGTAATTATTTAACTTTTTTAAATCTCAGGAGGTGGTTTTTTAATCTGTAAAATGGAGACAACAATGCCTACCTTAAATGCATGCAAAATGCTTACGAGCACAAAGAATGGCATAAAAGGACAATTCAACTTAAACTATTATTGAGTTACTTCCTCCTCCTCTTGAACGCACTCTCTCAAGAGAGATGAGAGGAATGAGTCCAAAACTATCTTCACAAGTAGCAAAGAAATTACAGTGAAGCCAACGTCTAAGAGATAATAAAACCCACTAGCATGGAACTTTTTTTTTTTTTTTTTTTTTTTTTTTTTTTGAGACAGAGTCTCGCTCTGTCAGCCAGGCTGCAGTTCAGTGGCACAATCTCGGCTCACCGCAAGCTCCACTTCCCAGAGTTCACGCCATTCTCCCGCCTCAGCCTCCCTAGTAGCTGGGACTACAGGTGCCCGCCACCACGCCTGTCTAATTTTTTGTATTTTTAGTAGAGACAGGGTTTCACCATGTTAGTCAGGATGGTCTCGATCTCCTGACCTCGTTATCCACCCACCTCAGCCTCCCAAAGTGCTGGGATTACAGGCATGAGCCACCGCGCCTGGCCTAGCAGGGAACTTTTAAAAATCAAGACTAAATAATGGAATCAAATATACCAATGCATCTTCTGTATCCTTTAAACATACTTATAAATGTAGTGTACTTGAGTTTAGCAAAAAAGAAGAAATCAAGAATGGGGAAATATGAGAACTTTTGAATAATTTCTTTCATTTTGAAAATTTCCACTGGATTACTGAATTGGATTTAAGTTGTCTGAGTTGCCATAGCACAAGCTTGGCTTTGCAGAACTGTGGATTCCACTCCTTTTTCAGCACCAAAGGCATCAAGCCGGTTTTTATTTCTGTCTCTGGTGCTTAAATCAGGAAAAAGTCAAGTTTTTAAGTCACAGTTCAGATAAAGTATTTTGTCACTTCTGATGACTTAAAACAATAACTATTGTTGTTCTGAAGCACTCATGACAAAAGCTCAATGATTTACACAGCTGAAATTCTACTGAGAGAGTTATTAAACAAAGTCATCTTTTCTCTGTCCCACACACAAATAAATTTTATAAAAGCAACATAATATTCACTTTCACTGGCAAAAGACCTGAGTAACGACTTTCTGAATCTTTGTAATTGAGATAGAACATGATTCACAGCGTTTAATTGGGAAAGCTAAAAACACTTCCCAGGAACATACAGTTACCAAGTCCATCTCATTATCATCTTCTATATAAGACCTATGAATGTTTATCTTAATTATGCCTAAATATCAGTATTTGTGTAATCTCAGTATTGCAAAAAAAAAACTTACATTAAGATAATGTATGAAATCGAATTACATAATTTCTATTCCCCAATACTTAATGAAGAGGGAAATAAGGGGGCCATGCGTATAGGATAAAGCAGCCTACCTGCCCCTCTGCCCCCACCCCACACATACACAGAACAAACTTCAAGAACTGAAATCAGGTCAGATGCAGTAGCTCACACCTGTAATCCCAATACTTTGGGAGGCCAGAGTGAGGATCACTTGAGTCCAGGAGTTCAAGACCGGCCCAGGCAACACAGAAAGGCTCCTGTCTCTACAAAAAATTAAAAACTAGCCAGGTGGCCAGGCGTGGTGGCTCACACCTGTAGTCCCAGCACTTTGGGAGGCTGAGGGGGGTGAATCGCTTGAGGTCAGGAGTTCAAGACCAGCCTGGCCAACATGGTGAAACCCCACCTCTGCTAAAAATACAAAAAATAGCTGGGCATGGTGGCGGGTGCCTGTAATCCCAGCTACTCGGGAGGCTGAGGCAGGAGAATCGCTTGAACCCGGGAGGCGAAGGTTACAGTGAGCCAAAACCATGCCACTGCAATCCAGCCTGGGTGACAAGAGAAAATTCTGTCTGAAAAAATAAATAAATAAATAAATAAATAAATATATATATATATATATACACACACACACACACACACACACACATATATATATATATATATATGGCCGGGCACGATGGCTCACGCCTGTAATCCCAGCACTTTGGAAGGCCAAGGCGAGCGGATCACCTGAGGTCAAGAGTTCAAGGCCAGCCGGGCCAAACATGGTGAAACCCCCATCTCTACTAAAAATACAAAACATAGCCTGGCGTGGTGGCATGCATCTATACCACCAGCTACTCAGGAGGCTGAGGCAGGAGAATCACTTGAACCCGGAAGGTGGAGGGTGCAGTGAGCCAAGATCGCACCACTGCACTTCAGCCTGGGCAACAAGAGCGAAACTCTGTCACGAAAAATAATAATAAATAAAAATAAATAAATAAATAATAAATAAAAATTAGCCAGGTATGATGGCATGCACCTGTAATCCAAGTTACCCAAGAGGCTGAGGGAGTATCACTTAATCCCAAGCGTTCAAGGCCACAGTGAGCTATAATAACGGCCACTGCACTCCAGCCTAGGTGACAGAGACCCTATCTCAAAAAAAATAAAAGAAAATAACTGAAATCAAATAAAAAAAGATAAGCAATTTGGCTGATACATGCTCATGAGTGTCAATTCCCTTCCCAACTTCATGCTCTGTAACATTATGTTGGTAGCTTGAAATCAGCCATAAAGGGAGTATTTACACCACCACGGAAGCTGACATTGAAAAGGCTACAAATTCGAGAATTTTTTTTTTTTTTTTGAGACAAGGTCTCACTCTGTTGCCCAGGCTGGAGTGCAGCAGCACTATCAAGGCTCACTGCAGCCTTGACCTCCAGGGCTCAGGTGATTCTCCTACATCAGCCTTCCCAGTAGCTCAGGCTACAGGCACGCACCACTATGTCTGGCTAACTTTTGTATTTCTTGTAGAGACAGGGTCTCACTGTGTTGACCAGGCTGGTCTCAAACTCCTGGGCTCAAGCGATCCTCCTGCCTTGGCCTCCTAAAGTGCTGGGATTACAGGTGTGAGCCACCATACCCAGCCAAATCAGAGGATTTTTTTTTTCTTCTTTCAAGAGAGTGTGCTAAATACAACACTGGTCATAACCTAGTAAGATAATCTTTCAAACAGGCAGCCAAGGAATGAAACAATATTTTAATGAAAATGTGGAAAAGCATGGCACACTGGACTTCTGATGTTGCCCCTAGCCCTCAGATGCCACACAATTCACTTATTTAAAAATCTCAAGAGAATGGAGTCCTGGAATTCTCAAAAAAATTATATATGATCACGGCCCCATGACTGCAGAAAAGTGAATAAAACACAAAATAATCGGCCCTTCAAATAATGATTTGAAGGTGGAAAAAAATACACTGGTCTCAGAGGCAGAAAGAAAAGAAAAAATAAATCACAAGCCAGGTGTGGTGGCTCATGCCTGTAATCCCAACACTTTGGGAAGCTGAGGTGGGTAGATCATATGAGGTCAGGAGTTCGAGACCAGCCTGGCCAACAGAGTGATGAAACCATAGTGAAACCCATAATCTCTACTAAAAATACGAAAAAATTAGCCTGGCATGGTGACGGGCGCCTGTAATCCCAGCTACTTGGGAGGCTGAGGCAGGAGAATCTCTTGAACCCGGGAGACAGAGGTTGCAGAGAGCCAAGGTCACGCCACTGCACTCCAGCCTGGGCAACAAGAGTGAGCCTCCATCTCAAAAAAAAGGAAAAAGTCACCCACTTTATATCATAGCAAAAAGAATATATGGGCAGAGAAGAGCCATACAACCATGAACATAACATTGTAAAAACACACTCACACTAGAGAAAAAAAACCATGAAAGAAACAATAAAAAGAAAATAGAAAAAGAATCCAATTGAGAAGAAAACAAACGACATTTGGAAACAATCCTAGACAAAGCAGAATCAGTCTTAGATGATATTAAGAAATTCATATTGGCCAGATGCGATGGCTCACACCTGTAATCCCAGCACTTTGGGGGGCCGAGGCAGGTGGATCACCCAAGGTCAGGAGTTCAAGACCCGCCTGGCCAACATGGTGAAACTCTGTCTCCACTGAGGAGGCTGAGGCAGGAGAATTGCTTGAACCCGGGAGGCAGAAGTTGCAGTGAGCCGAAATTGTGCCATTGCACTCCAGCCTACGCAACAGAGCAAGACTCTGTCTCAAAAAAAAAAAAGAAAGAAAGAAAGAAATTCATATTAATTTTCCTTAGTACAACATTGTGATTATGAGGAGAAGGTTCTAAATTTTGGGAGGTACATTTTAAATATTTAAGGGTAAAATGACACGATGTCCATAACTCACATTAGAGTGATTCTAGGGTGGGAGGCAGGGTAAAAAAGAAAAAATATGCAAATTATTAAATCACTAGCCACTTCAGGAGTAAGAGACTGAATTTAGCCTACCACCATAAACAATTAGAAAACTAGATAAAAGATGTGACAAGAGAAACAAATGAAGTGAGATCTACTACAACTGGCCCAGCTTACTGCCTGCAAGCAGTCTCCAGGCCAAATAGCAGGGAGGAGAAACCAAGAGCCTGAAGTTTCCACTTAATTGAGACAACCTCTGAGTTCAGGGAGATCAGGTATTTAGAATCTATGGGCCACAGTGTCAGAAAGGAGGAAGCTGAACAGAGAGAGAGCTCCAGCCACCTCAAGTGGGGGTTCCCTAAGGGTTTGGCTGACTACTGATCTAAGCATGTGAGAGAATAAACTATCCCCCCTCAGAAAAAATGAACCACCAGTAGAAGGAAGCAAAACAATCCTCAAAGCTCACACAAGTGCTGGGAAATGTTCATATTTCTACCATCTAGAGAAGAAAGACCTTGTAATGTATGGAGCATTGCTACAGTCCTCAGAAAAGTAACACCTTACTAGTGGAGTGAAATTACACAGAGGCTGGGCACGGTGGTTCATGCATATAATCCCAACACTTTGGGAGGCCAAGGTGGGTGGACTGCTTGAGCCCAGGAGTTCAAGACCAGCCTGGGCAACATGACCAAACCCTGTCTCTACTAAAAAATATAAAAACTAGCTGGGCACAGTAGCACATGCCTACAGTCCCAGCTACTCGAGAGGCTGAGGTAGGAGGGTTGCTTGAAGCCCAGGAAGTCAAAGCTGCAGTGAGCTATGATCGTGCCACCACACTCCAGCCTGGGCAACAGAGCAAGACCCTGTCTCAAAGAAAAATAAATAAATAAATAAATAAATAAATAAATAGTATTTATTATACGAATATAAAAAATAAAAGAAAATTAGTCAGGTACGGTAGTGCATGCCTACAGTCCCAGCACTTTGGGAGGCTAAGGCAGGAGGATTGTTCAAGGCCAAGAAGTTCAAGATCAGCTGGGCAATATAGCAAGACCTTGTCTCTACCAAAAAAAACAAAAAAAGTAAAACTTAGCCAGGAATACTTTTTATTGCACACCTGTAATCCCAGCTATTCAGGAGGCTGAGGCAGGAGGTTTGCTTGAGCCCAGGAGTCCAAGGTTGCAGTGAGCTATGATCACAACAGCCTCAGCAACAAAGTGAGACCCTGTCTCAAAAATAAAAATTAAAATTAAAAATATAGGCCAGGCGTGGTGGCTCACGCTTGTAATCCCAGCACTTTGGGGAGGCCGAGGCGGGCGGATCACGACGTCAGGAGATCGAGACCACGGTGAAACCCTGTCTCTACTAAAAATACAAAAAAATTAGCGGGGCGTGGTGGCGGGCGCCTATAGTCCCAGCTACTCGGAGAGGCTGAAGCAGGAGAATGGCGTGAACCCGGGAGGCGGAGCTTGCAGTGAGCCGAGATCGCGCCACTACACTCCAACCTGGGTGACAGAGCGAGACTCCGTCTCAAAAAAAAAAAAAAAAAAATCAAAAATATAAATAAATAAACAAAAACCACATAAAGGCATGTCATAAGCTAATGACTAAAAACTAGGGAGAAAAAAATTTCTTAAAATCATCTGTGGGTAGGAAAGCACCAAAGAAGCCAGAAAAAAAAAGACACATTTTATAAACAGAGGAACAAAGATAAAACTGACAGCACACTCTATGTTAAGTCAGAAGAAAATGCAGCAACATATTTAAAGTACTACAAGAAAAAAAGAACTCTATCAACCTAAGATTCTATAGCCAGTGAAAATAACTTTCACAAATGAAGGTGAGAAGAGGAGGTGAAACGAAGCCCTCCTGGGCTTCAAAGCTTACAATGCATCACTAGTAGCCTCCATTAATAGAAATGATAAAGTTTTTCAGATAGAAGGAATAATACTAGATGGAAATCTACACTGATGCAAATAAAGTGACAAATAATGAATATATAAGAAAATAAAAAGGATTTCTTTTCTCATTTTTAATCTCTTTCAAAGTTAAGCGAATATATTTTTTAAACACACAATCTACTGTGGAATTTATGACACACAGAATTAAAATGTGTAACAATAACAGCACAACAGAAAAGAGAGGAGAAATGCAGTGTACATATACTCTATATGAAGTGAAATAATATTTGAAAGTATACAGTGATAAGTTATAGATATTGTACACTCTGAACAACCTCTAAAAAATACAACAGGTATATCATAAAGCCAATAGCAGAGATAAAATTGAATCATTTTTAAAAGTATATACTGAGAGGCCGAGGCGGGTGGATCACTTGAAGCAAGGAGTTTGAGACCAGCCTGGCCAACATGGTGAAACCCCATCTCTACTAAAAATACAAAAATTAGTGGGGCATGGTGGCAGGTACATGTAATCCCAGCTACTAGTTGCATGAGAATCGCTTAAACCCAGGAGGCAGAGGTTGCAGTCAGCCGAGATGGCGCCACTGCACTCCAGCCTGGGCGACAGAGCAAGACTCAGTCTCCAAAAAAAAAAAAAAAAAGTATATTACTCCTGAAAAATGCAAGAAAAGATGGGGAAAAGAACTATGAACAGATGGAAAACAAATAGAAAGATGATAGTTTAAAACTCAGTCATATGAATAATTACATTAAAAGTAAATTATCTAGCTGAGTACACTAGTGCGCACCTGTGGTCCCAGCTACTCAGGAGAATGAGATGGGAGGATTGCTTGAGCCCAAGTGTTTGGGGCTGCAATGCACTATGATCACATTTGTGAACGGCCACTGCGTTCTAGCCTGGACAAGAGAGAGATCCCCATCTCCGAAAGGGAGGGGAGGGGAGAGGAGGGGAGGGGAGAGGGAAAAGGAGAAGGGGAAGGGGAAGCGGAAGGGAAAGTAAATGATCTAACACAACAATTAAAAGGTAAAAGCTGTCATTTCGCTTTTTGTTTTTTAAGAGACAGGGTCTCACTCATTGCCCAGGCTGGAGTGCAGTGACATGATTATAGCTCATTGTACCCTCAACCTCCTAGCTTCAAGCAACCCTGTCACCTTAGCCTTCCGAGTAACTGGAAACTGGTGCACCACCATGCCATGCCTGGCTAATCTTTTTTTTTTTTTTTTCCAGAGACGGCATTTCGCTCGTTGCCCAGGCTGTAGCGCAATGGCGCGATCTCGGCTCACTGCAACCTCCACCTCTCAGGTTCAAGTGATTCTCCTGCCTAAGCCTCCCCAGTAGCTGGGATTACAGGCATGCACCACCACGCCCAGCTAATTTTTGTATTTTTAGTAGAGACAGGGTTTTGCCATGTTGGCCAGGTTGGTCTCAGACTCCTAACCTCAAGTGATCTACCCACCTCGGCCCCTCAAAGTGCTGGGATTACAGGTGTGAGCCACCACACCCAGCCTGGATAATCTTTCTTATTTTTTGTAGAAATGGGGACTCGCTATGTTGTCTAGGCTGGTCTCGAACACCTGGTATTAAGTAATCCTACTAGCTTGGCCTCCCAAAGTTCTAGGATTACAGGAATGAGATGACACGCCAGCCTTGTTATTTTTTTAAAAAGGAAAATGTAAATATGTGCTAACAGACACAAAAATAAAGATGAGTTAAAGTAAAAAGGGCGGGAAAATATATAACATCCAAACCCTAATCCAAAGAAAGCTGGAGTGACTACAGTAACAGCTGAAAAAGCAAACTTCAAAACAAAACAAAAAAATTATGAGGGATAAAGAGGGACATTTCCTAATTCAAGAAGAAAACACAAGCCTAAATATTTATGTACATAAAAAAGCTTCAAAGTATGTGAAGAAAAAGTTGATAGAACAGAAAAAAGTAGACTCTGTAACTAGAGTTGGAAATCATACCACTCCTTTCTGAACAAGCAGACAAAAAAATCAGTAAGATTATTAAAAACTTAAACACAAAGAACTTGACTAGATAGATGGAATATATTTCTTTTTAAGCGCACATGGAACAGTCACAAAGATAGACCTTAATCCTAGGCCACAAAGCATGTTTCCATAAATTTTAAAAGACTAAAATCTAAGAGTATGTTTTCTGACTACAGTAGAATTCAGTCAATAACAGATATGCAGAAAATCCCCAAATATTAGGAATTTACATTTCATTAATCAATCAAATATTAGGAATTACAGTTCATGGGTCAAATAAGAAATCAAATGGAAATTAGAAAGTATTTTCAGTTGACTGCAAATAGCCCAGGGAGCTTTTTGGATTGATATAAATGTTCTATGATTATGGAGGTAGTTATACAAGTAAATACATTTCTCAAAACTTAAAAAATTGTTGAACTTTATTGTATGTAAACTATACCTCAATAAAGCTGACTAGATGTTTTTTCTTAAATAAAAATATTGAGGCCAGGTGTGGTGGCTCACACCTATAAGCCCAGCATTTTGGGAGGCCAAAGAGGACAGCTTAAGGTGAGGCATTCGAGACCAGCCTGGGCAACATAGTGAGATTCCATCTCTATTTTTTAAAAAAAAAGAAAAGAAAAAAGAAAAATGTTGCATCAAAGTGGTAGGTATATGGGTTTCTGGCCTTCCTACTTTTTCCCTAAGATATAAAATTTATAAAGTTACAAAAGTTATAAAATTTCCCTAAGTTATAACATTTTTTAAAATCCAGGATCAAAAACAAAGACAAATCAAAAAGAGAATTCAAAATATTCCAAGTTATCTTCTCAGTAAAATAAATGAAGTTAAGATTCTACTTACTTCCAATACTATGCAGCCTGTAATTATTCAATATTCCTACATAACTGTAGTTTGCTAATAGGACATAAGTAGTAAGAGATGGGGAAATAAAAGATTAAATGACAACCAGTGATCACAGGTCTTAAAAGAACATTGGGGGAAACCAACATCAAGGCAAAATATCCATTGAGAAAACAGCAAGTAAACCATTTTCAAGAACTTCTTAGAAGACCACAAGCTCCAATTCAACACTGAAGCTTTTAAATAAAAGAAAATATGAGCCATGTGCAGTGGCTCACATATGTAATCCCAGCACTTTGGGAGGCTGAGGCAGAAGAATTGCTTGAGCCCAGGAGTTTGAAACCAGCCTGGGCAACATAGCGAGACCCTGTCTCTTATTTTTTTAAAAAAAGAAAGAAAAGAAAATATGGAGGCCTACTATTCACTATGTGTTCAACTAACAAGTTCTTTCAACTACTACCACTGAGACTGGAAATTGTGTTTATGAATGTTTAAGTCTTTATCCAATTAAATCTTTTTCCGTGTCTAGCATTTTGCTTGTTAATTCAAACTGTTTTTCAGCGACTAACAGCATAGGTATCTCCAGGGAAAGTGTTAGCAATGCAGAACCCTAGGCTCCCAGCAGATCTACTGACCCCACAAGTGACTCAGGCTCTACCCCAGACTACCCCCAGAGTGATCCGTATGCACATTCAAGTTTGAGAAGCACTGTAACCTTTCTTCATTCAGAAATTCCCTGACTTCTACCAGCAGCTATACAGGTTGAGCATCCAAAAATCTGAAATCCAAAATGTTCCAAAATCTAAAATTTTTTGAGCTCCGACATGATGCTCAAAAGAAAAGCTCAGCCAGGCGCAGGGGCTCACGCTTGTAATCCCAGCACTTTGAGAGGCCGAGGCAGGCGGATCACTTGAGGTCAGGAGTTTGAGACAGCCTGGCCCACATGGCGAAACGCCGTCTCTAGTAAAAATACAAAATTAGCCAGGAGTGGTGGCTGTAATCCCAGCTACTTGGAAGGCTGAGACAGGAGAATCGCTTGAACCCAGGAGGCAGACGCTGCAGTGAGCCGAGACCGCACCACTGTACTCCAGCCTAAGCAACAGAACGAGGCTCCGTAGCAAAAAAAAAAAAAAAACTCATGGAAGCACTTTACATTTTCACATTAGGAAATGGTAAGCATAATGCAAATATTCCCAAAATCTGAAAATTTAAAGATCCAAAACACTTTTGGTTCCAAGTATTTCAAGTAAGGATACTCAACCTGTATCTCCTTATTTCTACACACTTGCTTTAATGTAAGCAATTAACAATACATTAATATGGATAGGTACACCATGCGTGCTGCTATTTAAGCAAAAAATACCTCAACTGATGTCTCAGGCAATATACTGAGTAGAAAGTTTCCAAATAATGTAGAACAAGGGTTGGCAAACTGTTAACCAAAGGCCAGTCCCAGCTGGCCACCTGTTTTTACAACACTGCTATGCTCATTCATTTACATATTTTCTATCTCTGCTTTCACACAACAGCAGAGTTGAATAAGCGAAGTATTACAAAATGTTACAGAACAGGTATCAAATCTTTGGTAAGTCACTTAAACACTTAGTTTCATCCACCTTTGGTTATAATTCACCTTTTTTTCCTCTACAAGAGGAATACTAACCTGAAATCCAAGAACCTCTGTGGTAGTTAATTTTAGGTGTCAACTTGACTAGATTAAGGAAGACCTAGAGAGCTGGTAAAGCATTATTTCTGGATGTGTCTCTGAGGGTGCTTCCAGTGAAGACTGGAGGGTGGAGTGGTGGGCTGACTGGGGAAGATCCACCTGCACTGTGGGCAGGCACCATCCAATTGGCTAGAGGCCAGGAAAAAACAAAAAGGTGGAGGAAAAGAAAATTCTCCCTCTCTTTCCCCTTGGGACATCAGGACTCCAGCCTCTATGGCCTTCAGCCTCAGACAGAGTTAAAATATCAGCTTCCCTGGTTCCCAGACATTAACACCAAAATGAGCCATACTACCAGCATCCTAGGGTCTCCTGCTTGCAGACTGCCTATCATGAGACTTTTCAGTCTCTATAATCGTGTAAGCCAATTCCCCTAATAAATCCTCTCTCATGTATCTATCTGTACATATATATATCCTGTTGGTTCTGTCTCTCTGGAAAACTCTCACTGATAGAGTCAGTCCTCTGTATTCATGGGTTCCGCATTAGTGGATTCAACCAACTGTGGATTCAAAATATTGAAGGGGAAAAAAATTCCACAAAGTTCCAAAAGGCAAAACCTGAATTTGCTGTGCACTGAGTACTATGCTGATCCACATAAACGAAGTGCTGGCATTATATTAGGTATTATAAGAAATCTGGAGATGGTTTAAAGTATATGGGAGGGGCCAGGTGCAGTGGCTCACACCTGTAATCCTAACACTTTGGGGGGCCAAGGCAGGCAGATCGCTTAAACCCAGGAGTTAGAGACCAGCCTGGGCAACATAGCAAAGCCCTGTCTCAACAACAACAAAAAAAAAATACAAAAAACTAGCCAGGTATGCTGGCACACACTTGTAGTCCCAGCTGCTCAAGAGGCTGAGGTGGGAGAATCACCTGAGCCCAGGAAGTCAAGGCTGAGGTTAGCCGTAATCACACCACTGTACTCCAGCCTGAGTGAGAGAGTGAGATCCTGTCTCAAAAAAATAAAAAAAATAAAATTAAAGTATGAGAGGGCATTTTGCAGTGAGGCTCAGAAGGCAACAAGCACCCTGAGGTGACCGCACCCAAGGTAGCTGGTATTGGAGTGGAGGATGAACATGCACCTTCCAAGCAGGGTGTTTCTTTAAGAGTGTCACAGGTGAGAATTCCTAAGGCAGGTCAGAAAGCCCATCCCATGACATGTGCGGCCTGGTCTTGAAAGACGTTTTTCCATCTAGCTGGACAATGGGAACATCCTCTGAGTAGCAACCACACACATGTGAGTCATGGGGTGGAGACTTCTGGTTCACTGTAACCTAGACCAGATCCAGAGGCAGCAGACAGAAATCTTCTAGAAGGAAAAGAGCCTGGTGTTTGTGAAGATCTGTAGATCCCACATGTCAAAGAAGGTTTTCACTAGCAGGAAGGGTGGGAAATACTTCTTGAATAGCTTTGAAGTTTTCAAGCACCAGGCTCCTCCCAATGGGGAAGAAGTCACACCAAAGTACTGAGAGTAAGAGAGGCCTTTCACATTGGACAAAGGGCCTGCAAGTGCAGTGAATGTGTGAAAGCCTTCAACTGCAAAGATATACTTGTTCGGCAACAGAAAATCCATGGTGAAGAAAAGCCTTAGGAGCGTGGCGAATGTGAGAAAACCTTTAGTCACAGCTCCTACTTTACAGTACAGAAAAGAATCCACAGCCAAGAAATACCTTATAAATGCAGTGATTGCGGGAAATTCTTTGGCTCCACCTCCAACCCTCATACTTTAAAGAGGTCATACAAAGAATGAGCTTAAAGCCAGGTATGGTGGCTCATGCCTGTAATCCCAGCACTTTGGGAGGCTGAGGAGGGCAGATCACCTGAGGTCAGGGGTTCGAGACCAGCCTGGCCAACATGGTGAAACTCCGTCTCTACTAAAAATACAAAAATCAGCCAGGTGTGGTAGCGCACACCTTGTAGTCCCAGCTACTTGGGAGGCTGAGGCAGGAGAATCGCTTGAACCCGGGAAGGCGGAGGTTGCAGTGAGCCGAGATCGTGCTGTTGCACTCCAGCCTGGGCAACAGAGCAAGACTCCATCTCAAAAAAAAAGAGTGAGCTCAATGTGATAAATCCTTTATCAGAAGATCCTATCTTGTCCAGCAGCAGAGAATTCATAGTGGAGAAAGGCCTTATGAGTGCAGATCATATGGCAAGTCTTTTTATCTATAAAGACATTTGTTGAACACCAGAAAGTTCACACTGGAAAAGAGACTTCTAAGTGTTGTAAATGTGGAAAATTCTTCAGCCACAATTCCTATCTTACAGCATATAAGACAATTCGTGATGGAACAAGGCCTTATGTATGCAGGAAATATGGGAACGCAGAAACTTCCACCTTGCTTGGCACATGAAAGTTCACACAGAGAAAGGCCTTATAAATGTAGAAGTGTGGTGGATGTAAAACAGCATACAGTCAAGGCCTAATCTCATTAGGCATTAGAGTTCACGCTGGAGAGAGGCCTTAAGAGTGCATGGAAGGTGTTGTCTCATTGTTCAACATAGCATGATCATAAAAGAGAAGAGCTGACAGTGACCTCCGAGTGTGAGCTGTCAGCCAGTTGAACTGCTCCGTCGATCCACAATGTAGAGATTATCTACAACTAGGTGAGTGAACAAAACCTGGTGGTTCTTCATCCCCTCCCTCAGAGTGGTTTCAGTGTGGAAATGACCCAGTTCCCGCCCAAAAGACCTGGGCTGGGGTCTGCTGTGGATTTCCAGAGGTCCCCCTTTTTCGTGGGCAATGTTGGCTCTCCACATGGTAGCTGAGATGGATTTGTCTAGCCAGCTTCCGAATCAGCCAATCCTGGAACTGCCTGCCTCATTCTACCCTGATTTGTGCAGATAAAGGCCTTATTGTTTAATCCTTTAAAACAAAAATAAAGTACAGGGAAGGATGTGCACACGTTATACGCAAATACTATACCTTTTTATATAAGGGACTTGAGCATTCATGGAACCAATCCCCATGGGTATCAAGGGAGAAACTGCATAACCTCTATAGGGGATTCATGAGCCCCTAAACTTTGCAGGCAAAATTCCAAAAATATTATTTATTTTCTTTCTTGGCCTTTTATTGGTTCTGCTTTGCATATTTAAATCTCTCATTCATCTATTTATAATTTTATCTTTTTTTTAACTTACTACACTAACTAGGACTACCAAACCATGCTGAATAACAATGAGTGTAGGCATGTTTACTTTGTCCCTGACTTTAATAGAATATCTTTAGTTTTTCATTATATAATATATATATAATATTACACTAAGGCTGTTGCTTCTCATTCTTATTTTAGAAATCCAATATATTCAAATTCACATTAAAATCTGGCTAAAAAACATTTTTAAATGATTTTTTAAGCTTCGCATTTCACATATTTAAAGGGGAAAAATTAAAAATCCCAAACTATACATCCTATTTTATTTTTAAAAGTATCCTAATTTCTTAAATGTACCCTGAAATCTTACCATGTACAGAAAAATATCCTGATTACATCAATTTCTTGTTTAACTAAATTAAACGATAATGCTTATAAATTGGATGTCATGATAATTAAAATGTATCAAGCACTTGCTATCTGCCAGGCTCTGTACTACGCTACATTTTTTTCATTTAAACCACCCAATCAAGTGAGAACTATTGGCACATTTTAAAGAAAACTGAGGTTTGAGTGATATGTAACAAACCCAGTGTCACATAGCAAATAGGAGGCAGTGCCAAGAACTCAACTTTGATTTCAATGATTTCATGTTAATCTACGATGAGTCGAATTACCTTCACCATAAACAAGGTAAGTCACCATATTTCTGATATGACTAAAAAAACTGAAAAGACAGCCTGGGCAAGATGGCGAAACCCCATCTCTACAACAAATACAAAAATCAGCCAGGCATGGTGGCATGCACCTGTCGACCCAGCTACTTGGGGGGGTTGAGGTGGGAGGATCGCTTGAACCTGGGAAGTAGAGGCCGCAGTGAGCCAAGATTGTGCCACTGCACTCCAGCCTGGGTGACAAAGTGAGACCCTGTCTCAAAAAAAAAAAAAAACTGAAAAGAAAAAAAAATTATCAAAATACAGCACATGGCAAAAACCTTTCAAAAACTAAACTGACGTCTTCCTCTAAGATGGGGAAAACAAGTCATGCAATACTAAAGAAGAATATACTTTTTATAGACGGAAAAATATATATATATATATATACCCTTGATTTCCACAGCTAGTGATTGAAATGGGCATGGTTTACTCCACAGGAGCCCTGACTAATCTTCAACACTTGTACTGCTTACCTCAGTCAGACACCACAAAATTGCCTGTTCCCACATGCAGAGACTGGACCTATCAACTGAGATTTATTTCTAAACTTTAGCAATCAGTCAAGAGCTCCAAAAGTATAGATAGAGCATGTGGTACCATCAAATCTCACTGAAATATGTTAACTATTCATCCATCTCTATCTGAACACAGCTTGGCCTCTGACCCACTCATCTTTGTATCTGGGAATCTCTCCTTGTTATAGATCTTCCTGATTCCCTAGTTCCAAGCTGCCTAATCATTCACTCTGATTCCTTATCACCTACTCTATCCTGATCCTTACTACTTGCTAGACTCTCCCAGTCCAGGTTCTTTCATCACTATTAGATATATTACCTACGCAGGACAAAATGAACAACAAGGAAGGACTCAAAGAATGCCAATCTTAATTCCTAATTTTATTCCTCCTGATAAAGAATAAAATAAAATTGTCCCTTGGTATCCCTGGGGGGTTGGTTCAAGGACCTCCCACAGATATCGAAATCCATGGATGCTCAAATCCCTGACAAAATGACTCGGTATTTGCATACAACCTACGCACATACCCATGTGTATTTTAAATAATCTCTAGACTATTTATAATACATAATATAATGTAAATCCTATATAAATAGTTGTTGTACCATGTTGTTTAGGGAATAATAACAAGAAAAAAAAGTCTGTACATGTTCAGTACAGACCCAATTTTATTTTTTGAATTTTTTCATTCATGGTTGGTTGAATCCATGGCTACAAAACTCACAGACACAGAGGGTCAACTGGTATTTACTAATCTGCCTTTTAAAAATTTATTTTTCCTAATCCCAGAAGTGCATTATGAATCTTACTACCCAGAAAGTTGGTATCTGTTCTCTAAAAATGATTACATATATATTTATCTGTGACAAAACTGAAATGGTTTTATGCATACTTACAAAAGGCATTTTCACATAAAGACTTTAACAGTCGAGAAATAGATGTTACCCGACAATGATGAAAATAAAATACATTTAACCTAGAGGACAATAAAATGTTACTAATCTGACATCAATGGAAAATGACAGCTTCCACTAAGGACAGTTTCCAGGTTAACTATATCTTGCTAGATATCTTCCTATTTGATGGATGATAAATTTTCCTCCTACTTTAACATGTTCTTCTTAAGCCAGGCTTATCCTTATTAACATCTTCACCAGAAGAGGCCATAATGATGCAGTAACCTCAAGGCTATGTTACTGTGCTATATTCCTACATAAAAATAGCTCCACCCTACAAGATAGTTACTCTGCAAAGTCAATGTCTTCTCCTTTCTCTTCTGTTACTTTATTTTACCCACACAGAAAAGCACACCAACAGCATTTTACTTTCTTGTTCTCAGTTTTAGTTGCCAGAAAGCTAGCATATACTACAGTCACATGGTACCTAATACTTATAAGCCCCATGGGAAATTTGAACATCTCCACACTTAAGAAAAAAATCTCCTTAGTTATGTAGCGCAATGTCCTTACTTTTATGAAATGCAAGCATACTGAAGTGTTTAGGGTACAACTTATTTTCAAATGAAACAGAGGGAAAGAAAAAGAATATATTATTAAAAAGAGAGTAAATGTGGTAAAGGTAACCACTCATAAATTCAGGTGAAAGGCATACAAATATTAAATTACTAGTATACCCTCAACCTTTTAGAAAGTATAAAAATTTTCAAGAATAAAAAAAAGAAACACAGTATATCGAACAAAGACTGTGTGTAAAATTGCCAGAAGAATAACTAGATTGGATCTACGAGATAGAGAAAACAGATCTTTTATCAAAATTTATGTAATCCTAGCACTTTGGGAAGTCGAAAGTGATTGTTTAGGAGGATCACTTTACCTCGGGAGTTCAAGACCAGCCTGGGCTTGAACTAGATGGGGTAAGACCCCATCTCTAGCTTTTTTCTTTTTTAAGGGGGAAAACTAAGTAATACCAAAAAATCACATGCAAGAGTGGTAGAAAAATGACCAGCAGGTTCTAAGAAATAGAAAAAACATAACTTGGCCTCCTTGTCACAGGAGAGCTTAGAAGAGCTCTCCCTTTTTACAATTTGAGAACAGTATTTTTATTTCCCCTAACTTTTCTCAAAGTCACCAGGATACTGGTATTTACTAATCTGCCTTTTAAAAAATTATTTTTCCTAATCACAGAAGTGCATTATGAATCTTACTACCCAGAGAGTTGGTTATCTATTCTCTAAAAATGATTACATACATATTTATCTATGACAAAACTGAAATGGTTTTATGCATGTTCTTTCTGTAAGGTGCTTTTCTCCCCTCAACTGTAAACACTTTTTCACATCCAAAAAATAAAATACCTTCTATAAAGAACCTGACTGACTAAAAGGCAAATGGTTCAAATGCTGTAAGTACAGAGAGCCTAAATTATGCTTTGAGGGTAAATTAGCCAACATGTAAAGGCAAGATCTGGCTTCCCTCAATTGATAACTATTATTTGACTTTCCTGACTCTGGATAAGTAACCCTCCCTGATCCTCCTCTCTCATTTATAAAATGAAAATAACAACACCTATCTCACAGAGATGCTGTGAAGACCGAGTTAATATATGATACACAAAACGACCTAACAACAGTGCCTGGCATTAAGTACCCCAATAAATGCCAGCCATTGTGATTTTTTTCCATATTCCATGGGTAGGTAGCATCTTACTTCCCAAGTACCCTTCTAAGCAAAAGCTTCCTTCCCAATCCTTGAACCCAAAACTTACGATCTTCTGTTCCAATCTACTAAATTAAAGAATTGGGCAAAAAAATACAATAACATCAGGAGAAAAAACAAAGAATAACTCTCTGATAGTGGGTCAACAACATCACCTTGGTGTGAGACAGAAATATCATATAACAAGCAAGTCTTTTCCTATATATACCCAAAAAGTTGACTGTACAATCTTAAGAATGGGAGAAGAAAATGTGCAATAATGTTTTGATATTACAGATCTTCCTATTTACAGAAAAACTCAATTACAATAAATGAGAGGATGTAACAGTAAGCTAAGCATGGCATATTTGCATTCCTCAAAAAAAATTACTTGTAATCAACTTGTTTTCAACAGACTTTTCACTTGTATAATTTCAAAATTAGGTACCAACAGCATTTTTCCCCAACATAAAAATATATTTCCTTCCTACTGAGTCATCAACTACATGTCATAGGCATCATACTGTGTTGACCAATGCTTCCTTTATTTGATAATACATATTCACTCAGTTCTTCAGGCACTAAATACCACTAACAAAACTGTTCTCCTGTATGACAAAGGTAGGTTTCCAGGAACTATCATGCCCTAAATTTCAGCAATATATTTAAGTGCCTTTAATGCACTCTTTGAAAAGCTACTTCTACAATGTGACTTCAAACTTAAGCCAGTATCTATTTTTTCACTAGAAATCAGTCAAATCATCAATCTAGAAGCAAACAGCTACATCTAACAGTTACAAGTTAAAGTTCAAGATAGGAGGGAGTGCCTACAATTAAAAGCATATTTCAACACACCCACTTTTTGAAATCAGCTAGTCTCTAAGAAGTAAAAATAACACAAGCTGGCTCAGAAGTCAAAGTAGCTCTTTTATAAATTACACACAAAGGGCTGAAAACACGAATGATTAAAATCTACTGAATGTATTAAATTTATACCACTAACTTATGAAATACAATTTAAAAATCAAAAAATTGAAATGTGTACATAAGAAAGATTTCTATGCTGATTTGAAATCTTTTATACAATCTTTTTTTATTCTTTTTTTCTGAACCTGTGGGTTATATTGACTCTTTTCTACAATTTCTAATAAGACACAAGTACAGACAGTAATAGAGTATGACTTTCAACCTGCCTACATCACTTTCACACTCACACAGCCACCACCCCACTTTTGATATACATCTGTCCCACTCCCTGTATTTCATCTTAAACCCATTGTCAGTAACTCACCCTTCTCCCATAAGACATCCCAAAACATCCGCCTCTGCCTCCTAGTTGAGAACCACTATGCTAAAGCTTGCTCTCCATTAAAGAAAAAGGGCTCCTCCCTACTAAATGGCCTACTGCTCCTAGGGATCACGGAGTTACTAAGAGATTTCTGCTACTGGATGGATACAAGTGAATTTTATGGGCTACTAGGAAAATTCAAAAATTCTTAAATTTTGGGCCGGGCGTGGTGGCTCACGCCTGTAATCCCAGCACTTTGGGAGGCCAAGGCGGGCGGATCACGAGGTCAGGAGATCGAGACCATTCTGGCTAACATGGGGAAACCTCGTCTCTACCAAAAATACAAAAAAAAAAAAAATTAGCCGGGCGTGGTTGCAGGTGCCTGTAGTCCCAGCTACTCGGGAGGCTGAAGCAGGAGAATGACACGAACCCGGGAGGCGGAGCTGGCAGTGAGCTGAGACAGCACCACTGCACTCCAGCTGGGGTGACAGAGCGAGACTCCGTCTCAAAAAAATAAATAAATAAATAATCTTTTAAAAAATAAATTCTTAAATTTTATAAATTCTTGCCAAAATTAAATTCTGATTTCTGAACCAATTTATAAGCATCAGTGCCAATCCATCACCAAAGCTGTCAACAAAACTGTCCTCTCCGTTATGCTAGATTAGAATACCTAACCTTTATAATATACATTTGAGGGTTCTGATAATATACTGTACTAATTGGAGGAGGTCACTTTCTAATTTTACTACAGCAATATTCCAATTTTAACAAAAATCATTATGACATTCAGTTTCATGTAATGAGACTATTTCCATAATATAGCTACAGCCAGTACTATGAAGGCTGCTTCACTAATGCCAATATCTGCTGAATGAAAACGGGTGCATAACATGTATCCAGAAGTCCAGTCCACTTACTAAGCAATGTATTTAACAATTCTGTGGTCTTAATAATACATATTATAAAATCCTAATGTGAGTGAGACACTGTGCTAGGTCCTAAAACATGAAGACTAAGAATAAAGTTACTTCCCTCTTAACATTCTCATTCTTGTAAAGACACAGATCAGTAACTTAACTATAAAGCCTGAAATAAAGAACAGCAATATCAAAGCTCAGCACGGTGGCTCATGACTGTAATCCCAAAACTTTGGGAGGCTGAAGCAGGAGGATCACTTGAGGTCTAGAGTTCGAGGCCAGCCTGGCCAACATGGTGAAACCCCGTCTCTACTAAAAATACAAAAATGAGAAGAGCCTGGTGGCACGCGCCTGTAGTCCCAGCTACTCGGAGGCTGAGGCATAAAAATCACTTAAACCCAGGAGGCGGGGGCTGCAGTGAGCCAAAATCGCACCACTGCATTCCAGCCTGGGCATCAGAGCGAGATTCTGTCTCAAGGGAAGAAAAAAAAAAAAAAAAAGAACAGCAATATCTATAAAATAGAAAAAATATGGTATAAACAGGAATGACATGATTTCATATTTTACTACTTATAAATATCTCAGTGTCTGCTTTGCATACATATGCGTTTTAACTACACATTCGGTTTTTCTTGTATTCATTTAATTTTTTTTTTTTTTTTGGCATAGAAACAGGGTCTTGCTACATTAACCAGGCTGGTCTGAGACTCCTGGCCTCAACTGATCCTCTGAGCTTAGCTTCCCAAAGTGCTGGGATCACAGACATGAGCCACCACACCCAGCCATTAACTATACATTAGTTTTTTAAAGGTATACAGAACTACACAAAACACTATAAATTCATAATGGGCATTTTAAAAGACTACATGATTAATATTAAAAAGTGATAAAATTGTGTTGGAGGAGGAATTATGGATTTTCTTTAATTCTATTTTCTAATGTTTGGTAATGTTCTAATATTCCAACTACTAAAAATAGATTTTATCCATCTGTATTTTGTAACTAATAGATTCCAAATGAAAGCAGGTCTGGAAACGACATAATTTTAATAATATTTATATAGTACTTTAAAGTCTTTAGCACTTTTACAAATTATCCCACTTAATTCCTAGGAAAAGGGGTAGTAAATTAATACCCCATCAATTCATAGAGAATTCTATGTGTTCTTTTGAAAGCTAAATTCAAAGTTCAAATGTATGTACACGTGTGTCCTGCCATCATCAATACAAGCAAAAACAGATGGAAAGCAAATTCTGCTCCACAAATCACATATGCAAATTTGCCTAAAATGCAAAGATCATTTCAAAGCTAAACTCAAAGTTCAAATGTATGTATATCTGTGTCCTGTCACCATCAATACAAGCAAAAACAGATGGAAAGCAAATTCTGCTCCATAAATCATATATGTACATTTGCCTAAGATGCAAAGATCGCATTATTTTCCCCTATTTGTCTCAGAAACAGAAGTTCATAGTTCACATGAAATCAAGAGTGTCAATCATATTTTTTAACTGAATAGCCTAATGCCAACTTAAGAAAAAGTGTTAGTATATCTTCAAACTAATCTCTATCTCCACTCCAAATTCACTAAACTTCTATAATCCAACTACCTAAAGCACTGCTTCCCAAATAACTAGCCACAGATTAAAGATCTGTGCAAAGTTTTATCCAGTTCCCAAGTATTAGCATGCAAATAAAATAAAATCCCAGACGCTGACACCCATCCCAACCTATAAGCTTCTATCCAGACTCAAAATCTTAAGACATTTTCAACTTCAAAGACTGAGGTCTTCAAAGTTTTATAAAACCACACTCCCTCCAATGAAACAGCCTAATATTTAAATTCAACAGAGTAAGCCCTCTATAAGTTTTGTTACTTTCACATTAAACATTTGCCCAGTTTTATCAGTTTTTCTTCCATGTCATTTCTTGTTCTATCCTTACTTATTTCTACAATCATTCTAATCCAAGACTCAATCACCCAATTTGTCAATCATAACCTAACTCCTCAACAGGGACTCCAACCAACATTCCATAGTATTCTATCTCATAGTTATTGTGGCCTAGAATAATCAGAGTCCTGATTATCATGGCCCAGTTAGCAATTCTCCTTATTTCCTGATACAGACTATCGATTCCAGGCAAGTAAACCTACAAGCAAATTATATGCCATTCTCTTCTACCTCAGAAAGCCTTCCCCAATTGCTGATGTCCCTCAAGCTTAACAAATCCTCATTTCAGGTGCAACTACAATATATAATTGGAAGTATATTTTTATATTTTGGCATTTCACTTACTCCAACAAACTCAGTATTTTTTACTTTTCTTCTCACTCAATACTGTGGCTTCATGACTCATAACAGTCATAGACACATAATAAATCCTGGTGACTAAACAACAACGTTCTCACCGTATACATCTCACATTGTTTACTTGCAGTAGTACAAGTGGACTGTATGTATGTTAACCAACTTACTATGATTTGTATTTTTCAACCTTATGATGGGTTTATTGTGACATAACCCCATCATTAAATGGAGGAGAGCTCCTTAAAACTTACAATGGGGTTATAGTTTCTACTGCACATGTATCACTTTCTCATCATCATAAAGTCAAAAAATCATATGTTGAACCATCATCTCTGCTGCTAACATTACATACATTTTCGACTTACGATATTTTCAACTTATGATGAGTCAGGGAGCATCTGTAGTAGCTTCAAAATGAATTCACTCAGCATCAAAGGGAGACTACCTTCCCTGAGAAATATTCTCAGCACCGCTATTTCCTGCAAACTAGCTGGGTCAGGCTATCCCAACACTAACGCAAAATCTTCACATTGCTGGACAGCAACGTTATTGCCCTTACAGGAATCTAAGTGGTAGGGTTATTATAGTTTTTCCACTTATCCTTAACATTGCTTCCTTTTTCCTAATATAAAAATCAACAGCTAGTTAGAATTACCACTGCTAGATTTTTGTTCAGAACAAGCAGACTTTTTAGGGTTGCCTGGAAGATCATTAACGATCATTAACTAAATCAATTACTCCTTTAGAAAAGAACAACACAGCCTGGGCAACATAGTGAGACCTCATCTCTCCAAAAAATCAAAAAATTAACCAGGCATGGTGGCGCATACCTGTGGTCCCAGCTATGGACAGGCTGAGGTTGGAGAACTGCTTGAGCTGCAGAGGTCAAGGCTGCAGTGAGCTGACATCACACCACTGTACTTCAGCCTGGGCAACAGAATGAGACCTTGTCTCAAAAACAAACAAAACAACAAAAAAAAACCTGGGGCTCTTTACCCCAGCATGTCACATAGAGCTGCCAGTGTAAAAATCAAACAAAATGCAAATCATTCCTACAATTTGGAAGGCCTGCCCCTGTGATTTTGGTCTGGGCAGGGGGCAGGGGGAGGGTTCAGATTTGAAATCACTATATGTTTTTCTGTCTGCAGCCTTTCCTATCCACAATTTCTCCCACATAGGCCTCTCACTGAAACTTTGTGTTGGCAGCAGTGGCCAATGACTGCCCTTGCCCTCAACCTTCTCCACACGAACTACATTTCTAGCACTCCACATAGACCATATTTTAAGCTAGACCCTTCCAAAACTATGCCCCAACTTTAGCAAATTTTTTTCTGTTATAATGTAATACAATTAAAGACAGACAAGAAATTTAACTTTATATAAATGTAAAAATCGCCAAAATGGTAACACAGTTACTGTAACACAGCTACTTACTAGAAACCAGCACAATACCATGAGCCTCTGTCATCTACCTTTCACCGACTTTCCTTTAAATACTTTTTTTTTTTTTTTTTGAGACGGAGTTTCACTCTTTTCGCCCAGGATAGAGTGCAGTGGCACTATCTCAGCTCACTGCAACCTCCACCTCCCGGGTTCAAGCGATTCTCCTGCCTCAGCTTCCTGAGTAGCTGGGATTACAGGCACCCGCCACCACGCCCAGCTAATTTTTTGTATCTTTAGTAGAGAGGGGGTTTCGCCATGCTGGGCAGGCTTGTCTCGAACTCCTGACCTTTCAGGTGATCTGCCTGCCTCGGCCTCCCAAAGGGCTGGGATTACAGGCGTGAGCTACTGTGTCTGGCCAACACTTTTTCTTAATTCACAATTTCTATTCCTGTAGAGAATATTATAGTTGGACATTTTAGAGTATGTTTAATACCAATAATCTAGTATATTAGTATAAAACCAGAGTACTCATGATTTAGTTCTAGGACATGATCTATCTGCAACCAAATGAGTATACATTTTATTTGCTGTACCTTCCTGGTTATTCATCAGTTTTTTCTCTACATTCTTCCCTGCCTAACTGTAACCAGCAAAACACATTAGTACCACATCATTCCAACTGTTCAGAAAGTTAGGAGCCAGGCAACCTCAATGCTAAACTCTACAAAGCCAAGCTATACATATTGAAAGGCCAGGGGTAGGGGTGGGGGGCAGGGAGAAAGAAAAAACTACCTAAAGCCTACGTACTTCATTCCATAGAAGATTTAGAATTTATTTATTTCATTTCACATGCAAGCATGTTTCTTAAGTATAATTATTTAGTTTTCCTACACAAAACATACTAGAAACAACTAATCAGAAGGTGACATCTTCAAGGTTTACAAGAAAGCAAAGAAACCTAACCAAAAAGTTGGAAATATTGCTACAACTAGATCCAAGAATAAAATGCACAATCATCTAGAATAAATTTAGAAAAATAATAAACTGCCAGGCCATTTCAGTCATTTCTGGAAAAATTAAAAACAGAAATTACAATAGAACCCAGAATAACAACGGTTATCCATATTAAACTTCAATCATTTAAGATTAAATTCAGTCCATTTTAAGGAGATAGTAAATGTGTCTACAGTAAATTTTCTACATTTTAGAAAAACTTCCATCAAAAACACCCAAAACTGGCCAGGCGCAGTGGCTTACACCTGTAATCCCGGCACTTTGGGAGGCCAGGATTGAACAATTGCTTAAAGCCAAGAGTTCAAGACCAGCTTGGGCAACCTAGTGAGACCTCATCTCTAACCAAGACCAACAACAACAACAACAACAACAACAACAACAACAACAAAATTTACAAGTGTATTCCCGGCGGGGCGCAGTGGCTCATGCCTGTAATCCCAGCACTTTGGGAGGCCAAGGCAGGCAGATCACCTGAAGTCAGGAGTTCGACACCAGTCTGGCCAATATGGTGAAACCCAGTCTCTAGTAAAAATACAAAAATTAGCCAGGCGTGGTGGTGCACACCTGTAGTCCTAGCTACTCTGGAGGCTGAGGCAGAAGAATCGCTTGAACCTGGGAGGCAGAGGTTGCAGTGAGCCAAGATCGTGCCACTGCACTCCAGCCTGGGTGACAGAGAGAGATTCCATCTCAGAAAAATAAAAGTGTATTCCCAGAGTTTGTTATATGGACATCATCTCATATCTGAACCAGTGATCTGCCAACGATGTTAGGAAAAAGTAGCTAATTGCTGAAGTTATTGTTCCTCCATTTCATTGCCTTAATTTCAAAAGCAGAGTTTATGTTTGTATCTTATTCTTAAATTGGTTTTTATTAATATGACCCTCAACTAATTTTTTCTGTGGTTCTCATCCCAGCAGAAAAAGGAATGGTTTCCTATTTACTCATTTAGATAAAGAAATGTGGAGAGACTGTTAACAATCATTCTATATTAAAGACCTTCCAACTGTTACTATTATAAAAACAGGTTTTTTTAAAAAACATCTAATAACCTAATGCTGAATAAAAAGTATTGTGTATGCCATGTTCTTTCTAAACAAATTTTTAAGACTATAGAAAAAACATTGCAAAAAAATATTAAAAGTTGGATAAGAAGTCACAGTCAAACATTTTTTAAAAGTTGGAGCCATCTATACAAGATAAAGCTGAGGCAGAGATGGGAACATACCCACAGTACCCAGGCAGGTAGCAAAAATGAGTGAAAAAGGCCAGGTATATCATCAGAAATGATGGGGACTGCAGTAACCGGTAAGCACATACCCAGTTTAAAGAGGGCGGCTACTGACTGCCCTACTGCTCAGCTCTGGACAATAGGAATATAGCCCACTAATATCCGGATTTCCAAGTCTTCCCCGAAAATCCAGAAATCCATGAATTTCATTGAGAAATATCCCAATTTTTCAATGTTAATCATTAGCTCAAACTTAAAGATACTGGGAATAAAACATATCTCTAAGGTAGTTTAGTCCAGAGGCCACCTTTGAGCTAATGTATGAAAGCCGCCTTCAAAAAAGGCATGAGGGGGCAGTGGATAAAAAGCTTATTAGGGTTTAAGGTCAAACCAGCTTGAGTTTGAATGTCTAATTCACCACTAAGTGGTGGATGATGCTAGAAAAATTATATTTCCAAGTCTGTTTCTTCAACTGCATATCACCACTCTCTCATAACTGTTGAAAAGTGAAACTCCTAACAGAGTATTAGATACACAAAAGGCATCATGGAAATATTCCATTCGCCCCAAGCCCTACAACCCTTAAGGTCCTTAGAAAAATTTTAAAGAGATCAGATAATACACATCCTTGAAGATCTTAAACAAGTTACTAAAAGCACATCAGAGAAGTGCCTGCCATGCCTGCTGCGAGAGGCTGTATACATATACACAGAAAATACCATTAACGTAGGCAATGATATCCTCCTACAACTACAACATAGGATGGGACTGTGCTGGAAATGGACACCATTAGGAAAGTTTATGTTTTATTATTCTAAACACTTTAATTCTTCCTTCTGGCTTCCCATCCTAGTAATATGTAATATGTAAATTGTTCTTTTTTTTTTTTTTTGAGACAGAGTCTCGCTCTGTCGCCCAGGCTGGAGTGCAGTGGCACAATCTCGGCTCACTGCAAGCTCCGCCTCCCGGGTTCACGCCATTCTCCTGCCTCAGCCTCTCCGAGTAGCTGGGACTACAGGCGCCCGCCACCACACCCGGCTAATTTTTTTGTATTTTTTAGTAGAGACGGGGTTTCACTGTGGTCTCGATCTCCTGACCTCGTGATCCGCCCGCCTCGGCCTCCCAAAGTGCTGAGATTACAAGTGTGAGCCACCACGCCCGGCCGTAAATTTTTCTCGTTAAGAAAAATGTCTTAACAAGACAAGGAATTGGCCAGTCGGGGTGGCTCACACTTGCAATCCCAGCACTTTGGGAGGCCAAGGTAGGTGGGTCGCTAGGGCCTAGGAGTTTGAGACCAGCCTGGTCAACATATTAAGACCCCGTCACTACTTTTTAAAATAAATAAACAAAATAAAATAATTTTTAAAAAAGATGATGGAGTTAACTGGACTCAAACTGAAGTTTTAAAAAGATGAAGAGTCAGAGATCCTTAAGGATAAAGACAAAATTAGTCTGTCTCTTTCATTAAGCTCTTATTTGCTGGCAGATTCTGACTCAGAGTAAGAGAAAGTTTAACTGCTTAAGCTCTACTACCTTTAAAGCTCTGGTCAAGTTTCCAGAAAACTTATTTGTATTGAGCAGTATTGTACAAAGCTAAGCACTTACACCAGATTTTTAAATATAAGAGACATATCATACTCTGAAGTTCATTTCGTGTATGATTTCATCAAACCAAAACATTATGGAATTTACTGCTACAGGTGAAATACCTTTTGTGCTCTCAAACACACCAGTTAAATTTAAAAAATAAAATAAAAAAACATGGTATGCTCCTACAACTACAACATAGGATGGGGCTGTGCTGGAAATGGACACCATAGGAAAGTTTATGTTTTATGATTCTAAACACTTTAATTCTTCCTTCCAGTTTCCCATCCTAGTAATATACGAAGCAAGAAAAACTTCACACACAACAGTGACTGACAAATTGGGGAGGTGGAAGCAACAAAAAGGATTTATTAACTACCTGAAAATGATTCATACTTTAAGTTAAATTTTCACCACAACTTCTAATCTACACAAATTTCTCCTTTCTCTCATACGCTAAAACAAATACATTCAATTTGAATGTGCTGAAGTCTACAAATCATCACACAAAGATCTTACAAGTGACCAAAAATAGCTCAAATTAGTAGATAAAAATACCCCATAGTTACAATAAAATTACAAGTATCTCCAAGTACCCAAAAGCTAGAATCTTGATACTAATTTTAAAACAAAACTAATAAAACTTGTCTTATGTTTTTTGAAAAAGTTCTGCTTAACAGAAACACCAAAAATTAGCCTTTTAACCAATGCTTAATGCAATAAAGGACTCTGGAAATCTGAGTTTAGAAAATTTTTGTATAAGAGTTTTAACCTACAAACATGTTATTCAATTGTTTTTTCTTCAAATATAAGACTACATCAGTTTCCTACTGTTTTCATTATTTTTAAAAGAACATTTAGTATACTACTACTCAGTAAAGTGCCTCATGTGTTTGTCTTACTTTTTATTAACTTATAGAGAACAGTGTCTTAACTCCTGAATTTAATCACAAAAAGTGAAAAGAGATAGGAAAACGATTTGTTGAAACCCACGTTTAGAACAGAAATAACAAATGTCAGATGAAAAAGACTCCTCTAACAGAGGGTCTCCTGCACATAATCCTTTTTAAAACTAAACATCTATTATCAGCTCTTAATCTATAATGTGTATCTTGCCTGATGAATTGGATTGAAAAAAATAAAACGTGTAACAAAAAAATGAACACTACAAACTATAACAGAAGTCTGCCTACGCAGTACCACCCTCGGACTCGGTAGAATACAAGACAGAAATACACTTGGCCCTGCAGTCATAAGTCAAAGTGGCAAAGAAAAAAACAGAAACAATGCATTACATGAAATGGTCAGATATTTTCTAAATTATTAAAGGCTACAGACACTCATCCAAAGCATTCCTCAAATTTTTTCAATCGTTGCTTTTAGGCACACTTTGAGGTTTTTAAGTTTACTCTGGGGCAAGTCAAAAAGCTTACCTAAAATAAAGCACTTTACGCAAGAATAAAATGATGCAGCTGGTCCTAGGATACACCGGAAATAAAAATCGTTGTCTTCAAAACCCGAAACAAGAAATGACATGCTTTTAGCAAATTTAACTTTCATTTGCAGGGGGGAGGGGGCACTGTTTTGACAATCCACTAACTACACTGCACATCTACTTCACCTGAGAGTTTAACGAAACTCTTCAAGTTGGGTCACCCAGGGACCGAACTTCTACTCTAAGAGACCCAATCCAGCCTACAAATCAAAGAACATCCCCAAATGTTTACCCTTCTCCCGACCAAACCCTTTCCCCTGGGCGACAGAATGTTTTCAATGAACACCAACACACCCTCCTGTGATCTCTCTCCAAACACAGGACACAGGAAGAACCGAGGCCACTAGTCTCAGATAAGCGGGTGATGACTGCTGCCACTCCACGGGAGGCCCCTCTGCAGAATGGGGTCGGTCAGGACCGGCGCGCCGGGTAAAGAACAATACACGAGCCCAGCCGCAAACAACACAACTTCCCACGAGTCTGCGCGGCGGCTCTCGGCGGCGGAGAGGACTTCGGAATCCGCCACCGGGCAGGGGCTGGGGGAGGAATGGTGAGCAGGATGAGCGCTGAACGAGGACGGCAAGACCGCCAGCCCCGTTGCGACTGCCTGCACCGGCGCCCGCCGAGCAGACTGGAGGGATGCAGCCACCAGCCTGGGTTCCACCGCTCTCGCCAGGCGACGCGGATGACCCGACTTCGCTTCTCTGGGAGGCGACCCCCGCCTCCCCGGCCGCCAGGGCGGTGGGGGGAGCGGGGAAGGCCTCGCCGGAGGCTTGGGAGCCTCCTCGGCCCGCCACCGAAGGGAAAGCGGTCGGGGCGCGGGGGACAATAGGGAGCGGGGAGCGCGGCCCGCCAGAGTGGCGCCGCTGGCCGGCTGGGCTGACTGACGCGCACGCCGCGAGGAGCGACTGGGCTCCGCTCGGCCCGGCCGCCGCTCCGCCGTGCTCGCGGCGCCCCCGGCGCTCGCAGTCGTGCCTCACCTCCCATCCCCGCCGCCCAGGAGAGGAGCAGAATTAACACTCTCAGCAACACCATCTTCCGCTGCCGCTGCCTCCTCACGGGTTAACAGCAGCACATCGATCCGGAGGGAGAAGCTGAAGGGGCTTGGTCCGGAGCCTCCACGGGAAGCCGGGACCTCCCCTGGCAGGAGAAACGGCGAAGCACCTCCCTCTCGCTCCACTTCAGGGGCCGGCAACGCTCCTAGATCCTCCAAAACAGGGACCTCCCTCCCCCTCGTTCGTTTCCTTCCTCCCTTCCCCGCTTTCCTTCCCCTGCTCTTTCCCTCTTCTCTCCCCCCTCCTCGAAACTCAGACCTCCGCCTCCTTCTTCACCACGTGACGCGCGGGCACCCAACTGGCACGCGGAGCCGCGCCCCTACCTCCCGCCCCTACCCGTCCCCCAGGCGCTTCAGGGGCGCGCGCATGCGCGCGGGGGACGGTTCCCGTGCTGCTAGGCCCGCCGCCGCTTCCTGTCCGCCGGCGGAGAGCTGGGATTGGGCTTGGGAGGCGGGGTTTGTCCCGGTCCCGCCCCGGGGCGGGAGCGCTCCTACGCGGAGGTAGTGCTCCGCTACGTGTTAGAGCTACTGAGGACCTTCCCTTGGGCTAAAATGGACCGTGGAAGATGTAAGCGGGGCTGCTTTCCACTTCTTAACGTCACAAGTAACAGAGGTTTTCTTTCTTCTTTTTCTGCCTCTCCTGGTGCACCACAGCTACCAAGTAAACAAAAAGTCCCAACAAGCAGTAATTATAGCGGCAGCTGCCCCAGTGATGGGAACATAAATGCAAAAACCTTCAAGCAGCAGAAAGAAAAGACACCATGTCCGAGATGTAATTTTCCGAGCTCTTTACAAATTTATGTCACAGACTAAGGCTTTAGCCTTTGCAAAAGCATGCAGCCTGAACCAGACGGTCGTGAATCTCCAGTCCAGAAAATGTCCTCTTTTCTCTCTCTGTCACATCTCTGAAGCGAATCCACGCACATCTTCTCCCCAACTTCTTAAAGCTTGTGTTTGTTTTCTCGTAACTCATTTTGATTCTTTAAACTTGCATGTCATGAACTAGGAGTTTTTATGGCCATTTAATTAGACATTCTTCATCTACTTGGTATCGTGCTTGAGTAGGCTGAATTAGGGAGTGTGTGTGTGTGTGTGTGTAAATTGTTTTGTTTTGCTTTCTAAAGACAAGGTCTCCGCTGTCTCGCCGGGCTGAAGTGTAGTGGTGTGATCATAGCTCACTGCAACCTCCAACTCAAGCGATCCTCCCGCCTCGGCCTCCCACAAGTGCTGGGATTACAGGCGTGAGCCACTGCGCTCAGCCTTAATGTTATTGATACTATAATACACTGAAATTCCTATACTGTTACCTGTATATTTTATACCATTTATTACCATTAACATAAATCAAGAGTATTTTTTTTTTTTTGAAACGAAGTTTCGCTCTCATTGCCCAGGCTGGGGTGCAATGGTGTGAGTTCGACTAACCGCAACCTCTGCCTCCCAGGTTCAAGCGATTCTCCTGACTCAGCCTCCCAAGTTGCTGAGATTACAGGCATGCGCCACCACGCCCAGCAAATTTTTTGTATTTTTAATAGAGACAGGGGTCTCACCATGTTGGTTAGGCTGATCTCGAACTCCCAACCTCAGGTGATCCGCCCGCCAGCCTCCCAAAGTGCTGGGATTACAGGTGGGAGCCACCGAGCCTGGCCGTAAGAGTCTTCTTTAATTCTCAGTTTGAGAAATGAATGATTCTAGTTTTGCTGCAACATTAATAAGCTCAAAAACGGACGTTTCAAAACCATCATAATTGTATCCATTTATAATGAGATACATGGAATCATCAGAGGATGGCAGAATCTCACGAATGTTTTTTTTTTTTCCTTCATTAAAATATTCAGTCTTAGGAAATAGTTACCTGCAGACATTACATCGCATATCACCTGTGCTTTTTACTAATCTCTTGTGGTAGTGTTGTCAACAAATGATATTTTTATTTTCTAGCTCTTAAACCGCCTTCTAGCATGTTTTCTGTTGCACAGTATTTTTATTATGAATTCCAGTGATTAGAGGCAAATGGCACTTTCCCTTAAAATTCAACTGGAAAAAACTCCAAAACTATATTTTGCATTACCAAGATGATTACTGAAAATTACATTTATAAAGCCTGTATATTTTTTTTAATTTTTAAAATGTATTTATTTTGGCCAGGCACGGTGGCTCACAGCTGTAATCCCAGCACTTTGGGAGGCCAAGGTCGGCAGATCACTTGAGGTCAGGAGTTTGAGACCAGCCTGGCCAACATGGTGAAACCCCGTCTCTACTAAAAATACAAAAATTAGCCAGGCGTGATGGCGGGCGCCTGTAGTCCCAGCTACTCGGGAGGCTGAGGCAGGAGAATGGCGTGAACCCAGGACGCCGAGCTTGCAGTGAGCCGAGGTCGCGCCACTGCACTCCATCCTGGGCCACAGAGCGAGGAAAAAAAAAAAAAAATGCCGGGCGTGGTGGCATGTGCCTGTAATCCCAGCTACTCTGGAGCCTGAAGCAAGTAATCCCAGCTACTCAGGAGACTAAGGCAGGAGAATCACTTGAACCTAGGAGGCGGAGGTTGCAGTGAGTCAAGATGGCGCCACTGCACTCCAGCCTGGGAGACAGAGCAAGACTCTGTCTCAAAAAAATTAATTAATTAATTAATTAAAAATTAAAAAACAAATAGCCAGTGCAGTGGTATGCACTTGTAGTCCCAGGTACTTGGGAGGCCGAGATGGGAGGACTGTTTGAACCCTGGAGGTTGAGGTTGCATTGAGCTGCGATCACACCACTGCACTCCAGCCTGGTAACACAGACAGACCTTGTCTCAGAAAAAAAGAAAAACCGTATTTTTTTATTTGTCAAGCACGAATGGCATTACATACCAGCATGATAATGAATGGTATTCCAGTGTTACAAGTTTGGGCTACTATTTTAACTTAATTCATTATTGATATTTTGCAAATGTATGGAAAACTGATGAAATATTAAAGTATAAGGTCTGCATGTACACTATCACAGACTGCCTGGGTTTCACTCCTAGCTCTGCCATCTATAAACCATGTGACTTTGGCCAAGTTTTTTTGCCTTCTAACCTCAATATTTCTTTTTTCTTTTCTTTTCTTTTCTTTTTTTTTTTTTTTTTTTAGACAGGAACTCACTTTGTCACCCAGGCTGGGGTGCAGTGGTGCAACCACAGCTCACTGTAGCTAGCCTCAGCCTCCCAAGTAGCTGGGACTGCAGGTGGGGAGGCCCCATGCTGGGCTAATTTGTTGTATTTTTTGTAGAGATGGGGTTTCACCATGTTGCTCGGGCTGGTTTCAAACTCCTGGGCTCAAGTGATCTGCCCACCTTGGCCACCTCAAAGTGCCGGGATTACAGGTGTGAGCCACTGCACCTGGCCTCAATATTTCTTTTGTAAAATGACAATGAAAAAATATTTGCCTCAGCAGATTGTTTTGATGATTACATTTAAATTAGTTAATATCTGTAAAGCAATTGTAACAATAGACCTGGCATATAATAATTGCTATATAACTATTAAGTAAAAAATATAAATATTATGGTCACCACATGAACACTCAACATCCACTTGAAAGCCATAATTATTTTAATAGCATTATTTCCTCAGGAACAATACAGTTTTTATATTACCAGTATAATAAAAGTTATCCTCAAGTTTTAGTAATGGGAAATTCAGCTTGTAAGCAAATGCTTATATATTATACAGTGTAATAGACAAGTAATACTAGAGGAGAATGCTTGTTGCACAGACTGAAGGCCAATGCTGGTAAACATTTCAACAATTACATGTGAATTTCCAACTTCTACTAAACTGCCTGCTGGATGTCCCACTGTCATGCCAAACTCAATATATTTAACTTCATATCTCTGATACTGGCACTACCACTATCCCAGAAACCTGGAATCATTTTAGCCTGGGCACAGCGGCTCACGCCTGAAATCCTAGCACTTTGGAAGGCCAAGGCTGGAGGATCACTTGAGCCCAGGAATTTGAGACTAGCCTCAACAACATAGTGAGATCCCGTCTTTATTTTAAAAAAAAGGGGGGGGGGGCGGGTGGCCGGGCGCGGTGGCTCAAGCCTGTAATCTCAGCACTTTGGGAGGCCAAGGCGGGCGGATCACGAGGTCAGGAGATCAAGACCATCTTGGCTAACACGGTGAAACCCCGTCTCTACTAAAAATACAAAAAATTAGCCGAGCGTGTTGGCGGGCGCCTGTAGTCCCAGCTACTCGGGAGGCTGAGGCAGGAGAATGGCGTGAACCCGGGAAGCGGAGCTTGCAGTGAGCCGAGAGCGCGCCACTGCACTCCAGCCTGG
>NW_026652315.1:1210957-1220703 GCF_009828535.3 Hylobates moloch
GTCTCAAAAAAAAAAAAAAAGGTGGGGGGGATCATTTTAGATTATTCCTTTGTTACCAAGTCATATTGATTCTTCCCTAAAAATGTCTTTGTGCCTTTAATGCTCCCCTTCTCACTGCTGTTGCTCTGATTGGCTAGCGCTCTGAAAGTATTCCAGTGTCAAAAGTTTGGACCACTGCTTTACTTTAATTATAGTATTTTATCTTGCTTAGCTTGCTGCAGAACACCTAACTTAGATCCCTTACTCCAGTCTGTCTTCTTTTTGGTCCTGCTTTTAAACTTCTTGTTAATCCACTGCAATTTGTTCCTACCTAGCTTTGTAAGAAGCTACTCTTGCTAGGGCCATAAAAGACATCAAAGATCTGTTAGTGATCAATTCCAGTAGACATCTTCACTCCTTATCTTACTGGACCTTTCAGACAACACTCTCTCCTCAAAACTCCCTCTTCTAATAGTTTCCAAACCTTCACTTACTCTTAACTTTCTTCTTTACTTTTAATTGTACTTTCATCTACATCTTTTTCCTGTGACTTTTTCTTCTCTTTACTGCATAAATATTAGTGATCTTCAAGATTTTATCCTTGGCTTTCTTATCTTCTAATTTTCACTTGCATGATATTTTACTACCCCCAAATGTATGCAACTCACTAGGCTATAAACTCCATGAAAACAAAGCCTGGGTCAGTCTTGGCAATGCCTAGCACATTGTCAGCACATTTCCTGGCACAATATTCCAATCACTTTTTCTTGGGACATTTCCTATGCCCCCAAACCCAAGACCCATAGTTGCACGGCTTCCTAGCCACGTGACCTTAGGTAAGTTAAGGCACGTGTGCCACAGTTTCCTAATCTTTACAATGGGGAAAATAGTGGTATCTACTTCAGAGTGTTGCTATAAGAGTCAAATAAATTAACAGATGTAAAGCACTAAGAACAGTGCATAGCATACAATTACTATTATAAAATATTTTAGATGTTGTTATTATTACATATCCAACCCTTACTAGTCATCTCCTACCTGAAATTAAACAGCCATACTCCGTAACATGTCCCAAACTGAAAAACCCCTGCATCAACCTACCCAAACCTTCTCTTCCTCCTAAATTCCCTATTTTGGTTAACGGCAACACCATCCACTCAATTACCTAAACTCCCATCCCAGTAGATAGATCATCAACTTATCTTTATTCTCCATTGTATGAAGTCCCTCTACCTACCTTTACTGCCACTGCCCAAGCCTTGGTTTTCCTGTCTCACATACCCACTGCCTGACCTCCTGCCCACCGCTTCCCCACCTGCCAGTCTTTTGAAAATATAGATCCTTTTATCTGCAAGATAAAGTACAATACCTTCGGTCAGGCACAGTGGCTTACACCTGTAATCCCAGCACTTTGGGAGGCCAAGGCAGGTGGATCACCTGAGGTCGGGAGTTCGAGACCAGCCTGACCAAAATGGAGAAACCCCATCTCTGCTAAAAATACAAAATTAACCGGGCATGGCGGCGCATGCCTGTAATCCCAGCTACTCAGGAGGCTGAGGCAGGAGAATCGCTTGAACCCAGGAGGTGGAGGTTGCAGTGAGCCAGGATCGCGCCATTGCACTCCAGACTGGGCAACAAGGTGAAACTCCATCTCCATCTCAAAAAAAAAAAAAAAAAAGACCTTCATGATCTAGTCATTGTTTTCCTTGCCAGCTTCGTCTTTCACCACTCTTTTTTTTTTTGACACATAGCAGTCTGATCACACATAGTCCAAGAATACTCAAAAAATAAATGAAATAGAATCAGATGTTTAAGATTGGTCTTCAAACATTATAGTCAGTGATGCCATGTCTGCCTTTGTGCTCTTGGATATAAAATCACATCCGCACCTCAGTGGCCACCAAACCATTCCGCATAGCTTCCTTAACTGTGAGCTGTTTGAAGCTATCAGTTTGAGTGTTACTGAGTGGTTTTTTTGTTGTTGTTTTGAGACAGAGTCTCTCTGCCACCCAGGCTGGAGTGCAGTGGCGCGATCTCGGCCCACTGCAACCTCTGCCTCCCGGCTTCAAGGAATTCTCCTGCCTCAGGTTCCCGAGTAGCTGAGATTACAGGCACGTGCCAGCATGCCCGGCTAATTTTTCTATTTTTTTTTAAGTAGAGACGAGGTTTCACCATGTTGCCTAGGCTGGTCTCAAGCTCCTGACCTCAAATAATCTGCCCCCCTCGGCCTCCCAAAGTGCTGAGATTACAGGCGTGAGCCACCATGCCCAGCTATTTTTTTTTAAAGCTCTGAATAACTAGGAATCTAAGCAGGGGTTGGAGGAACCAGCTCGACCTTGGCACAGTGCCAAAATATAGCCAACCAGGTTTTCAAATAAGTCACAGCAGTGTTCGTCGGTGGTGTTGTGGCCTTCTCGGTAAGGTTTTAGACAAACTGGGCCATGTTTCTAGGATGAAAAGTCTGCTGTCCCCAGTGGCCAGCTCTTTCTTACTTTGTCTTCTAAAAGTAGCAATTACAAAAATTACAATAACAGTAATAGCTAGCAGGTCGGGAGTTCGAGGAGTGGTAAGGTAATGGAAACTTAAATAACTTGCCCAAAATCAGAAAGCTGGTGCATGGCAGAACCAATGCCTAAAGTTAGATCTGCCTCCAGAGCACGTGCTTTAATCACAATATGCTGCTGTTCAACTGCAGTTGGTTTCCCAAACACATATCACTTTCCTCTTTGACATCTCTGCACATGTTATTCCCTCCAGGAGGAATGCTTCTCCCATTTATCCTATAAATTCTATGAAATTAGGCTCAGAGAATCCTTTCAATAATTCAATTTAAGACACTTTTTTGTTAGGATTTTACTTGCTGTATAAAAGAGGAATCAGAGAAGAAAAGGACTTTAAAAATCCACTTCTGCCTTCCTGCCTTCCCCTCCCCTCCCCTCCTCTGCCCTCCCCTCCCCTCCTTTTCTTCCCTCTGTGGCCCAGGCTGGAATCTAGTCGGCTCGCTGCAGAGTCCCTGGCTCCAGCTCCCGTGATTCTCCTGCCCCGGCCTGCGGGCTACCTGGGATTGCCGAGGCGCGCCACCACCGCTGCCTGCTTTTTCTCCTTTGGCTGGAGGCGCGGTTTCGCCTTGTTGGCGGGGCTGGTCTCCAGCTCCTGACCCCGAGTGTTCTGCCCGCCTCGGCCTCCCGAGGTGCTGGGACTGCAGACGGAGTCTCGCTCACTCGCTGCTCGGCGTTGCCCGGGCTGGAGTGAGGTGGCGTGGTCTTGGCTCGCTGCAGCCTCCGCCTCCCAGCCGCCTGCCTTGGCCTCCCAGGGTGCTGGGATTGCAGCCTCTGCCCGGCCGCCGCCCCGTCTGGGAGGTGGGGAGCGTCTCTGCCTGGCCGCCCATCGTCTGGGATGTGAGGAGCGCCTCTGCCCGGCCGCCCCGTCTGGGAGTTGAGGAGCTCCTCTGCCCAGCCGCCACCCCGTCTTGGAACTGAGGAGCGTCTCTGACTGGCCGCCCATCGTCTGGGATGTGAGGAGCGCCTCTGCGCGGCCGCCACCCCGGTTGGGAAGTGAGGAGCGCCTCTGCCCGGCCGCCCCGTCTGGGAAGTAAGGAGCGCCTCTGCCTGGCCGCCCCTTCTGGGAAGAAGTGAGGAGCACCTCTGCCCTGCCGCCCCGTCTGGGATGTGAGGAGCGCCTCTGCCCGGCCACCCATGGTCTGGGAAGTGAGGAGCGCCTCTGCCCGGCCGCCCATTGTCTGGGAAGTGAGGAGCGCCTCTGCCCGGCCGCCCCGTCTGGGATGTGAGGAGCGCTTCTGCCCAGCCACACATCGTCTGGGAAGTGAGGAGCGCCTCTGCCCGGCCGCCCCGTCTGGGAAGAAGTGAGGAGCGCCTCTGCCCGGCCGCCCGGTCTGGGAAGAAGTGAGGAGCGCCTCTGCCTGGCCACCCCTTCTAGGAAGTGAGGAGCTGCCCGGGGAGGTCTGCCCGACCGCCCCGTCTGGGAGGTCTACCACGGAGGCCAGAAGCAATGTGGGGGCTGGACGTGGTGGCTCACGCCTGTAGTCCCAGCACTCTGGGAGGCCGAGGCGGGTTGATCACTTGAGGCTAGGAGTTCGAGACCAGCCTGGCCAACGTGGCGAAACATATGAAAAATACAATAGACAAACCAACCAACTCAGTGACAACAAAACAGGTCTACCCTGGAGTCATACTCTAATTTTTTCTATTTTCCTCCCTTTCTCATCTTTTATCCCACTTTCTTTTTCTTCCTCTTCCTTCTTCTTTGTCAAATAGAGGATTGAGTTATTATCATTGATCCATACAAAGTCCCTCTCTCATTTATTTTCTTTAATTCCCACTCCCCATTTCTATTCCCCGTCTTCCCTTGTGCAACCTTCCTAATATGTTTGATATGCATCTTTTTGTTTGTATGTATTTTTAGAAAATGTTTATTGTTTTGTGTGCAAAAAAAATTAATAAAAATAAATAAATAAATAAAAATCCACTTCTGGGCCTGGGCACGGGGACTCATGCCTGTGAACTCAGCGCTTTGGGAGGCCTGGACAGGAGGATTTCTTGAGTCCAGGAGTTCAACACCAGCCTGGGCAATATAACAACACCCTGTCTTCTTTTTCTTTTTCTTTCTTTTTTTTTTTTTCCTAAGAGATGGAGTCTTGCTCTGTAGTCCAGGCTGGAGTGCAGTGGCGTGATCTCGGCTCGTTGCAACCTCTGCCTCCCAGGTTCTAGCAATTCCCCTGCCTCAGCCTCCCACGTAGCTGGAATTATAGGCACACGCTGCCACGCCCGGCTAATTTTTTGTATTCTAGTAGAGAAGGGGTTTCATCGTGTTGCCCAGGCTGGTCTCGAACTCCTGAGCTCAGGCTATCCACCCGCCTCGGCCTCCCAAAGTGCTAGGATTACAGGCATGAGCCACTGTGCCTGGACTTTTTTGTTTGTTTGTTTGAGACAGAGTCTCAGTCACCCAGGCTGGAGCGCAGTGGTGAAATCTCAGCTCAAGGCAACCTCTGCCTCCTGGGTTCAAGCAATTCTCATGCCTCAGCTATCCAAGGAGCTGGGGTTACAAGCATGCACCACCATTCCTGGCTAACTTTTTTATTTTTAGTAGAGACAGGGTTTCACCATGTTGGCCAGGCTGGTCTTGAACTCCTGGCCTCAGGTAATTTGCCCGCCTCAACCTCTCAAAGTGCTGGGATTACAAGCATGAGCCACCGTGCTTGACCAACGAGATCCTGTCTCTACAAAAAATAAAACAATTAGTTGAGCATGGTGGCACATGCCTGTAGTCCCAGCTACTTGGGAGGCTGAGGTGGGAGGATCACTAGAGCACAGGAGGTTGAGACTGCAGTGAGCTGTGATCACACCAGTTTATTCCAGCCTGGGCAATAGAGTGAGATCTTGTCTCACAATTTTTAAAAAAATCCAAGTCCAGGGAAAAGAGAACAGTGAAATATGGTATTTATAACTTACAGCAATTAGAACGCATTCCCTTAAAATGTAAAGGAATAGATATTGTTAAATATATGGCTCAGGCTTCTTCCCTTCTGTAAAATTTTAAACTTCTCCTCTGGACAAAACTTAATGTCTACGATTTACATAATTCTAATGTAGCTTTATCAAACTGTATTGTATTTTTTAAAATATCATCCCTATTCTATTTTTTTTTAAGACAGGGTCTTGCTCTGTCATCCAGGCTGGAGTACAGTGGGACTCACCACAGCCTCAAACTCCTGGGCTTAAGTGATCCTCCTGCTTCATTCTCCTAAGTAGCTGGGACTATAGGTATTAGGTATGCACTGCCATGCTCGGCTATTTTTGTTGTTGTTGTTTTTTGTACAGACAGGATTTCTTTATGTTGTCCAGGCTGGTCTTGAACTCCTAGGCTCAAGTGATCCTCCCTCCTCAGCCTCCCAAAGTGCTGGGAGTATAGGCATGAGCCACTGTGCCTGGTCAAAAATTTTTTTCTCAATTATTCTTCAATATTAAATAATTGTAAAGTTTCATGGTTAAACCAAGATTCTAGAATTTCTGTGGAAACTGAAAGGTCAAGCCGACCTAGATTCTTGCACAGAATCAATTGGCAGAAACTGAGTAGAGGCTGCCCTCTTTGGACTGGGTTTGTCTAATCTAACCCCACCCCAGTTATCCCTGTCAGTATTTGAGTTTATGACCTGTTTTAAAAACTAGACCAAGTTCAAAATGGTCCTTGAAGTTTTTTCCTAGATCCCCCTTGCCATAGTAATCTCAATCACATTTTAGTCTGAAACACCTACTATTTATATCTCTCATCTGCAATTAACCATGTGTTACTTTCTGGAAATTCTATTATCCCAGTGTTAAAGACAGCAGAGACAGGAAAGTTTTGAGGGAAAGCAGAGGGCACCCCACAACCTTACAGGGTGGCAATGATGATAATCATTCATTCATTTGACAAGTATTTATTTTGTTCCTACTATGGGGATTTCCAGATTACCAAAACAAAACAAAACATGATCCTGACATGGTACCACGCACCTTGGTAAGAAATTTATATACATGATTCCATTTACTCTTTGTAACAATGCTATGAAATAGATATATCTCATTTAACAGATGAGGAAACAGGCAGACCAGGCTTCTAGCCGAAGTTTGTTTGACTCCAAATCTTGTAGTCTGGTCTTTTGAATTACTGGGTAAATCCATCCTTATTATCATTGCCATGGTCCAGAATCTACCTGTTAGCTTTCAAGGCCCAGAAGCTAGATTTTTCTCAGTGCAACCTGATTTGATCAACTGACAAGGACTAATTTATACGAGCTAAACTCTTAAGGGACTTAGGTCTTAAAATGTCACCTCATAATTTTATGAGTTAGCTATTCATGTTAGCAAGTCAATGCATTATTTCTTATCAATAGTTGAGAAGCTAAAGCATAATTCAAAGTGGCTTAGTAAGCAAGGCATCACTGAAGAAAAAATTAACTGAATGATTTTGCTGGCTAATTCATCCAACTATTCAACTTACTATGCCGCAATAGAATCTATCGAGGGAATAAATAGGTACCAGACCATCCACATGTTCAGGGGACCTCCACAATAGATGGTGATCAAAGCATACTTCAGCAAACCCTTATGCTGTGGGATATTCTCTGGACTCCATGCAGACCACCATCTCCCTTCCTGTTATTATATGCTTTCTTTGGGAATAATATAATTGACTAGACCACTTTTTTTTGCATTTATTCAGACTTTGATTCTATTTCCAGCCTTACTCTCACTTTTTTGGACACTGAACGAATCATATCTTCTAAGGTAACTGTTACAAACAGCTAAGCCGGCCGGGCGCAGTGGCTCATGCCCGTAATCCCAACACTTTGGGAGGCCGAGGCAGGTGGATCACCCGAGGTCAGGAGTTCCAGACCAGCCTGGCCAACATGGTGAAACCCCGTTTCTACTAAAAATACAAAATTAGGCCGGGCACAGTGGCTCATGCGTGTAATCCCAGCACTTTGGGAGGCCAAGGCAGGTGGATCACGAGGTCAGGAGTTCGAGACCAACCTGGCCAATATGGTCAAACCCCGTCTCTACTAAAAATATAAAAAATTAGGCCAGGCACAGTGACTCATGCCTGTAATACTAGCACTTTGGGAGGCCGAGATGGGCAGATTGCCTGAGCTCAGGAGTTCGAGACCAGCTTGGGCAACATGGTGAAACCCCGTCCCTACTAAAATACAAAAAAAAAAAAAAAAAAAAATTAGCCGGGTGTAGTGGCAGGTGCCTGTGGTCCCAGCTACTTAGGAGGCTGAGGCAGGAGAATTGCTTGGATGTGGGAGGCGGAGGTTGCAGTGAGTCAAGTTCGTGCCACTGCCCTCCAGCCTAGGCAATAAAAGCGACACTCATCTAAAAAAAAAAAAAAATAGCTAAGCTGATTCATTCTGTTGATTTAGTTAATTATCATCTTACTGAGAAGCACTCCATACTACCCCTTAAGCAATGTCTATAGGGGTCATATTTTTATTTTACTTGTAGATACTTACGTTTTGTCTTCCTAACCACATTGTGACCAACTTGAGGGCAGTGGCAATAATAATATATTTGAAAATATCTTTATAATTTATAAACTCTTTATTATAAGTTCCATTTCTTCACAGTACCACATAGCAAAATTATCCAAGCTATTTTCCTCCTGGTTTTTTTGTTTGTTTCTTTGTTTGTTTTTTTAATAGGAACCGCTCAGACTGCATCCTTTCCCTCTTAATCTCCCAAAGGAAGAGAAAAACAACCATCAATGGCAAATGGCAGTTGCAGCGAAGCAACACCAGGACCCGGCTTCACGCTCAGGAGAGAACGCTGTGCCTCCTCCTTGTGGTTTCTGGTGTTCTACGCATTCAGAGAAACTTCTCTAGTAACGAACTATAGAAATGATCCCTGAAAGCATAGTCTTCCTTTTCTTTTACAAAATGTGAAAACTGAAGAGAGGTAAATTTATGAATTTAATTTTACCCAAGCTTGTAAAATTAGTCAGTGGCAGGACCAGGTTCTTGTGGTCTCCATTCATCACACTTTCGGCTACATTGGGTTGCCTCCATGTGACCTTGCTTCATATTCTCTTTTGTGCCCCAAAGCACCACATCTAGATAGTCAGTGAAAATTATGGAGGTTCATTATTATGATTATAAACCAAATGGGTCAGAATTCTTACTGTATGCATACTAACAATTGACAACTATACTTCTCAACAATGCAAGTAGTTTTTGCCTGATATCATTCTAGGCCAGTGTTCCTCGAAGTATAGCTAGTGAAATACCTGCATTAGAGTTACTTAGGATGTTTATCAAAACCACAGAGTCCCCAGCCTGGGCAACACAGAGAGAACTCATCTCTACAGATAATTTAAAAATTAGACAGGTGTGGTGGCACACCCTTGTGGTCTCAGCTACTCTGGAGGCTGAGGAGGGAGAATCATTTAAATTCAGGAGGTCAAGACTGCAGTGAGCCCTGATAGCACCACTGCACTCCAGCCTGGGCAACACAGTGAGACCCCATCTCAAAAAAAAAAAAAAAACCCTGCAGATTACTGAGCTTTTCTCCAGTTCTGATGAATGGAGTTCCTGGGGATAGAGCCCAGAAACCCATTTTAATAGATTTCCCACATGAGAGTTAATTACACTAATTTGACAACCACTGTTTTAAACAAATACAGTAAGAGATATAGTGAAAATAAAAGACCAGGTACTTCTGGAAAGTCAGTGTCAACATATAAAAATAGTAGAAAAGAGGATATATTTCCTCAATTCTAAGATACCCTCAATTGTAAGATACACCATTGATTTAATAGCAGCTTTTGAAGAAAAGAGTGGTTTACTAGTTTTTCTAAAAAAATGGGAATGTTTAGGTTTTGTTTTAAGAAAGCAAAATTAGGCCAGGCGTGGTGTAATTCCAACACTTTAGGAGGCTGAGGGGGGAGGATCTTTTGGGGCCAGGAGTTTGAGACCAGCCTGGGAAACATAGCAAGATCCCATTCTCTTTAGCCAAGTGAGGTAGTACATGCCTATAGTCCTGCTACTCAGGAGGCTGAGGTGAGAGGATTGCTTCACCCAGGAGTTCAAGGCTGTAGTGAGCTACGATTGTGCCACTGCACTCCAGCCTGGGCGAAAGAGTGAAACCTTATCTCAAAAAAAAAAAAAATTAAATTTCAAAATAGGACTTCTTGAATGTGAGAAAAATAAAACAGAACCACTTGACTGAGAGAATGATATTATTATTATTATTTTTTTTTTTTTTTTTTTTTTT
>NW_026652315.1:1221103-1251912 GCF_009828535.3 Hylobates moloch
ATTTTTTTTTTTTTTTTTTTTGAGACGGAGTCTCGCTCTGTCGCCCAGGCTGGAGTGCAGTGGCACAATCTCGGCTCACTGCAAGCTCCGCCTCCCGGGTTCACGCTATTCTCCTGCCTCAGCCTCTCCAAGTAGCTGGGACTACAGGCGCCCGCCACCACGCCCGGCTAATTTTTTTATATTTTTAGTAGAGACAGGGTTTCACCGTGGTCTCGATCTCCTGACCTCGTGATCCGCCCGCCTCCGCCTCCCAAAGTGCTGGGATTACAAGCGTGAGCCACCGCGCCCGGCCAAGAATGATATTAATATGAAAAAAAAGAGACAGACAAGAACCAAAAAAAATTTGACATCAGGATGATATAGTCTTAGACATTACTTTGAAAATCTATCTATCTATCTACACACACACACACACACACACACACACACACACACACACACACAACCTCAAGGGAAAGTGTATAGAAAAGCATGGCCAAAAGAGCATTGCATAGTTCCAGAGTAGTAATGAAAAATAACAGTGAATAGAGGGTGAATTTAGAAGCCTCTCGCTGTCCCTTGCTAAGGTTTATTTATTTGTCACACAAGTGAGAAGGGGTTGCTTCCCCTAATGCTAGAGCAGCAATTCTCAAACTTTATCAAAGATCAGAATCACCAAGAGGTCTTGTTGAAGCACACAGCTCCTGATTCTGTAGGTCTAGAGTAGGGCTCGAGAATTTTCATTTTTAACAAGTTCCTAGGTAATACTGATACTACCAACCCAAAAACCACACTTTGAGAACTAGAGTTGACAGATATCTGTCAAACTGGTGGGCTGGCAGGGCAGAAGTATTTCTGAGAAAAGTTCTAAGGAAAGAATGAGGCAGGCATAATACATGTGATTCAATGACAAAACTTTAACCATTGGCCATAAGACTAGGGAAGTAGGGATTCTAAGTTGAAGATGTCATGTATTTCTTAAATTCATTTCTGGTGCAACCTACCTGGAATCACATTTCGGTCTCACTTTTAAAAAGGACTACATAAAGGACTACATAAGTAAAACTGAGAGAACTGTATCATTAATACAGTCACACATTAGGGCTATAATAAGAGGGAAGAGAAAATTATTTCCCTCCATTCACCATCATGTATTTTTCACATTACCAGGACAGATGGGCATCTGGTAAAGCAGCATGGAGTAGAGGCAGCACCTGGTGGAATATCATAGGATTGGACTTGTTTCTAAACAGGTGTGGGACTCCCCATGGGGGCTCTCAGAAATAATTGAGTCGGGGATGTTCTTTGCAGGAGGCTGGAGTTTCTGCAAGCAATTGAAGGCCAGAGCCAGGGCAATTTGAGTTACATGGAAACCTTTGATTTTTAACTAAGAATTTTCTCACATATCTTGAATAGAAGGTTAAAAGAGGAGGAGTAAATGTATATATGCCCTGTACCTGTGCAATCTTCTGGTCTGAGCTAATTTTGATGCAGCTGAAAATAAAGAACAATCAATTTATTTTCCATAGCATCATCAACATAATAAAGCCAGGATGTTTGAACTATAGCTCTTGTAGGTTTATGCAGAATAAGATAAGGAAAAGATCATAGGCTGGGGAATAATTAGAATGCTGCTATACTCTAGTGGCAAGGAGATAAGGACTCAGGAGTGGCCCCAAAGGGAATGAAGGAAAGGGGTATATAATATCAGCAAGACTTTATCAATGCAATAATCAACAGTAAACTGCGTAAAAATCAAAGATGGCACCAAATTTTCTGTCATGGTAGCTAAAAATGTTATGATTCAACTAAGAAAAACTGAATTTTAGGCTGGGCGTGGTGGCTCACACCTCTAATCCCAGCAATTTGGGAGGCTGAGGTGGGCAGATCACCTGAAGTTGGGAGTTCGAGACCAGCCTGACCAACATGGAGAAACCCTATCTCTGCTACAAATATAAAATTAGCCAGGCGTGGTGGTACATGCCTGTAATCCCAGCTACTCAGGAGGCTGAGGCAGGAGAATTGCTTGAACCTGGGAGGCAGAGGTTGCGGTGAGCCAAGATCGTGCCATCGCACTGTGGCCTGGGCAGTAAGAGCAAAACTCTCTCTCAAAAAAAACAAAGAAAAAAGAAAAACTGAATTTTAAAAGAATAATCATTTTGATGTATTTTTTGGATTTCTTAAGCCTGAGGTAATAATCAGCCTGTTATTTTAATTAGACAAGCACTGTATAGCTTAAATCTTCATTGTTTCACACAAAAACATTTTTCTTCATCTGAACTTTTATAACATTTACTGTTTGTGCTAGTCATTTAGTGTTCATTATAAACTGAGTTGTATTCTCAATGATCATTTCATGTGAACATACTTCCTTTTTTTTTTTTTTTTTGAGATGGAGTCTCGCTCTGTCGCCCACGCTGGAGTGCTGTGGTGCAATCTCGGCTCACTGCAAGCTCCGCCTCCTGGGTTCATGCCATTCTCCTGCCTCAGCCTCTCCGAGTAGCTGGGACTACAGGCGCCCGCCACCACGCCCAGCTAATTTTTTGTATTTTTAGTAGAGACGGGGTTTCACCATGTTAACCAGGATGGTCTCAATCTCCTGACCTCCTGATCCGCCCCCCTCGGCCTCCCAAAGTGCTGGGATTACAAGCGTGAGCCACCGCACCCAGCCATGAACATACTTCTTAATTCCCCAAAGAACTTTGTACTCCCAAAGAATAAGTCCAATGTTTTACACTCATATCCCCCACATCTCTCTCCTTAGCACAATCACTAACTATATGTTCACTAAGTATACTTTTCTGAAGTGTATGGTTCAGATATCTTTTGAAAAATATAAAGGATGTATTAAAAGTTATAATCAATATTCTAAAAGATGAAAGGTCAGGATGCCATTAAATAAAAACTAGAATAATTTATTGGAAATTAAATATGTAAAGTAGAAGAAAAAGATGAAGAGTGTAAAATCAGACAAAAGATAAGAATTATAAAATAAAACCAGATAATTTCACAGAACTGAAGGACATAAGTTTCTACACTGAATGTGATCACACAAGTAGCCAGCCCAGTAAACAGAGCAAGACCCACACAAAGATATATCAAATACTGAAATGTCAGAACATCAAGAATAAGGGAAGATCAATAAACTTCAGAGAGAAGGAAGAGGTTATATACAAAGGTTCTGGAGTCACAGTAATATCAGACTTCTCTATAATCACCTGGAAGCTAGAATACAATTGAATAATTACTTTAAAATGAAGAAAAAGTATTTCCAACCTTCAATTTTATACCCAGCCAAACTATAAAATTTAAAAACCTACAAGGTCTACAAAAATTTACTTCCCTTGCACTTTTCCTCAGGAAGCTAATTAAGAATACATCTGGGCTGGGCATGGTGGCTAATGCCTGTAATCCTAGCACTTCGGGAGGCAAAGGTGGGTGGATTACAAGGTCAGGAGTCCAAGACCAGCCTGGCCAAGATGATGAAACCCCATCTCTACTAAAAATACAAAAATTAGCTGGGCATGTTGGCGGGCGCTTATAATCCCAGTTACTTGGGAGGCTGAGGCAGAAAATTGTTTGAACCCAGGAGATGGAGGTTGCAGTGAGCCGAGATCTCACCACTGCACTCTAGCCTGGGTGACAGAGCTAGATTCCATCTCAAAAAAAAAAAAAAAAAAAAAAAAAAAAAGAATACGTTTTGCTGGGTGTCATAGCTCATATCTATATTCCCAGCACTTTGGGAGGCCAAGGCAGGAGCATCACTTGAGGCCAGGAGTTTGAGATAAGGCTGAGCAACATAGAACCTATGTTTACAAATAATTTTTTTTTTCACTGAGCCAGGTATGGTGGCATGTGCTTGTAATACTAGCTACTTGGGAGGCTGAGGCAGGAGGACCACATGAGCCCAGGAGTTTGAGGCTCCAATGAGCCACAATCATGTCGCTGCATTCCAGGCTGGGCGACAGAGGGAGACCCTATCTCTATTATTTAAAAAAAAAAAAAAAAAAAAAAGAGCAAAAATATGCTTCGTTTTAGAAAAAGGAGATCCAAGAAACAAAGGAATCAGAAGAAGGAATTTCTCAAAAAGTGATCAAGAGAAATCCCAGGATGACACCTGTGTAGCAGGCTTATAAAAGAAAAGTCTGGAGCAGAGCAAGAGAAGTGAGTGTTCCAGGAAGGACGTATCCAGTATTAAAATGGTCCTAAGGAATAACTTGGTATGATTGATCAGACTGCTAACTCTGTGGCTAAGTTAGTGGAAAGTGAAGAATTAAGCAAATAAACAAAATAATGAGGCAACTGGGTTATTTTTGTTTTTTGTTTGTTCTTTTTCTTCTTTGAGGCAACTGTTAATTCCAAGACAGACAAAAAGTTTAACACAAAAAAAAAACACAGTAAAATACCTGACTTAGTGGTGAATACTTACATAGCTCTAATGCTTTAATCTTTGAGTATGTAATAAAAAATTGTTTAATAACTGGAAGATTGGAGCAATAGGAGGAAGAATGATATGAAGGAACTAAATCCTCATCTTCCATGGGAATAAATCAGTAAACAATATATACAATTATTTTTTTTCTGTCCAGTGAATGGAATACAGTGTTTTGGGTTTTTTTTTAGACGATCTTACTCTGTTACCCAGGCTGGAGTGGAGTGGTGCCATCGTAGCTCACTATAGACTTGAACTCCTGGGCTCAAGCAATCATCACACCTTGGCCTCCCAAAGTGTTGGGATTACAGGCGTGAGCCACAGCACTCAGCCTACAACTGTTAAATGAAGAAACTAGACTGTAAACATGTTTCTCAGAAACAAGGGTACAAAGAGCTAAAGAACAGCTATGAGGCTGGGTGTGGTGGTGAGCGCCTGTAGTTTGTGCTACTCTGGAGGCTGAGTCAGTAGGATTGCTTGAGCCAAGTTACAGGCTGTAGTGTGCCACAACAGCCACTGTGAATAGCCACAGCACTCCAGTCTGGGCAACATAGTGAGACCCTGTCTCAAAAAAAAAAAAAAAAAAAAAAAGGAACAGCTATGAGTTGAAAGAGAATGTGAGGCTGTTTATAAAGAACAGGACTCAAGGGTCTGGAAGGACAAAACAGGGAACTGCTTCGTTTTTATATAAACTGTTTAACTTTTAAGACTATTACATCTGAAACTTTGAAAAATAATTTTTAAAAGTTGGATAGCGGCCAGGTGCAGTGGCTCATGCCTATAATTACAGCATTTTGGGAGACCAAGGTGGGAGGATTGCTTGAACTCAGGAATTCAAGACCAGCCTGGGCAACATATGCTACAAAAATTTTAAAAACTAGCAGGGCATGGTGGTATACACCTGTAGTCCCAGCTACTCAGGAGGCTGAGGCAGGAGGCTCACTTGAACCTGGGAGGTTGAGATTTCAGTGAGCCATGATTGTGCAACTGCACTCGAGCCTGGTTGACAGAGTGAGACCCTATCTTAAATAAATAAATTAATTTAATTAAATAAAATTTTGATAGTAACTATTTAACTTAAAAATAGCAATCTTAGGCCGGGCGCGATGGCTCACACCTGTAATCCCAGCACTTTGGGAGGCCGAGGAGGGCAGATCACAAAGTCAGGAGATCGAGACCATCTTGGCTAACATGGTGAAACCTCGTCTCTACTAAAAATATAAAAAATTAGCCGGGCGTGGTGGCGGGCGCATGTAATCCCAGCTACTCAGGAGGCTGAGGCAGGAGAATGGTGTGAACCCGGAAGGTGGAGCTTGCAGTGAGCCAAGATTGCGCCACTGCACTCCAGCATGGGTGACAGAGCAAGACTCCGTCTCAAAAAAAAAAAAAAGCAATCTTACCTCAGAGTTTACCTAAAGATACATATATGCAAAATAAGAATAAAATATCAGTTTGTCTTGTGGTATTCTCCCTAGATGCCACTCCCTGCCTCCCTTAAAAAATAACTATGTACCTTTTCATGAACTTAAATAACTACCTACATTTTCACAGCTGTTTATCTAGGCTTGTTGACAACGCATGAAAAGAAGAACTGGTTCTGTTTTTTACAAAAAAATTATTAAATGATGCCACGTGAGCATTTGAAACGCATACCAATAAAAACTACCACAGCAAGTACAGGTTTATCCAAGTAAAGGTTTTGAAAAATGGTGAAGGGCCATTATGGGAGAAGTGTATGCCATGATTTTTGGCTCTCCTATGGCTCACAGGCCTATAAATGATTCATTCATTTAATTTATTCATATAACACAGCTTTATAGATTTCCTTTTTACATTTGAAGTACCATGCTAAATTCTAAATTTCCTTTTTTTTTTTTTTTTTTTGAGACGGAGTTACACTCTTGCTGCCCAGGCTAAAGCGCAATGGCACAATCTTGGCTCACTGCAACCTCTGCCTCCCAGGTTCAAGCGATTTTCCTGCCTCAGCCTACCAAGTAGCTGGGATTACAGGCAAGTGCCACCACACCCGGCTAATTTTGTATTTTTAGTAGGGACGGGGTTTCTCCATGTTGGTCAGGCTGGTCTTGAACTCCCAACTGCAGGTAATATGCCCGCCTCAGCTTCCCAAAGTGCCGAGATGACAGGCCGTGAGCCACTGCGCCGGGCCTTGAAATCTGTATTATTCTTACTTATATTTCATGGCCTAAAATACCATAAAATGCTTAAACCGGCAGCATATATTTTAATCTATTAACATCTCCAATTCTTTTTTAGGGAACAAATTCAAATTTAAGAACAGGATTTATTGTTTATGGATTGACATGGAGATCAAAAGCACACACAACTCCTAAATTCAACATTCTGAAAAACGCTCTCCATTATCTTTTCTAATTTTCCTGTTGTCCAAGAGTTGGATGCAGGCGGAGGATTACCTAGGTGCCGAGGTAAGAGACTGAAGGCACAAACTGTTTCAGTATAATAAAGAAAATAGTTAGAATAAGAATAGTTATAATACAAATTAGATATAGAGCTGATCATGGACAATTATCAATCATTATTATAAACATTACTAATCATTAGCTTTTAATATTACTCTTTGTTGCATTACTAATATAACCTAGGAATAACCAGCAGGTATAGGGTCAGGTGGTGAAGGGACATTGTGAGAAGTGACCTAGAAGGCAAGAGGTGAGCCTTCTGTCACGCCTGCATAAAGGCCGCTTGAGGGCTCCTTGGTCAAGCGGTAACGCCAGTGTCTGGGAAGGCACCTATTACTTAGCCGACGGTGAAAGGGAGTCTCCTTTCCCTGGAGGAGTCAGGGAACACTCTGCTCCACCAGCTTCTTGTGGAAGGCTGGATATTATCCAGGCCTGCCCGCAGTCCTGTTGCCTAAACCCCTCCCTGTGGTGCTGTGCTTCAACGGTCACGCTCCTTGTCCACTTTCATGCTCCTCCCATACTCCTGGTTCCTCTTCGAAGTTCGTGGTAGATAGCAGTAGAAGAAATAGTGAAAGTCTTAAAGTCTTTAATCGTTCTTGTAAGCACAGAGAAGAAAACGCTGACGTATGCTGCCTTCTCTCTCCGCTTCAGCTACCTAAAAGAGAAGTGCTCCCTATCCTGTAATCACGTGACTTGCTTCACCTTGTCAATCACTTAGAAGATTCACCCTCCTTACCCTGCCCCCTTGTCTTGTATGCAATAAATATCAGCGAGCCCAGCGGTTCGTGGCCACTACCGGTCTCCCCATCTTTATGGTAGTGGTCCCCCGGGCCTAGCTGTTTTCTCTTTATCTCTTTGTCTTGTGTCTTTATTTATTACAATCTCTCGTCTCCGCACAAGGGGAGAACAGCCGCTAAGCCCCGTGGGGCTGGACCCTACAGTTGGACATATAGCATCATGTCAATGCGGATCACAAGGTCAGGAGTTAGAGACCAGCCTGGCCAAGGTAGTGAAACCTCGTCTCTACTAAAAATACAAAAAAAATTAGCTGGGCATGGTGGCGTGTGCCTAGTCCCAGCTACTTGCGAGGCTGAGGGAGGAGAATCACTTGAACCCGGAAGGTGGAGGTTGCAATGAGCCGAGATCGTGCCACTGTACTATAGCCTGGGTGACAAAGCAAGACTCCGTCTCAAGGAAAAAGAAAAAAGGGGGGGGTGACAGTCTTCTGCATTCTCAGGTAAACAAGAATATAACTATCAAACATACATGTATTATATGTGATACATATTATGTGTGGCCGGGCATGGTGGCTCACGCCTGTAATCCCAGCACTTTGGGAGGCCGAGGAGGGCGGATCACGAGGTCAGGAGATCAAGACCATCCTGACTAACACAGTGAAACCTCATCTCTACTAAAAATACAAAAAGTTAGCTGGGCATGGTGGCGGGCGCCTGTAGTCCCAGCTACTCAGGAGGCTGAGGCAAGAGAATGGCGTGAACCCGGGAGGCGGAGCTTGCAGTGAGCCGAGATCGCGCCACTGCACGCCAGCCTGGGCGACAGAGCAAGACTCCATCTCAAAAACAACAACAACAACAACAAATTAGCCAGGCATGGTGGCGGGCGCCTATAGTCCCAGCTACTCGGGAGGCTGAGGCAGGAGAATTGCTTGAACCCGGGAGGCGGAGGTTGCAGTGAGCCAAAATCGTGCCACTGCACTCCAGCCTGGGCGACAGAGACAGACTCCGTCTCAAAAAAACAAAATATAAGTATTTATTAAAAAACAGCAGTAAGAAAAAAAAAAAAGACAGTAAGCTCCATGAAGATATAAGCTCTGTGATCCACTATGGCATCTCCAGTGCCAGACAGCATCCAGCAACTTACTTGCTACTAAAATGTATTAAAGGAATGAATGAAATACTACTTTGCAATTTTGTCTGCCTTCTCTAACCAACAGAGGTGCAAAAATATCACATTCTAATTATGTATCAGGTATTTATATATCTGCGAAGGAAGACCTGTCTCGTTAATTTTTTATCCCCAACAGCCTAGAAAATGTTGAAAGAAAAAAATGGGGGAAAAAGCCCTTTTCTGGAACAAGTTAGAATAGGACCCACATACATTTTGTTACTAACAAAACGTCCAGCTTGTCTTTCTTCTTTGAAAACTGCATGGCCTTAAGAGGAGTCCATTCTAATTAGGAAAAAAGTCACCTTTTCAGAAGCAGGTGCTTCCCACTCCATGCAAAGTAAAGCCAAGTTAGCAAAACCGCAAAGACTTGGCTAATTCAAATACAAGCTAATTTATTATTATTGGCGCAAATTAGCCACTTTCTTTTGCTGCGCTGGTCAATGTCCACAATCATACTGACTCTTCCTGTAGGGCGAATGTCTCACCAGTAGCTGGTGAGAAGCACAGCTCTTCTCAGCCAAAACCGACAGAGACTGGAATTTCTGCAGTGCAGTAATCCAAACCCCTCGAGTAGATATGCCTGCTTTAAAATCTGCATCTCGTAAGAAATGCCTTAATTTTCCATATTAGGAACTGAGAAAACAAGTCTCCTGAGCCCTACAGGGACAAGTTCTTTTCCAAATACTACAACCACCTCCAACCACCCAACAATGCCTCAGCCCGAGGGTGGGCCACACGCGACCCAGCGCTAAAGGGTCACAACCAAGCTGTCCGCCGCCTGCCTTCCTTTTAAAGAAGCCGCACACAAGCGGGCTGCCCCGGAGTTCAACTTCCGGCCACATAGTGAGAGGATGTTTTCCTACTGGAGCTGAGCCGCGGGGGCGCGCCCCCCGGCCGCGCCCTCCTAGCCACGCCCTCCACGCCCGGCCTTCCGAGCGCGAGCTCGGGCGGGCGTACGGAAAGGGCTGGGCCACGTGGGCGGCTGCTGAGTGGTTCGCCTTCGCCCCTCAGCGCACAGTCTGGCAGAGGCAAGCTCAGAGCGCACGGAGAGCGCGGTAGCGCGCGCCCGCGCGCGTTCTTAGTACCTTCCCCGGTGACGTGCCTGACCGAGGCCGCGCCAGGGCGCTGTTGCTGCCAATACAGCTGTCATGGCGTCCGAGGCGCTGGCTGCGGAGAACTGGCCGCGGTCTCCATAGAGCTGGGGGCGGGCGGCCCGGTATGGAGAGCAGCCCCGAGAGCCTGCAGCCGCTAGAACACGGGGTGGCGGCCGGGCCAGCGTCAGGGACAGGTTCTTCGCAAGAAGGGCTACAGGAGACCAGGCTCGCCGCTGGTGATGGTCCTGGGGTATGGGCGGCGGAGAGCAGCGGCGGGAATGGGCTGGGGGCGGCGGCCGCCAGGAGGAGCCTCGCGGACTCGGCTTCTCCCGCGGGCTCTCCTGAGGTTCCCGGACCCTGCAGCTCCTCCCCGGGTTTGGACTTGAAGGACAGTGGTTTGGAGAGTCCTACTGCCGCCGAGGCGCCTCTGAGAGGGCAGTACAAGGTGACCGCCTCCCCGGAGACAGCCGTGGCCGGAGTGGGTCATGAGTTGGGTCCCGCCAGAGACGCGGGAGCCCGCCCGGATCTCGCCGGCATCTGCCAAGCAGAGCTGACCGCCGCCGGCTCCGAAGAGCCCAGCAGCGCCGGCGGCCTCAGCAGCAGTTGCAGCGACCCGAGCCCTCCCGGGGAATCTCCGAGCCTGGACTCTCTGGAGTCGTTCTCTAACCTGCATTCTTTTCCCAGTAGCTGCGAGTTCAATAGTGAGGAGGGAGCGGAGAACAGGGTCCCTGAGGAGGAGGAGGGCGCGGCGGTGTTGCCCGGGGCTGTTCCTCTGTGCAAGGAGGAGGAGGGGGAGGAGACCGCTCAGGTGCTGGCGGCCTCCAAGGAACGCTTCCCGGGACAATCTGTGTATCACATTAAGTGGATCCAGTGGAAGGAAGAGAACACACCCATCATCACCCAGAATGAGAACGGACCCTGCCCCTTGCTGGCCATCCTCAATGTTTTGCTCCTGGCCTGGAAGGTACATTCTGCAGCTTTCTACTTCCTACAGCTTTTGGGGTGGAGGAAAACGGGGTGAGGGAGCTGTTGCATGTCAGGTGATGGCTTCCTTTCTTTCCTTATTCATCAGTCCCCTTCTTACATGAAATTCATTCCAAGACTTCCATGTTGAAAGAATATTCCCTTGTGCATATATCGAAAAGAATTGCCCCTAACCTCAGTTTTCTCTTGTAGTGTTTAAGAGTTCAACATTCAATTGTGGTTGATACACTTAGAAACCAGAAGGACTTAGAGCATCTTAAATCTTATGATTATTTTAAACTATAATTTCCTACATTTTCTTACTGACCTTATCACATATGCAAAAAAGTGAAGAATTGAAGAAAGTAATCTTCAGAAGTTACCATCAATCCGTGATATCATGGACTAAGTTTTCGTGGTTATATTTAGTCTGATTTCCAACTAATGCCCCATTTGTGTGTAGATACTTAAGAGAATGGTGATGGGGAAGATGTGGCTCTTTAGACAAATTCCATTTAAGGAAAAGCATTGGTCTGAGACCCAATTACCGTAACTTCTTGGTTTTCAAAGATTGTTTTCATTTTATGCATGATTTTTACTTGCCTCATTTCTTTGGCTCTCCTTAAATGGTTTGGCATTATTACCAGTAACCACGCATCCGAATGTGTTAAGGGAGCTAAAACTCTAAAGAACTAAAATAAGAAAAGATAAGTCTAAGGTGAAGGAGCAGAAAAGGGAAAGACCGTTAAAAATAGGTATGTTGAGGACTCAGAGCGAGTTACCTGTAAAATGAAGTGTCTTATTTAAGCTTGCAGGGTTAGGGTGCTGAGAAGATGCATCTCACAGCACCTATTTTATTTTCAATTTGGTAATTATATCTATAGATGCAGTGTTTCCTAGAAAAAACAAACAAACTGGGCGTGGTGGTGTGCGCCTGTAATCCCAGCTACTTTGTAAGCTCAGCTACTCTGGAGGCTGACACAAGACAATCGCTTGAGCCCACAAGTTTGAGACCAGCCTGGGCAATATAGTGAGACCCTATATTAGAAGAAAAGAAAAAGAAAAAAATAACCTGGATTCTTCTAAGCAGTTAGGTAGAAAATCAAGTAAAGGGAATAGTGTTTATCAAACATGCCTTTATCTTCCTGTCGCTAGCAAGGACTGATACAAAAGAAATAAAATTAGAAACCTTGTCATTGTTTGGTGCATAATGGCACTGAGATGTTTTGAGTGAAGGCAGTACCTGCCCTTAAAAGGCTGTCGAGCTGTTTGAGGTGGCATCATTAAGTTACTGGAAACTGTTTAAGAACAAGAAATAGTAAGTTATATGAGACAAGTGGTAGGTAAATTGTGGTAAATCTGTGGAAATGCATTTGATATTCAAAAAGGGGACTTTTTCCTTTGGTATGGCGTAGTCCTAGAAAGCTTCCTGGGCTTTATAGGTCTTGAACCAGTCTTTTTTTTTTTTTTTTAAAGACACCACTATTAGAGCAATTTAACAGATCTTTTAAGGAAGAGAATTTAGAATAACAGGGAAATGGAATTCCTAGGGGAGAGAAGAGTATAAACCAAGGGAATGAAAATAGAATGGATATTGTGTGTATGTATGTTTATTACATGACAGAAGTGGTAAGTTAATGTTGGAGAATAATGAAAAATAAGGTTGAAAAGGTGAACAAGAGCCACTTGATAAAGGCCCTCAACTAGGGAGTTAGTTAGACTTGCTCTAATGGGCCAGAGTCCCTAATCTTTTTTGTAGGAAAGAATAACTATTATTTTCCTTTAGTCTTTTTTCTTATGTAGTACTGCAGAAATTCAGAGGAAAGGGCAAGTACTGTGGTCTGGAGTATTTGGGGATAGATGCATATTAAACTGACTCATTCAATTCAGACAGATTCAAGTGAATGATCAAATGTTTGGGTTCCCACTATGCGTGAGGTACTAGAAATGCAAAGATGAGGCCAGGCGCGGTGGCTCATTCCTGTATTCCCAGCACTTCGGGAGGCCGAGGTGGGTGGATCACTTGAGGTCAGGAGTTCGAGACCTCCCTGGCCATCGTGGTGAAACCCCATCTCTACTAAACATACAAAAAATTAGACGGGCATGGTTGTGGGCACCTGTAATCCCAGCTACTTGGGAGGTTGAGGCAGGAGAATCGCTTGAACCCGGGAGGTGGAGGTTGCAGTGAGCCGAGATCACACCACTGCACTCCAGCCTGGGCAACAAGAGTGAAACCCCGTCCGAAAAAAAGAAAAAAAAAAAAAAAAGGAAATGCAAAGATGAGTATGATGCAAATCTGCCTTCTTGTAGCTGACTATCTAGTGGGATGACAGACATATAAACAATAATTACAGTGCAATGTGAGAAGCTCTAATATGCTATGGAAGTACAGAGAAAAGGGTAATTGAGGAGGGGATTATCAAGGGAAGATTTCATAGAAGAGATAACCTGTGAACTAGATCCAAAGGATGAGTGAGAGAAGACCTTCTGGGCAAAGAGAATAGTGTATTGAAAGATACTGAAGCAGAAAAGGGTTTCTTCTACTTGGAACCTTCAACCTTGGTTGAAGTTTGCAGCATAGGAGGTAAAGGAAATGGTGGTAATAGCAGGAAATAAAATTGATAGGTTTTGTCAGACTGTGAATGAGCAAGCCTGCTAATGAATTTGGAGATTATTTTGTAAATCTGTGGTTTTCAGTGTTTTTTTCTCCAGCCTATTGATGCACACAAAAACCAGTCATAAGTAATCATTGATGATTGATAAAGAGATGGATAAGAGAAGCAAAGTAGAGCAGTATTCTCAAAGTGAGCCAGGGGTACTAGAAGTCAAAGCTACTTTTATGATAATGCTAAGATGTTATTTGCCTTTTTCACTCTTATTCTCTCACAAGTGTCCGTGGAGTTTTTCAGGCTACATGATGTAATGACATCGCTCTGACAGTTAATGCAATGTGTGCCTCTGTACTTTGTATTTTAAATTTTTCTCAATTTTAATTTATAATAAGGTAGATATAGATAGATATCCACATAGATGAAAGTTATTGGGGGTCCTCAATCATTTTTAAGACTGTAAAGGGCTCTGAGAACAAAAAGTTTGAGAAATGCTTTAGTAGAGAAAAATAGTAAATGGGATGTGAAGGTTGTTGTCAGATTTCAGAGGATCCATTGCTATAGGTGTTTAGACTTTATATATAGCTGATATTGGAGCTATTATAAATTGCTAGATAAAGAAATGACATGAAGAAAGTGGTCTTTTACTTTGATATTAGGCTAGAAGTAAGACTGTAGTGAGTGTAGCAGGAAGAATTGATGCGGATAGCGCTTTGGTTAGAGAGTTCTTTGCCCCCTCTCTTTGATGAGGATAATGTAGTGTTCCCAATGATGACTTCTCCCAGTGATGGCTATTAGAAGTGAAGGCAGTAACACCATTTCTCAAACCTGGGTAATAGAGATTGGCTGGATCTTTCCAAAGATGGGGAAGGTATGAAGGGAATTATTTTAGATGGGAAAGTCGATGCCAAAGTTTGGTTGTGTTGAGTTGGAAATGTCCAGTACTGGGACATAAAAATGTAAATGTTCATTATGCTGTTAGAAGCATGGACTGGGTCTCAGGAAAGAGGCTAAATTTTTTTTTTTTTTTCTGAGACAGAGTCTCACTCTGTCTTGCCCAGGCTGGAGTCCAGTGGCAGGATCTCGGCTCACTGCAGCCTCTGCCTCCTGGGTTCAAGTGATTCTCCTGTCTCAGCCTCTCGATTAGCTGGACTACAGGCGTGTGCCACCACACCGGCTAATTTTGTATTTTTAGTAGAGACAGGGTTTCACCATGTTGGCCTGGCTGGTCTCGAACTCCTGACCTCAGGTGATCCACCTGCAAGAGGCTATAAAATTATAAAGAACAATCAAATTGGGGAATTGCTACATAGAGTAAATGTGGTAGTTCTGAGACTAAATGAATTCTCCAGAGAGTAGGGAGCAATAGTTCTCAACTTTTTTTCCATCCCAATATATGTGAGAGTGACAAATTGTTTCTGATGGAGCAGAAACATCCTCTCCATCCTGCCTCAGTTTCCCCATTCCCTCTCCTCCCCTACCTAATTCTCCAGGAGACAGAGAGAAAACAGAGGAATAAAGATTAAATTGGGGGAGGAGGGGAAGAATATTAAGGGTGAGAGAGTGAAAAACCAGCATAGGCACAATTTGAGATGTGGAATGAGAACTAGAAATAGGGCAATGTCATGATAGTATTCAGGGAAAGAGAATGTAATAAAAATGTAGTACATTACTATTGTCAAATGCAGCAGCAGCAGAGAGCTAATGGAGTAGGGAAGATTCTGCTGAAAATGACAGGTGTAGGGACAAGGTCACTGAAAAGTCAGGATAACATGGAATCCTCAGTTCTCTTTAGAGGAAAGGAACAACAACCGTATTTTCTGAAGTAGTGGGAGGAATGGAACAAGAAAAATACAGAGACAAAGTCACGTTAAGATAGAGAGGTAGGCCGTGTGTGGTGGCTCATGCCTGTAATCCCAGCATTGTGGGAGGCTAAGACAGGAGGCTTGCTTGACCCCAGGAGTTTGAGACCAGCTGGGGCAATATAGTGAGACCCCCATCTCTGTAAAAAAAACAATAATAATAAGGAAAAAAAGAGAGGTAGATGAAAATTGAAGCCTCATATTTTTCAGTTTGGCAAAATAACCATTGAACTCATAAGTAGTAACTATTGAACTCATTAATAAGTAAGATTGGAAAGCATTTGACGGGGTGAATTTTGTGAGAAAAGTATATTACATTTTAAAGGAGGATCTCAGTGGAGATTATGCTTAGGAATTTGAGGCACAAACAGAAAGACTGCCAATTAGTAGCATGGATAAATTGAAGTTTTCTTTAAAAACTATTAGCATATCAGTTTTGCTTTGTTTTTGGTCTTTCCCTAGTTCGCTTATGTCTGGAAATAGGAGCAGGAAGAATGACCGGTTAGAGTTATCAAGACTTGGGCTTTTCTTTCAAGAACTGACACCTGGGGTATAGGGGGAAGAATTAGAGAATTGAAAGTGAAAACAGCTGAACATCTGAAATTATTAGAAAATCAATAGACTGAACAAACTGGGAGGATTTGAGCAAAGGAATAAGTGTAGTGGCTCTGGATGAGAAGTGACAGTAAAAATGATCAAACAGAGTAAGGACTGAGTTGAAAGTATTGGTTCAGAACTGATAGAGAGTAGGTGATCATTCATAATCTATTAAATAGTTGGCTAAGCACTGTGGCTAACACCTGTAATCCTAGCACTTTGGGAGGCCAAGGCCAGAGGATCAGTTGAGCCCAGGAGTTTGAGACCAGCCTGGTCAACACAATGAGACCCCATCTCTATAAAAGAAAAAAAAAACTTTTTTTAATTGTAAAAAAAGAAAATCTATTAAATAGTTGAGCTGTGATGCTCTAACATCAAGAAAGAAAGAAATCTATTTATTACATTTAATTCAAGCTCAAATTTGTAATTCTGTTTACCTCTCATTTTCAAGAGATAGTTTCATCTACCTCTGTATTTTTCCTTTTTATTGTTTTTTTATGGAGACAGGGTCTCACTATATTGCCCCAGCTAGTCTCAAACTCCTGGGCTCAAATTACAAGTTATACCAGGTAAATTTATCAAAATGTATGACTTAGAATACATTTTTATTTTGCTTCTTTTTGACTATATTTGATTTTTAATAGTTTTTAAAAATCTTATTTTAGCTGTAATAAATGCTATTTATAGGTATATTTGAGGGCTGTGACCCATGTAATTAGGTGTTTATGAAGTTAAGTCAGAAAGTATATAACATATATATTTTAGTGCTTATGAAGATATTTCTTTTTTTTTTTGAGACAGAGTCTCGCTCTGTCACCCAGGCTGGAGTGCAGTGGCGCAATCTCGGCTCACTGCAAGCTCTGCCTCCCGTGTTCACGCCATTCTCCTGCCTCAGCCTCTGGAGTAGCTGGGACTACAGGCGCCCACCACCACGCCCAGCTAATTTTTTGTATTTTTAGTAGAGACGGGGTTTCACCGTGGTCTCGATCTCCTGACCTCGTGATCCGCCCGCCTCGGCCTCCCAAAGTACTGGGATTACATGCGTGAGCCACCGCGCCCGGCCGATATTTCTTTAGTAATAGAGGGAATCCCTACTTGGTTATACTTTTTTTTTATTTTAGAAAGAATGTTATAGGTTCTGAGGCCAACATACAGAAAACTTACATGTAACCTATACTATGCATTGTGATAGAGAAGATAAGAGTATTGCAATATGTAGTCATTGTATAGCATTTTAGTAGAAGAATGAATGCACTAATTTAAGATGCTGGAAACACATCTCCTCTCCTTAACTCTTTTTGGTAGGGAATTCTTTTCCCAGTCTTTTTCTTTTCTTAGTATAAGCTGAGATTATCTCCTGTTCCAAGTCATGGGAGGAATGCCAGGGTCCTGAAGCAGGATTTTTTTATATAAAGTTGGTTTCTCCAAACATCAAACCTAGAAACTGTAAAATAAGGATTAATATATTTGATTCTGTAAAATATAAAAAAACTTAAAAAAAAAAAAACAGACACACACCAAAAAAAAACCCTCACCATAAACTAAATCAAAACATACTAAACTAAAGGAACTATTTGCCAGATTTTATGTCTAAGGGCTAATTTCCTTTTTTTTTTTTTTCTTTTTTTGAGATAGACTATCATTCTGTCACCCAGGCTGGAGTGTGGTGGCGCAATCATGGCTCCGTATAGCCTCGACCTCCCGAGCTCAAGCAATCCTCCCACCTCAGCCTCCTGAGTAACTGGGACCACAGGTGTGTGCTACCATGCCCACCTAATTTTTTTTTTTTTTTTTTTGAGACGGAGTCTCATTTAGTCGCCCAGGCTGGAGTGCAGTGGCACGATCTTAGCTCTCTGCAACCTCTGCCTCCTGGGTTCACGCAGTTTCTGGCTAATTTTTGTATTTTTAGTAGAGAGAGGGTTTCACCATGTTGGCCAGCTGGTCTTGAACTCCTGACCTCAAGTGATCTGCCCGCCTCAGCCTCCCAAAGTATTAAGATTACAGGCGTGAGTCACTGTGCCCAACCAATTTTTTTTTTTTCTGTAGAGATGTGTCTTGCCATGTTGTCCAGTCTGGCCTTGAACTCCTGGCCTCAAGTAATCCTGCCTCGGCCTCCCAGAGTGCTGGGATTACAGGCGTGAGTCACCATGGCCAACCCTAATTTCTTAATTTACAAAGAGCCCTTATAAATTAGAAAAAGGTAAGCAGCACAATGGCAAAATGAACAAAAGGCTGTTAACAGAAAATTCAAAGTTCAAATGGACATATGCTCTTGTCTCATTATCACCTGCAAAGTGAGGCACCATGAAGGTTAGCCTCTTGCCAGGGCTGAGTTTTTGCTCTATTTCTCCCTCCCTCCTTGATGACTTTTTTCCCTCAGATCCTTTCACAGACTCTTCTAGCTTCCATCTACGTTATGCTTTTTCCTGTGACTTGCAGAAACATTGTAATCACACAAATTTTCTCTTCCTGAAGTAGCACAGAGCTCTTTTGAGGTTTTCCAAGTGTGTTTATTACTTATAAAAAGGGAAAAACAGATGGTGAGCCAAAGGTTCCATCTTAGCCTCTGCCCACCTTGTTTTTAAATATAGATCCTGTAAAAAGAGATTAAAACTTCACACAATTGTGGGGTTTTGTTTACACAAAAGACTTAAGTAACATTTCTGAGGCTTTCATTCCCAGTCTCCTCCAAGAATTAGAATTGGTGTTGTAACTCTGGATTTGTAAGACAAGGTAGACAAGCGCTGAGGAGAGTATAAATATTGCCAGTAGGAGTTGCCCTCTAATAGTGATGGGTGTGTTCATTTTTTCTTCTCCCCTTGATATGAGTAGTCTTTTAGTTAAAAACCTTCTCACTCCCCATCCAACCTTGTCTGTTGAGTCCCAGGTGAAGGACATTTGGGCACAGGTGGTACTAGCAAACATAAGGGCTTTGAATAATAATAGTAAGTGCTCAATTATTTTTGTGTCCAGATACTGTGCATTATTTTACATGCATTGTATGTTTTCTCTTTTAAGTTTCTCAACCACATCATGAAATCCTTATGTAGACTATTGTTCTTATTTTATATATATAGAAAATTGAGGCTGGGTGTGGTTGGCTCACACCGTAATCCCAGCACTTTGGGAGGCCGAGGCAGGCGGATCACTTGAGGTCAGGAGTTTGAGACCAGCCTGACCAACATGGAGAAACCCCTTCTCTAGTAAAAATACAAAATTAGCCGGGCGTGGTGGCGCATGCCTGTAATCCCAGCTACTCAGGAGGCTGAGGCAGGAGAATCACTTTAACCTGGGAGGGAGGTTGCAGTGAGCCGAGATCGCGCCATTGCACTCCAGCCTGGGCAACAAGAGCGAAACTCCATCTCAAAAAAGAAAGAAAGAAAATTCAAGTGCATAAAGTTTAAATGACTAGCCCAAGGTAAGACTATCACCCACTCTAGAACCAGAGCTCTCACTCAAGATGATTGATTGGGAAGATAAAGTTCAAGATAGCAATAAGTCTGGTGGACAATAGGTCTGGGGCAAAACAGGGTGGGAGAGCCAATGATAAAGTCAGAGAAGCAGAGATGGACTTCATGATTCCTTAGATCGAATCCTGGGATCTTGGTACCAGTTGGTCTTTATACAAACTCCGGTTTTTAGCTCTCTGTACTTTATCTTATGTCTTCTGAAGTGTCTGACACTTCTAGTTTCAGAGTGTCTTTGGGGTACTACGGTGAATAAGCTGGCCTTTCCCATTGTAGTTTATTAAATATATTCTTGGATATTTTTCAGTAATTAGTAACTTCTGTTTCTACTGCTACTACCCTAGTTCAGGCCTTCATCTCTCACCTGGACTACCTTAGTAGCCTTCAAAATGGTCTCTTGTCTTACCCTATTCTCATCTGTCTTTCAAGCAATTAATGTAAAAGTTTTATTGGGGGGGAGATTTTTCAGCATAGTAAGCTTGCTGAGCTTCTTAAATATAAATAGTGAATTCTGAATGGAAGATGCCTTCTTTTACAAGTTAATTTTTTTTTTTTCCAGACAGTGTTTCATTCTTGTTGCCCAGGCTGGAGTGCAATGGTGTGGTCTTAGCTCATTGCAGCCTCCACCTTCTGGGTTCAAGCTATTCTCCTGCCTCAGCATCCCAAGTACCCGAGATTACAGACACCTGCCCCCACGCCCAGCTAATTGTTTTGTATTTATAGTAGAGACAGGGTTTTACCATGTTGGCCAGGCTGGTCTTGAACTCCTGACCTCAGGCGATCAGCCCACCTTGGCCTCCCAAAGTGCTAGGATTACAGGCATGAGCCACCACACGTAGCCTACTAGTAAATCTTTTATTAATAAATCTCGCTGCAACAACATTCTTTGTTGCTCTAAAATACTTTGAAATGCATATAAAATAAGACATTCCTGCAAATTTAATATGTGTGAATATATCTGCAGTTTCTGACAGTTTTAAATAGGCCTTGGTCTTACTCTGAGGATAGGGTTTAAATTATGATAAAAACTGATAAAAGTGTTTCAGAGTTTCAAAGCCTTTTTAACTTGTGGGTTGTCTCATAAAATGTTCCTGTTTTGAGATACTGATGGTGGCAAAGCGCAGTGGCTCATGCCTGTAATCCAAGCACTTTGGGAGGCCAAGGCAGGTGGATCACAGTCAGGAGTTCAAGACCAGCCTGGCCAAGATGGTGAAACACTGTCTTTACTAAAAATGCAAAAATTAGCCATGTATGGTGGCGGGCGCCTGTAATCTCAGCTACTCGGGAGGCTGAGGCAGAGAATTGCTTGAACCCAGGAGACGGAGTTTGCTGTGAGCTGAGATCGCGTCACTGCACTCCAGCCTGGGTGACAGAGCGAGACTCCATCTCAAAAAAGAAAAAAAAAAAAGAAAGAAATACTGATGGCAAGTAGAAAGCCAATTAGATTTACTAAAAAGTCTGAATTTGAGTATTTTTTAGTATTATATTATTAGTAGTAAATGAATAGTACATACAAGAAATTAAAATGTAAAGCATGATGTGTAATAGCTTATAATACTTAAATTTTTATTTGCTGGAGCCAGAATTAAAGGCATGTTAAAAGAATCCTTAAGTTTTTGAGTCCTTATTTTGAAAAAAGTGGGTAAAGCTTCTCTTTGATTCCCATTAATACTTCTAATATTTTCTAAAGAATAATTTCTTTACAATTTCAACTAAAAAATCATGAATATTACATATTCATGCTGAATATATAAATGCTACATATATACACACATACGTGTATATACACTGCATATTTCAAATTAGTGAAATTTTTACTATTATTTAGTGCATCCATTTTGCCATACATAAGTAATGCAAAAATAGACTGCAATATAAAAATGTTATCTTCTGTGTTCCAAACTCAACTCCCTGTTTGAATGTCAAACTAAAAATGTCACAGTTCCAAAGCAGACATCATTTTCTTCTACAAACTTATCTTCACTTGCCAAATTTCCATTGTTATCAATTGTATGGATCTTAATTTTTAGAGTTTCCTGAGCCTTAGAGTCAACTTTGATTATTCTTTCCCCATTGTGCTCCACTTTTCATTGGTCACAAAGTTCTATCAATTATTGATTTAAAATATGTTTCAGATGATGTTTTATATAAGATTTCATTGAGCAGAAAGTGTTCTGCTGTTCTTAAAAAAGTCTGTGAGTATTGGTATAATGGAAAAGGTAATTGTTTTGATGTCTGATCTCGCTTTCCATCACAGTACTTCTACTTACTTTGGCTAAATTAACTTTTTAAAGCCTTAGTTTATTCTTTGAATGGAGGTAATAATGCCTGCTTCATAGGATTGCTGAGGATTCAGGTAACATAAAATTGAATGACAATTAGTAGATGTTCAATATATTTAATTTTTTTCTTTTTTTTTTATTTTCTTTTTCTTTTGTTTTTTTTTTTTTGAGACAGAGTCTTGCTCTGTCACCCAGGCTGGAGTGCAGTGGCATGGTCTTGGCTCACTGCAGCCTCTGCGTCCCGGGCCCAAGTGATTGTCCTCCCTCAGCCTCCTGAGTAGCTGGGACTACAGACGCCTGCCACCATGCCTCGCTAATTGTTTGTATTTTTAGTAGAGTTGGGATTTCACCATGTTAGCCAGGCTGGTCTTGAACTCCTAACCTCAGGTGATCCGCCCACCTCGGCCTCCCAAAGTGCTGGAGTGGAGTGAGCGACTCTGCCTGGCCCCTGACTTCTCTTTTCTAAAGAGCAGAGACTGGGAAATACTCAATTTTATATTTTCTCAAATATCTTCCCAACTTCGGAGAGGTGTTGGAACTGAAACTGTGTGTTGTTGAATACTTATTATATTGGTATTCTAATTGTTAAGCATTTAAACACATTATTTGGCTAGTAGTAATTTTTGTACTTGCCATCACCTATATAAACTGCTTCTTATTTCTTAGTTATTGCTGAGTCCCCTGCATTTATCTTTTCCTTTGGATTATCAAAATCACAGGTGTCAAAACCTTGGCATATCACTCTTAGGATGTTTTACATTCCTGTTTAAGATTTCAATTACAGTTTAAACAGAAGGTTTTGTTGTTACTGTTTTTGGTCTTGTTTGAGTCTATTCCCAAATTTACTTTACTCTTTAGATGATTAAGAATTACAGAATGGTCCGGGCACGGTGGTTTACACCCGTAATCCCAGCACTTTAGGAGGCTGAGGCAGGCAGATTTAAGCAGAAGTTTGGGCACCTGCTTGAGTCCAGGAGTTTGGTCAACATGTCAAAACCCCATCTCTACAAAAAATACAAAAAATTAGCCAAGCATGGTGGTGCACACCTGTGGTCCCAGCTACTTGGGAGATGGAGGTGGGAGGATTACCTGAGCCCAGGGAGGTTGAGGCTACAATGAGCCATGATTTAGCCACTGGACTCCAGCCTGTACGATAGAATAATTGGGCTAAATTTTTGAGGTTTTACCTTATAGTGGAATATTTGGAGTTGGAGTAGCTATTTTGTTTTATTAATTTAAATATTCTTGTGCTTATATTAATAATTTTCCAGGGCCGAGTGCGGTGGCTCACACCTGTAATCCCAGCAATTTGGGAGGCTGAGGTGGGAGGACTGCACGAGTCCAGGAGTTCAAGACCAGCTTGGGCAACGTGGTGAAACCCCACCTCTACAAAAAATACAAAAATTAGCCAAGTGTGGTGGTGCATGCCTATAGTTTCAGCTATTTGGGAGGCTCAGGTGGGAGGATTGCTTGAGCTGGGGAGGTCAAGGCTGCAGTGTGCCGTGATCCTGCCACTGCGATCCAGCCTGGAGGACAGTGAGAACATGATGTCTTAAAAATAATAGTTTCCTCAGGAAATCTAGTTAAATTCGGTAATATTTATAGGGTAGGACATTTTCCTAGATAATAAAAATTTATTTGGCCTCTATTAATTGGGAGCTATTTTTTAATATATGTTGAGATACTTTGCTCAAATTTTAGGAAGAATATTTAAACTACTTAAAGTGCCTTCCAAGTACCTTTGTATATGTTAAAGTACTCATTTATTTTATGTTGTAGATAATTACTAAAAGAGGTCATACTTGATTTGTCATTTTTTTTTCTTTTCTTTCTTTCTCTTTTTTTGTTTTTTTTTGTTTTTTTTTTTTTTTTTGAGATAGGGTCTCTCTCTGTTGCCCAGGCTGGAGTGCAGTGGCATGATAGCAACTCACTGCAGCTTCAAATTCCTGGGCTCAAGTGATGCTCCCACCTCAGCCTCCCAAATAGCTGGAACTACAGGCACGTGCCACCACACCTGGCTAAGTTTTGTTGTTTGTTTTGGGACTTTTTCTGTAGGGACAGGGTCTCCCTATATTGCTTAGGCTGGTCTCAAACTCCTGGGTTCAAGTGATCCTTTCACTTCAGCCTCCCAAAGTGCTGGGACTATAGACGTGAGCCACCGCACCCAGCCTGTTATTTTTTTCATTGTAAAACATAAAATTTAGAAATTCAGACAGACTGCCACAACTGTTAATTCTGTATTCTCAGCCAACTATCTCATAACCTGTTTCTCCTTTGAAAAAATCTAAAAAGACAAAGGAGTACAAGCCTTATTAGGTCATTAACAAAACCCTTGGCACTTGCTTTTGAAGTGATGGTGGTGAAGGAAAGCAAAAAAAAAAGAAGCAAGCTTTTGGGAAGATCTTAAATGGTTAAAAAAATAATTAAGATCTGTGGATGGCTCCACAGTATTAGTGTGAAGCAGGCACTTCTTAGTTTTAATAAACATCCAAAGTACTTTACTGGCTATGATTCAGGAAATGAATATACTACTGACTTTGCTTGTAAGTAAGTGAGTTGAAATATTTGTGTATTTGCTTCTAAAAAAAAAAATCATCTAATGCAGAGATCAGCAAACTTTTTCTGTAAAGGATCAGAGAGTAAATACTAATATTTTAGGCTTTGCATGCCATACAGTCTCTGCTGCACAGATTCATCTCTGCATTGTAGTGCAAAAGCAGCCAGAAATGGTACATTAACAAATGAGAGGGACTGTGTTCCAGAAAAAAGTTTATTTAGAAAAACAGACAGTCAACAGTAATTTGCCAGAGTTTCAATTTAAAAATACCATATATGGGAACTCTCTGTACTTTCTGCCCAGTTTTTCTGTAAACCCTAAAACTGCTTTTAAAAAATGATCTATTGAATTTTTTTTTTTTTTTTTTTTTTTTTTAAACAGAGTCTCACTCTGTCACCCAGGCTGGAGCGTAGTGGCACGATCTCTGCTCATTGAAGCCTCCGCCACCTGGGTTCAAGCAATTCTCCTGCCTCAGTCTCCCAAGTAGCTGGGACTGCAGGTGTGTGCCACCACACCTGGCTAATTTTTGTGTTTTTTTAGTAGAGTCGGTGTTTCACCAAGTTGGCCAGGCTGGTCTTATACTCCTGACCTCAAGTGATCTGCCCACCTCAGCCTCCTGGATTACAGGTGTGAGCCACCAGGCTTGACCTGAAATTATTTAAAAATGTTACAGAGAATAAAAATAATTTAGAATGAAATGATGATCAAACTTCAAAGACATCTCTTGGTTTTTACTGAATAATAAATCTACTGGATGACTAAATATAACCATTGACTGTCATGTATGCTTACAGAGGGCTTCAAACCATTCTGGGTTTTTTGTTGTTGTTGTTGTTGTTGTTGTTTTTTTTTTGAGATGGAGTCTCGCTCTGTCTCCCAGGCAGGAGTGCAGTGGCGCAATCTCGGCTCACTTCAAGCTCCGCCTTCCAGGTTCACGCCATTCTCCTGCCTCAGCCTCTCCGAGTAGCTGGGACTACAGGCGCCCGCCACCACGCCCGGCTAATTTTTTTGTATTTTTAGTAGAGACGGGGTTTCACCGTGGTCTCGATCTCCTGACCTCGTGATCCACCCGCCTCAGCCTCCCAAAGTGCTGGGATTACAAGCGTGAGCCACCGCGCCCAGCCTAAACCATTCTGTTTTATAGAGATTTTTTTAAAAACTTATTTTACTTGTTGATTAAAACAAAATTGTGACATTATTACATTTGATAACATAAACACCTAGAGGACCTTTTTCAACATTTGGGGGAATTGTTGGAGAAACTGCTGATTTAAAGGATTTCCTTGGTTGAACACAAAATAATTGCTGAAGAATTTTTAACAACGTTACTATTCTTCTATCACTGATATAGCAATTTGAGTTTCCATCCTACAGTATTTATTTTTTCTCTTAGTCTATAAATATACCCTGGAGTGTGCTCGTGACTGTCAGTTAAAGTATTTACAATAATTGACTGTAATATCCATGTCATTCATTTGACAACACATTTGAAAAATTGATTTAGACTAATGTGTTGTTGCAGCTGAATTAATTTTAATGGATTTTCTGGGGTTTTTAGTTTAAATACCACTATAACGTATCTATTTACTTCTAACCTTTTTATTGTGAAATATAACACATAGAAAAATACATAAAACAGATGTCCAGTTTAATAAATTATTATAAAGCAAACATCATTGGAACTACCATTGCAGGTCAAGAAGGTCAAAGAATAGAGCATTGTCAGCACCTCAGAATCCCCTTAAAAGCCCCTTTCCAACTATAACTCCTTCTGTTACCACTAGGGATAACCATAATCTTGATTTTTTATAGCATCCATTTCTTTACTTAGTAATTTATTTTTTATTGAGATGGATTCGCACTCTTGTCACCCAGGCTGGAGTGCAATGGTGCAATCTTGGCTCACTGCAACCTCCACCTCCCGGGTCCAAGTGATTCTCCTGCCTCACCCTCCCAAGTAGCTGGGATTATTAGCATGTGCCACCACGCCCAGCTAATTTTTGTAGTTTTAGTAGAGGCAGGGTTTCACCATGTTGGCTAGGCTGGTCTCGAAGTCCCGACCTCAGGTGATCCACCTGCCTCGGCCTCCCAAAGTGCTGGGATTACTGGCGTGAGCCAATATGCCCAGCCCATTTCTTTACTTTTTTTTTTTTTACTCTGTTGCCCAGGCCAGAGGTTTCACCATGTTGGCCAGGCTGGTCTCGAACTCCTGACCTCAACTGATCCGCCCACCTTGGCCTCCCAAAGTGTTGGGATTACAGGCGTGAGCCACTGTGCCCAGCCCATTTCTTTACTTCTTAATAGTTTTATCTCCTATGTGTGCAGCTCTAAACAATATAGTTAAATTTTCCCTGTTTTTAAGCTTTGCATTACTTTTAATAGCAAAAACCGCAATTACTTTTGCACCAACCTAATAAATAGAATAATACAGTAAAGACTGGTTATAGGCTGGGCGCGGTGGCTCACGCCTGTAATCCCAGCACTTTGGGAGGCCAAGGCAGGTGGATCACAAGGTCAGGAGATTGAGACCATCCTGGCTAACACATAGAAACCCGTCTCTACTAAAAATACAAAAAAATTATCCAGGTGTGGTGGTGGTGGTGAGCGCCTATAGTCCCAGCTACTCGGAAGGCTGAGGCAGGAGAATGGCGTGAACCTGAGAGGCGGAGCTTGCAGTGAGCCGAGATTGCGCCACTGCACTCCAGCCTGGGCAACAGAGCGAGACTCCGTCTCAAAAAATAAAAGAAAAAAGACTGGCTATAAAGATTCTAATATATGTGAATGTTAATGTGTAAGTATAGTAGAGACATAATATAGACATAAGTATTTGTGTTTCTGACTGCAAGAAACACTTTAGTCACCTAAAACATTTAATTTTATAGAAATAATATTTTCTTTTTCAGGTGAAACTTCCACCGATGATGGAAATCATAACTGCTGAGCAGCTGATGGAATATTTAGGTTAGTGTTGAAAAGTGGATTTTATATCTCTTTCAAAACAAAAGTTTTCAAAGCTAGTTTATTACCCAGTCTTACCTTTCTGAAGTGCTATTATATAATGTATTTTAAAATTATAGTTTTGAATCTGCTAATTAAAAATTTTTATCAGTATGTTACTGTTCTTAGATGGTATAGTCTTCTTTCTGACCAGCATTAAAATTCTGTAATACCCATAAGGAATCTAGGTAACGTCTAGAAAACAAGATACATCTTAATCCCAATAAATTGTAGAATGGGAGATGGCACAGAATCGCTCACATTGCATGTAGAAAGTGTTCAAAAATATTGGGTAGACTTGAATTAAAGATAAAGGAGGTGATTTAGAGCAGTGCTACCGAAAGTGTGATTCATGGACCTATGCCAATCTACAAAATGTTATCAGTCTACAGTGAGATAGAGTCTTCTCCTAGGATGTAAAATATTTACATTAGTAAGCACACTGTTTATTTCAACTGAAGTTTTTTTTATAGGGAAATTTTCTTGTTGAAGGAAGTAATGTATTAAATTGCATTCTTCTCCAAGCTTCTTATTTCAAAACAGACCAGTAATACAGTTTGTAGACTGGCTACATTGAGTTGAACTTGTTTAGAGAGCAAGCAGTTGTACATCACATTGTGGCCTTTTACAATCTGCAAATAAGAATTTATATATTTATACTATTACCAAATAGGAAATCTCAATCCATATTCTTGCAGTTTTTTCAGTAATTAAATTTTTATTTAGGCCAGGTGTGGTGGCTCACGCCTGTAATCCCAGCACTTTGGGAGGCCAAGGCAGGTGGATCACTTGAGGTCATTAGTTCGAGACCAGCCTGGCCAACATGGTGAAACCCTGTGTCTACTAAAAATACAAAAATTAGCTGGGCGTGGTGTCATGCACCTATAGTCCCAACTATTCGGGAGGCTGAGGTGGGAGAATTGCTTGAACTCAAGAGGTGGTGGTTGCAGTGAGCCAATATCATGCCACTGCTCTCCAGCCTGGGTGATGGAGTGAGAGTTCATCTCAAGTACAAAAACAAATTTTATTTTTAAGAAATCTTGTCAACTGGGGCCGGGCATGGTGGCTCACGCCTGTAATCCTAGCACTTTGGGAGGCCAAGGCGGGCGGATCACAAGGTCAGGAGATTGAGAACATCCTGGCTAACACGGTGAAACTCCGTCTCGACTAAAAAATACAAAAAATTAGCTGGGCGTGGTGGCAGACACCTGATGTCCCAGCTACTCGGGAGGCTGAGGCAGGAGAATGGTGTGAACCCGGGAGGCGTAGCTTGCAGTGAGCCGAGATTGCACCACTGCACTCCAGCCTGGGCGACAAAGTGAGACTCCATCTCAAAAAAAAAGAAAAAAAGAATCTTGTCAACTGGTGAATTTGTCTCTACCCTTCTAGACAACTAGTTAACTCATTTTTTGTGAGATACAGACTTAGTGATATAACTGAGACTGGAAATTTTAGAAGATTCTTTTTTTTTTTTTTTCTTTTGAGACAGAGTCTTACTCTATCGCCCAGATCATGACTTGCTGCAATCTCGACCTCCCTAGGCTCAGGTGATCCTTCCACCTCAGCCTTTCGAGTAGCTGGGACTACATGCACATGCTACCACACCCAGCTAATTTTTGGGTTTTTGGTTTTTTTTTGTTGTTTTTGTTTTTTTTTTTGAGACAGAGTTTCACTCCTGTTGCCCAGGCTGGAGTGCAATGGCGTGATCTCGGCTCACTGCAACCTCCACCTCCTGGGTTCAAGTGATTCTTCTGCCTCAGCCTCCCGAGTAGCTGGGATTACAGGCATGCGCCACCACGCCTGGCTAATTTTGTATTTTTAGTAGAGACGGGGTTTCTCCTTGTTGGTCAGGCTTGTCTTGAACTCCTGACCTCAGGTGATCCACCCACCTCGGCCTCCCAAAGTGCTGGGATTACAGGCGTTGAGCCACCATGCCTGGTCAAGTTTTATTTTTGTAGAGATCGGGTTTCACTGTGTTTCCCAGGCTTGTCTTGAACTCCTGGGCTCAAGCGATCCTCCCGCCTTGGCCTCCCAAAGTGCTGGGATTACAGGCATGAGCCACTGCACCCGGCAGGAAGACCCTTTTTAGAAAATATAATTAATATCATTTAATCCCCATTCACTGGCTAGGGACCTCATAGTTAAGGGTAGATTACTCTGAATGCCTAGATGTCTGCAAATTGGCTTAAAAAGAAAATCCCTCTTTTAGGCTAGCTTAGTGATTCTTTTTATTTTTATTATTATTTTAAGTTTTTTTCTTTCCCATAGGACTCTGCTTGATAAATGATTCTTAAAGTTAGTGATTCCTATCTTATATTTTATGGGGAAGGCTGAAATATGCTGGGTGATTCTGAGGAATAGCCAATATGACTGCCAAGGAGTACACAAAGGGGATTTGTAGGAGATGAGATCAGAGAGTTGATGCAGTCAGATCATATGGGGCCCTAAGGATGTAATAGCAATTTTGGTTTTCGCCATGAGTAAGCTGGGAAGCTATTGGAGGATTTTTGAACAGAGGACTGACATGATCTAACTTGGGATTTAATAAGAATTCCCTAGCAGTTATGTTGACAATAGACCTTGGGGAGTAAGACAAGCGGGAAAACCATTTAGGAAGTTATTACAACTAGCAAAAGATGGTGGCTTTAAACAAGGTAAAATAAGTGAAGTTTGTAAGAAGTGGTCAGATTCTGGATACAGAGTTGACAGAATTTGCTGATCAGTTGGATGTAGAGTGAAAGTGGAGTCAAGGGTTATCTCATCATTTTTGGTTTGAACAAGTAGAAGGATGGAAATAGGAAAACTGAAGTAGGAAAAAATGGAGCAAGGTTTTTAGGGAGAAATTGCAGGATTTTTGTTTTTAGATGTTTATTTACATCAAAATGGAGCCATCAGGCTGGGCGCGGTGGCTCATGCCTGTAATCTCAGCACTTTGGGAGGCCGAGGCAGGTGGATCATGAGGTCAGGAGATCGAGACCATCCTGGCTAACACGGTGAAACCCTGTCTCCACTAAAAAATACAAAAAATTAGCCGGGAGTGGTGGCGGGCACGTGTAGTCCCAACTACTCAGGAGGCTGAGGCAGGAGAATGGCTTGAACCCAGGTGGTGGAGGTTGCAGTGAGCTGAGATTGCACCACTGCACTCCAGCCTGGGGGACAGAGCGAGACTCCATCTCAAAAAAAAAAAAAAAAGGAGCCATCAGGAATATAATCTTGAGTTCAGAGGAGAGGTCTAGATCAGCACTGTATAATTAAAATTTCTGTAATGATAGGAATGTTCTGTATCTGTGCTGTCCAGTTTAGTAGCCACTAGCCACATGCAGCCCTCAAGCTCGTAAAATATAGCTCCTGTCTTGGACCCAGGAATTTGAGGCCAGCCTGGGCAATATGGTGAGACCCCATCTCCACTTAAAAATTCAAAAATTAGCCACACGTGATGGTGTGCACCTGTAGTCCCAGCTGCTTGGGAGGCTGAGGTGAGAGGATTGCTTGGGCCTGGGATCCAGAGGCTGCAGTGAGCCAAGATCACAACACTGCACTCTACCCTGGGCAACAGGGCAAGACCCTGTCTCAAAATTGTGTGTGTGTGTGTGTGTGTGTGTGTGTGTGTGTGTGTGTGTGTGT
>NW_026652315.1:1251922-1274730 GCF_009828535.3 Hylobates moloch
TGTGTGTGTGTGTGTGTGTGTGTGTGTGTGTGTGTGTGTGTGTGTGTATGTGTGTATGTGTGTGATGTGACCAAGGAACTGAATTTTTAATTTTATATAATATAAATTAAATTTAATAGCCACATATTGCTACTGGCTACTGTATTAGACAGTACAAGTCTAGCCTGTAAATATATATTTACAGACAACATATATAAACAGTAGTTAGATTGGGTGAGATCATTAAGGGAAGGAATGTAGTAGATAAAAGAGAAAAGATCAGTAGATTGAGTCTGGGATATGCCAGTGATTAGAAGATGGGGAAGGAGAAAGAGCCAGCATGGTCAGCCAGGTAGAAGAAAAATAGGAGGCTGTGATTTCCTAGAATCCTAATGAAAAAATGTTTCAAGGAAGAGTGAGAGATGAGCTGAATCAAATGCTGCTAATAGCTCAAGCAGGAGGAAGACTAAAAATTGACTGTTGATTTAGCCATAAGGAGAACGTTGGTAACCTTGATGAATGTATGGAATGAAAACCAGACTGGAAACAAGAGAAAACTGGAAGCCCTCAAACCTAGCCAGTAGAAATGTAAAATAATACAGCCACTTTGGAAAGCAGTTTGGCAATTCTTTAAAAAGTTAAACAGAATTACCGTATGACCATGAAATATCATTCCTAGGTATTTACCCAAGAGAACTGAAAACATATGTCCATACAACTTTTATAAAAATGTTCAGGCCACACGCAGTGGCTTACGCCTGTAATCCTGGCATTTTGGGAGGCCAAGGCGGGTGGATCACAATGTCAGGAGTTTGAGACCAGCCTGGCCAACATGGTAAAACCCCGTCTCTACTAAGAACATGAAAAAATTAGCCGGGCGTGGTGGCATATGCCTGTAATTCCAGCTACTCGGGAGGCTGAGGCAGAAGAATCGCTTGAACCCGGGAGGTAGAGGTTGCAGTGAGCCGAGATCATGCCATTGCACTCCAGCCTGGGCGACAGAGCAAGACTCTGTCTCAGGGGGAAGAAAAGAAAAATGTTCAAAGCAGTATTATTCATAGTAGTCAAAAAATGGAAACAACCGAAATGTCTATCAACTGATGAGCAGATGAACAAATATAAATTTGTACAATGGAATATTATTCAGCCATAAAAAGGTATGAAGTACGAATACACGCTATAACATGGATGAACCCTGAAACATTTAAGTGAAAGAGGCAAAGTACAAAAGACCATATAGTGTATGATTCCATTTATATGAAACATCCATTAGCCAGGCTGGTGGTGCGTGCCTATGGTCCCAGCTACTTGGGAGGCTGAGGTGGGAGGATCACTTGAACCTAGGAGTTTGAGACTGCAATGAGCTATGACCATACCACTGCATTCCCTCCTGGGTGAGAGAGCAAGAACCTTATCTCTAAAAAATGAAAATTAAAAAAAAACAGAATAGACACATTTATAGAGACAGAAAGTAGATTAGTGGTTGCTTAGGGCTGGGGAAGAGATGGGGTGAAATGGGGGTTGACTGCTAATGGGTACAGGGTTTCTTTTAGGGAAGACCAAAATGTTCTAAAATTAGATCATGGGACTGGCACGGTGGCTTACACCATAATCCCAGCACTTTGGGTGGCTGAGGTGGGTGGTTCACTTGAGCTCAGGAGTTCAAGACCAGCCTGGGCAACATGGCAAAACCCCGTCTCTACTAAAAATACAAAAAATTAGTCGGGTATGGTGGCACATGCCTGTAGTCCCAGCTACTTGGGAGGCTGAGGCAGGAGAATTGCTTGAACCCAGTAGTCGGAGGTTGCAGTGAGTGGAGAAAACACCACTGCACTCCAGCCTGGGCGACAGTGAGACACCGTCTCAAAAAATAAATAAATAAATAAATAAGTAAATAAATAAATAAATAAATTTAAAAAATAAAATTAGGAGCCGGGCGCGGTGGCTCACGCCTGTAATCCCAGCACTTTGGGAGGCCGAGGCGGGCGGATCACGAGGTCAGGAGATCGAGACCATCCTGGCTAACACAGTGAAACCCCGTCTCTACTAAAAATACAAAAAATTAGCCGGGCGAGGTGGCGGGCGCCTGTAGTCCCAGCTACTCCGGAGGCTGAGGCAGGAGAATGGCGTGAACCCCGGGGGGCGGAGCCTGCAGTGAGCCGAGATCGCGCCATTGCACTCCAGCCTGGGCGACAGCGAGACTCTGTCTCAAAAAAAAATAAAAATAAAAATAAAATAAAATTAGATCATGATGATAGTTTCATAATCCTGTGAATATACAACAAAAAATAATTGAATTGTACATTTTAAGTGAGTAGGTTGTATGGTGTGTGGATTATACCTCAAAGCCATTTTATAAAAGAGAAAACTAGAGAAAGGGAACTGCAAAAAGTACTTTATACAAATAGAAAAATTAGCCTTAGATAGTTCATCCATGGTAATAGGAGGAAAGACAGAATATATTACAAATAGGTGTAGGTAGGTGGGTGGGTGTGGTTGTAGCACGTCTCTTGAGTGCTTCTGTTTTCTCAATGAAATAGGAAACAAAGTCATCAGCTGGGAGTGAGGATGAGGGAGGAGTTGTTGGAAGTAAGAGGGAAGGTATAAAATAATTGCTTAGAGAAATGGGAGAGTGAATGGATTAGAGAGCTGTGGTATGATTTTTGGGTGCTACCTTTGAGGTTAGTGAAACCAGCCAGCATGGTGTTATGTTTTCTCAGTCACGTTCAGCTGCACGAGTCCAGGCCTGAATAATGGGAGGCCAGGTTTTAACCAGAGCTGGACTTTTTGCCTGATGAGTGTGTTGACGAAAGAATCTAGGGTATGTTGCTCTACATGTTGCCCGTGGTGGGGCCAGGGTTGTGCGGTGGGGAAGGAGGGGAGGAATCTAAGGTATGAAGGTGTGTATAGAGAGTGATTATAATCATGGGCCATAGAATTTAAGCTTCATAAAGAGGAAATGATGTAAGTGTGTTGAAGGAAAATGTAATGAGATTAATGGATTGTAAGTCTCGATTCCTGATAGAGCTGAGGAATTTTTGGTAATAATGAAACTGTATTACCATGGGAAATGAGTTTCTGAGATAAAGTAGAATAAAAGTTTTATGGTTTTTTTTTGTTTGTTTGTTTTGGGGGGGGGTGTGTGTTTTAAGAATAAAATATTTTTGTTGGAGAAGAGGTCAAGGAACAGAGAGGCAGGGTATTGGAAGAGACATCTCCATGCGTATTGAAATTACCAAAAATTATGGGATTTGTGTTGGAGAAAGATAGTGAGCTAAGAGTAAAGGGGATTGGCCTGAAGATCAGTAGGTAACTGCAACAAGGTGGGCAGGTAATGGGTAGAATTATCTGAGTTTTAAAACTGAGGAGTTTAGGGAGGAAGTGGGGAGAGAATGACAGTAAGGAGCAAATGGGTACCTATTCCACTTTGAGGTTCACTGATAAAAGAAGTATGAGACAGAACAGAACTATCACTTAAGAGAACTGCATTGTCATCAAGACAGAGTCAGATACTCAGATAATAAGGTGAAGGGAACAGTCAGAGAAGTTGAATACCTAGGGAATTTGCTAATGGCAGACTGTGAGTTCCAGAGAACACTGAAATTCAAGATAAGAATTTAGAAATCATCAGTATAAAAATGGTATTTAAATCTGTGGAAGTTGGGCCGGGCGCGGTGGCTCACGGCTGTAATCCCAGCAGTTTGGGAGGCCGAGGCGGGTGGATCACAAGATCAGGAGATCGAGACCACGGTGAAACCCCGTCTCTACTAAAAATACAAAAAAATTAGCTGGGTGCGGTGGCGGGCGCCTGTAGTCCCAGCTGCTCGGGAGGCGGAGGCAGGAGAATGGCGTGAACCTGGGAGGCGGAGCTTGCAGTGAGCCGAGATCGCGCTATTGCACTCCAGCCTGGGCGACAGAGCGAGACTCCGTCTCCAAAAAACGTGAATAAATAAATAAATAAATCTGTGGAAGTTGATAAGATAACAGAGAAAAGAATAGGGGTCCAAGATTCTCCCCTGAAGTTTCCCAGTATGCAGAAATTAGGTGGAGCAGTATTTCAACTTTCTTTTCGTTATTGCCATTCTGAGGAGCCTTTATAGACACTTTTGTCCTAATGGCTCACTTTAGGACATTTTAATACTGTAGATATATAGTATGTGTTTTTTTGTTTTGTTTTGTTTTTTGAGACGGAGTCTTGCTCTGTTGCCCAGGCTGGAGTGCAGTGGCGCGATCTCAGCTCACTGCAAGCTCCACCTACTGGTTCACGCCATTCTCCCGCCTCAGCCTCCTGAGTAGCTGGGACTACAGGCGCCTGCCACCACGCCCAGCTAATTTTTTGTATTTTTAGTAGAAACAGGGTTTCACCGTGTTAGCCAGGATGGTCTCGATCTCCTGACCTCGTGATCCACCCGTCTCGGCCTCCCAAAGTGCTGGGATTACAGGCGTAAGCCACTGCGCCCGGCCTATTGTATGTGTTTTTTTGTATTTGTAGCCCTTTGAAGGCACTTAGGCCATTATAGTACCTAAGTTTTTTTTTTTGGCCACCCTCCCTCCTGCACCAAGAACCAGTTTTTGACCCTTTAGGTGCAACATTACCTCTGCTAAAATGCATGAAATAGAGGACAGAGAAATAGTGAAGAAGTAGCTGGTAAGATAGGAGAAAAGCCAGTAGAGAGTGGTAGGATGAAGCCAAGAGAGGGTGAAGATTGTTAGAAGAAAGGAGAAAGGTATTGAATACTGGAGAATACTCTCTTTATGACTTGGCAGTGTGGTTATTGTGACCTTCATCAAACCGTGTCACTGCAGTGATGAGACGGAAATGGAGTGGTGAGTTGAAGAGTATCTGGGAGGTAAGGAAGTGGAGCCTCAAGGGCAAAAAACTTTTGAGAAGTTTGGGTACAAATGGGTATGGGAAGTGGGTAAGGAGTAGGAAAAGGCTTAATGGAGAACATGTGACTTGTATCGGGCTTTGAAGGATAGTTAGAATCTATGCCATTGTAATGAATAGGAAAGGTTGTTTGAGGGCTAGGTGGAAACTATCTTAAGCTCAAGCTAGAGGTGAAAATATGTAAGGCATATTGAAGTAACAGTGTATGTGTCTAATTTGACTATAGTTGGTAAATCTGCATGTTGTATAGTTAGAGAAATAGAGATTGGATTAAGTAGATTGTGGCAAGAGAGTATTGTGGGCTGGGTGCGGTGGCTCACGCTTGTAATCCCAGCACTTTGGGAGGCCGAGGCGGGCGGATCACAAGGTCAGGAGATCGAGACCACGGTGAAACCCCGTCTCTACTAAGAATACAAAAAAATTAGCCGGGCGTGGTGGCGGGCGCCTGTAGTCCCAGCTACTCGGAGAGGCTGAGGCAGGAGAATGGCGTGAACCTGGGAGGTGGAGCTTGCAGTGAGCCGAGATTGCGCCACTGCATTCCAGCCTGGGAGACAGAGCAAGACTCCGTATCAAAAAAAAAAAAAAAAAAAAGAGAGTATTGTGAGCCAGGCAGGAAGTTTGAATTTACTGTAATAGGATGCTTAATCTATTTTAGTTTCCTAAATGGGATAATAACAAGTTAAATGTAGTTTTATTTTGTTTTGTTTTTTGAAACTGAGTCTCTCTGTTGCCCAAGCTGGAGTGCAGTGGCACGATCTCACTCACTGCAACCTCTGCCTCCCAGGTTCAAGCAATTCTCCTGCCTCAGCCTCCTGAGCAGCTGGGATTATAGGCACCCACCACCATGCCCAGCTAATTTTTGTATTTTTAGTAAAGATGGGGTTTCCCCATGTTGGCCGGGCTGGTCTTGAATTCCTGGCTTCAAGTGATCCGCCTGCCTTGGCCTCCCGAAGTGCTGGGATTATAGGCATTAGCCACTGCACCTGGCCATTTATATGTAACTATATATAATTTAAGTAATGAGTTACATGTATTTCTGACCCTGTTTCCTATCCAGCTCTTCCATATCCATCCACTCTCCACCCTACTTTCCTTGTTCTCAGATGGAATTGTGTAAGGCAGATTGAGTCAAATTGGACTCATTTACTATTCTTTCTTAGATCATTGCCATATATCACCTAAACCTGCAGTGAAGAATATAGTAGCCACTAGGTACATGTGGCTATTGAGTCCTTGAAATGTGGCCAGTGTGAATTGAGATGTTCTGTAAATGTAAAATATATACCGGATTTCAAAGATTTGGATAAAAAGAATATCATAATTTTAAAATATTGATTGTTGAAATTTTCATATACTAAGTTAAATAAAATATATTATTAAGATTAATTTTGGCCAGGTGTGATGGCTCATGCCTTTTATCCCAGCACTTCGGGAGACTGAGGCAGGCAGATCACTTGAGCTCAGGAGTTCAAGACCAGCCTGGGCAACATTTCAAAAATTTACAAAAAATTTTAAAAATTAGCCATGTGTGATGATGCTTACCAGTAGTCCCTACTACTCAGGAGGTTGAGGCAGGAGGATCACTTGAGCCTGGAAGTTCAAGGCTGCAGTCAGCCATGTTTGTGCCACTGTACTCCAGCCTGGGTGACAAAGTGAGACCCTATCTCAAACAAAAAAAAAAAAAGAAAAGATTAATTTTACCTATTTATTTTGACCTTTATTAATGTGGCTACTAGAAAATTTAAAATTACATTTTTTTATTAATTTTTTTTGCACACAAAACAATAAACATTTTCTAAAAATACATACAAACAAAAAGATGCATATCAAACATATTAGGAAGGTTGCACATGGGAAGACGGGGAATAGAAATGGGGGGTGGGAATTAAAGAAAATAAATGAGAGAAGGACTTTGTATGGATCAATGATAATAACTCAATCCTCTGTTTGACAAAGAAGAAGGAGAAGAGGAAGAAAAAGCAAGTGGGATAAAGGATCAGAAAGGGAGGAAAATAGAAAAAATTAGAGTATGACTCCAGGGTAGACCTGTTTTGTTGTTGCTGGGTTGATTGGTTGGTTGGTTTGTTGTATTTTTCATATGTTTCACCATGTTGGCTAGGCTGGTCTCGAACTCCTAGCCTCAAGTGATCAACCCGCCTCGGCACCCCAGAGTGCTGGGACTACAGGCGTGAGCCACCACGTCCAGCCCCCACATTGCGTCTAACCTCTGTGGCAGACCTCCCAAATGGGGCGGCTGGGCAGACGCGCTCTCCACATCCCAGACGGGGTGGCCAGGCAGAGGCGCTCCTCACTTCCTAGACGGTGTGGCGGCCGGGCAGAGGCGCTCCTCACTTCCCAGACGGAGTGGCGGCCGGGCAGAGGCGCTCCTCACTTCCCAGCCGGGGCGGCCGGGCAGAGGCGCTCCTCACTTCCCAGACGATGGGGGGCCGGGCAGAGGCGCTCCTCATTTCTTCCCAGAGGAGGCGGCCGGCGGCCGGGCAGAAGCGCTCCTCACTTCCCAGACAGGGTGGCGGCCGGGCAGAGGCGCTCCTCACTTCCCAGACGGGGTGGCGGCTGGGCAGAGGCGCTCCTCACTTCCTAGACGGAGTGGCGGCTGGGCAGAGGCGCTCCTCACCTCCCAGACGGGGCGGCCGGGCAGAGGCGCTCCTCACATCCCAGACGATGGACAGCCAGGCAGAGACGCTCCCCACCTCCCAGACAGAGGCTGCAATCCCAGCACCCTGGGAGGCCAAGGCAGGCGGCTGGGAGGCGGAGGCTGCAGTGAGCCAAGACCACGCCACTGCACTCCAGCCTGGGCAACACCGAGCAGCGAGTGAGCGAGACTCCCGTCTGCAGTCCCAGCACCTCGGGAGGCCGAGGCGGGCAGACCACTCGAGGTCAGGAGCTGGAGAGCAGCATGGCCAACTTGGCGAAACCGCGCCTCCAGCCAAAGGACAAAAACGAGGCAGGGGTGGTGGCACGCACCTGCAATCCCAGGCAGCCTGCAGGCCGAGGCAGGAGAATCACGGGAGCCGGAGTCAGGGAGTCTGCAGCGTGACGAGTATACTCCAGCCCGGGCAACAGAGGGAAGAAAAGAAAGAAAGAGAGAGAGAGAGAGAGAGAGAGAGGGAGGGAGGAAGGTTAAAATTACAAATTCATGGCTTGCATTATATTTCAACTGGACAGTGTTAAACTGTGCTGCCACTCCATAGCTCTTATCTTCATTCTGGCTCTACTTTCTGTGCTATCACAAGTTGATGCCATTTACCTAACCTCTTCCCTGCTCCTTGTCACTAGCACTCTACTTGACTTTGCATACCTTCTGAGACAAAATGAGCTCTTTTGCCATGAGTACTGCAAATGAAGAGATACGATTGTGGTGGCAGAGAACCGATGAGCAGAGCCATAAGTACAGAAGTACTAATAGTACAAAGATGAGATTGGTGCAAAAATAAAGCCATCAGAAAATTGTAATGCCTCTCTTTTACAGAAGAGGAAACCAGTGTTCAGAGGGGTTAATGTGCTGTCCCCATCTGGGCACCTTCTATGATTTAAAGTATGCTGAAAAGCTCATATACTCAAAAATACATCCCTCTTACCCCTCTACAATCCCAAAGTGTTTTTGATATAATATTTGAAAGTTCCTCTACTTGTGTTTTTCTTTCTTTTCTTTTTTTTTTCCTGAGATGGAGTCTTGCTCTTCACACAGGCTGGAGGATAATGGTGCAATCTTGGCTCACTGCAACCTCCGCCTACAAGGCTCAAGCAATTCTCCTGCTTCAGCTACCCGAGCAGCTGGGATTACAGGCGCCCACCACCATGCCCAGCTAATTTTTGTATTTTTTTTTTTTTTTTAGTGGAGATGGGGTTTCACTATGTTGGCCAGGCTGGTCTCGAACTCCTGACCTCGTGATCCACCCACCTTGCCCTCTCAAAAAGTGCTGGGACTACAGGTGTGAGCCACCACACCCAGTCCTTTTCTTGCGTTTTTAATCCAGTAAAAAAAATTTTTTTTTTTTTTTTTTTTGAGACAGAGTTTCACTCTTGTCACCCAGGCTAGAGTACAATGGCACAATCTTGGCTCACTGCAACCTCTGCCTCCTGGGTTCAAGCGATTATCTCGCCTCAGCCTCCCAAGTAGCTGGGATTGCAAGCACCTGCCACCACACCCAGCTAATATTTGTATTTTTAGCAGAGATGGGTTTTCATCATGTTGGCCAGGCTGGTTTCAAGCTCCTGACTTCAGGTGATCCGCCCGCCTTGGCCTCCCAAAGTTCTGGGATTACAGACGTCAGCCACTGCGCCCAGCAATCCAGTAAATATTTACTGAGCATGTACTGTGAGCTAGTTATTTGGAGGTGTCAACATGTAGTTAATGTGGCTGCGTTAAGTGTACTCTAACCACGAAAATGTCAGCATGGTATTTTTCTTGGAAAGAGTAATAAAAGAAATAGTTAACACATCTTGGTATGTTAAATTTATCTAACTCTTAGCTAGCAAAGCCCTGAGGAAGCAGAACATAGGACAGATAATTTTAATAAGGAAAAAGAAAAATTAGTGAGGAAATAGCTAGACCTGGTGTAGCTAAAGAGGTTTGGGAATCACTGGTGAGAGGACTTAGCTACTAGGGACACTGTAAAAGTAATATTTTGATGGGAGGTTGGGGAGAAGTGAACAAGAATGATGTAGGCAAAGAAATTCTGAAGGCTCTGCCTCACCAAAAGTAAACTTTATTCAGGGCCAACCATGCCAGAACAAATGTTTAATTTTCTAAGCTATTTAGATGTTCTGTTGAGATTACTCCATTTCTCTGGAGAAAAAAGAGATGTTTTTGAGTTAAAAAGCAAACACGGCTGGGCGCGGTGGCTCACGCCTGTAATCCCAGCACTTTGGGAGGCCGAGGCGGGCAGATCACGAGGTCGGGAGATCGAGACCATCCTGGCTAACACAGTGAAACCCTGTTTCTATTAAAAATACAAAAAATTAGCCAGGCGTGGTGGCAGGCGCCTGTAGTCCCAGCTACTTGGGAGGCTGAGGCAGGAGAATGGCATGAACCTGGGAGGTGGAGCTTGCAGTGAGCCGAGATCACGCCACTGCACTCCAGTCTGGGCGACAGAGCAAGACTCCCATCTCAAAAAAAAAAAAAAAAAAGGAAACACTAGTAGAGGGATTGTAAGAGAAACTAATAATTGCTTTCCTAATGCCTAGCTGAAGTACCCCAAGGAAATGGGAATTTTGATTGGCAAAGGTTAGAGGAGAAGAAGTGAATTTCAATCTGGAAATTCCTGTTACTAGAATATGAGAGCAGAGCCAGACATGGACATGGCTTTTTGGAGGGCTTTGGCATAGAGAAAGAAACACAATACCTAGGAAGTGTTAGGAAGTGTAATAAAGTAAGGTGCGGAAGAGATGTAGGGAGAAGGCAGGAAATGGGCAGGAATATGAAACTCAACATAAACTGGAATGTATATTGTGACTTCAGCCATCTGAAATTGTTAGTATGATGATGAGACTGGCATAGTATAAAGTAAGAAAAATAATAGAGATGATGGCATTGTCTGATTTTTAAAAAATTATTTCATCTTTTGAATATAAATACGCTATAAAGCGAGGTCAATGTTGAAGCATTTTAATTTCACCCAGAGTTGCCTGTATTTCCTTTTTTCCAAATGTTCACCTGGTATAAGCTAACTTATGCCAAGCCCTCTCTTCCATTTTTTTGGCCTAAAGTAGCTATCAAATTTTGGTTTCCTGTTTTCTGTTTATTTAGAATATCCCATTCGTAGCAAGGTTTTATTAATTCTTGAAATTTTTTCTCTTTCTATATACTCATACTTCACAACCTGACTTACCTGCAAACTGTATCGTTCTTTGTCCTCTAATACTCATACTTCACAACATGATTTACCTGCAAACTGTATCGTTCTTTGTCCTCTAAATTAGCCTACATATCAGTGTGTTCTCCTAAAGCATCAATTTCATCCTTCACTCCTCTACTTAAAAGTATGAAGATCCCTGTGATCTTTTACAGTCAGCCAAATTTACAGCATATTATTTAGGATTTTCTAAAATGTGTTCAAGTTTACTCATTCAACCATGTTTGCCACTACTTTACAATATAAATCTTTTGTATTAAATCTTCTTATAAGCTGTTCATGTGACATGATCTTTCTTTTTTTTTTTTTTTTTGAGACGGAGTCTCGCTTTTTCACCCAGGCTGGAGTGCAGTGGCTCAATCTCGGCTCACTGCGAGCTCCGCCTCCCGGGTTCCCGCCATTCTCCTGCCTCAGCCTCTCTGAGTAGCTGGGACTACAGGCGCCCGCTACCACGCCCGGCTAATTTTTTTGTATTTTTAGTAGAGACGGGGTTTCACCGTGGTCTCAATCTCCTGACCTCGTGATCCGCCCGCCTTGGCCTCCCAAAGTGCTGGGATTACAAACGTGAGCCACCGCGCCCGGCCAACATGATCTTTCTTATATGTGCTTTCTCCATTCATTCTTCCCCTCAAAAGATGCTTTTTCTCCCATTGCCATTCCAAGTTTTGCTCATTTTTCTGCATGCAGTTTAGCTTTTTTTTTCTTTTTTTTTGAAACGATTAGCCAGGTGTGGTGGTGCGTGTCTGTAGTCCCAGCTACTCAGGAAGCTGAGGTGGGAGGATCACCTGAGTTTAGGGAGGCTGAGGTTGTAGCAAGTCATGATCAGGCCACTGCACTCCAGCCTGGGCAACAGACTAAGACTCGGTCTCAAAAAAAAAAAAAAGTCTTCTAAAATGTGCAGTCTCAGTGACATCACTAAGTCTAGATCTCACAAAAAAATCAGTTAACTAGTTGTCTGGAAGGGTAGAGACAGACTAACCAGTTGACAAGATTTTTTTAAAATAAAATTTGTTTTTGTTTTTGAGACAGAGTCTCGCTCTATCACCCAGGCTGGAGTACAGTGGCGCGATCTTGGCTCACTGCAACCTCCACCTCCTGGGTTCAAGCAATTCTCCTGCCTCAGCCTCCTGAGTAGTTGGAACTACAGGTGCACGCCACTACGCCTGGCTAATTTTTGTATTTTTAGTAGAAACAGGATTTCACCATGCTGGCCAGGCTGGTCTTGAACTCCTAATCTCAGGTGATCCACCCTCCTTGGCCTCCCAATGTGCTGGGATTATAGGCATGAGCCATCATGCCCAGCCCAATTTAGCTTTTACAGTTCAGTAAGAAAAGATAGGCCAGGAACAGTGGCTCATGCCTGTGATCCCAACACTTTGGGAGGCTGCAACATGGCAAAACCCCGTCTCTTAAAAAAAAAAAAAAAAGATGATAATTATATAGGTAGATAATTCAAAGAAAAAAGTATGTACATACAGCTAATATATAATTTGAAAGATAATACATAGATTTAAAAGTATTAAAATTGTGATCCATATTTTTAAAAGGTACTACATATATTTAAAAGTTGCCACGTATACCAAAAGCTTATACATGTATTTAAAAAGGAGATACCAAAAAAAAACTTGTATATAAAAATACCATCTTTTTAAATGAAAAAAAAAAAAAAAAAAAAAAATTTTTTTTTTTTGAGGCAGAGAGTCTCACTCTGTTGCCCAGGCTGGAGCTCAGTGGTGCGATCTTGGCTCACTGCAACCTCCACCTCCCAGGTTCAAGCGATTCTCCTGCCTCAGCCTCCCAAGTAGCTGGGATTACAGGCACCCGCCACCACGCCCAGCTAATTTTTTTATTTTTAGTAGAGTTGGGGTTTCACCATGTTGGCCAGGCTGAACTCCTGACCTCAGGTGATCCACCCGTCTCAGCCTCCCAGAGTTCTGGGATTACAGGCATGGGCCACCAAACCCAGCCAGATGCCAAAATTTGTTTTTTTACTTCTCAGTGTTGCAGACATTTAGAAGACTGATAATACCCATTGTTGGCGAGGTAATCAGAAATAGTTATATTGTTGACAGCAGTGAAATTTGGTACAACCTTTGGGACCTTTATACGTAATAACATGGAATGATGCTGAAATATATTATAAAATGGAAGTAAGTTCAAAAGCACTATAGTATATACATTGAAAAAATATTTGAAGTGATAGGAAAAGTTAACATTGATTTTCTCTGGGTAGGATTGGGGAGTCAATTTTATATGTCAACTATAGCTACAGTGTTTTAACATTTATAATTAAGTTCTATTACTTTTGTAATCAGAAAAGCAAGTTTTTAAAAGGCAATTTTACAATTCTTTTTTTTACAGGAGATTACATGCTTGATGCAAAGCCAAAAGAAATTTCAGAAATTCAACGTTTAAATTATGAACAGGTAATAAACACAGTTTTTGTTAAAGTATGTAATTTTAAAGTTTAAATATATACATTGGTGTCTATTAGTAGCTGGCAGCATTTTTCTATAAAGGATTAGATAGTAAACACTTTAGACTTTGCAAGCCACATGTGGTCAGTCTCTGTTACATATTCTTTGTTTTCTTTTTTATACCTCTTTAAAAATACAAAATCCATTTTTAGCTCACAGCCAGATTTTTCCTTTTTTTCCTCAGTATTTTTCCTTTTTTTTTTTCTCATTCCATGACAGATCAAACCTAGTGTTTTTCTTGAAAAATTGACTTCCAAGTGAATTTGTCATTGATGTATCTGTCTTCGTTTTGTTTATATTTTCCAATTAAGTTATGTTCAGGAGAAAGTTGAACAAATGATGTATATGGTATGTCATTAGGACAAGTTTTGCTATTTGATAGTTTCAGTATCCACATTTCTTGGCATGTTCTTTAGAGATCCTGTTCTGCAATGTAGGAGGTATCACTAGGCTCAAAATTATTGGTGCTGGCAAAAAGCAAGTGGAGCTTCATTTTCTTCAGTATTCTTCCTTTACTTGGCAATAGAAGGCAAGAAGGAATTGGCTTCTTAGAGTGGAAGGAAGTATTAGCCAGGGAAGAAAGAGACATCATTGGAACCTTCATGTTTACTTTCAAAGCAGCCTTTTTTAACATACTTTCACCAGTATCAGATTTGCAAAAAGAAAGCATAACTCATTTCAGTCTTGCAACATTTCTTGAATTTAATGTTCAGATAATCTAGTCTTAATAAAATTTGAAAAATCAACAAGTTGGCTGGGTGTGGTGGCTCATGTCTGTAATCCCAGCACTTTGGGAGGCCGAGGTGGGCAGATCATGAGGTCAGGAGATGGAGACCATCCTTGTCAACATGGTGAAACCCCATTTCTACTAAAAATACAAAAAAAATTAGCTGGGCATGGTGGTACGCGCCTGTAGTCCCAGCTACTTGTGAGGCTGAGGCAGGAGAATCACTTGAACCCAGGAGGCGGAGGTTACAGTGAGCTGGAATTGTGCCACTATGCTCCAGCCTGGTGACAGAGCAAGACTCTGTCTCATTAGGAAAAAAAAAAAGAATAATAATCATCATCAATTTACATTGCATCATATAAGATAGGAAATCTAGGCCAGATGCGGTGACTCACACCTATAATCCCAGCACTTTGGGAGGCCAAGGTGGGTGGGTCACTTGAGGCCAGGAGTTTGAGACCAGCTGTCCAACATGGAACCCCCCCCCTCCACTAAAAATACAAAAATTGGCCGAGTGTAATGGCACTTACCTGTAGTCCCAGCTACTCAGGAGGTTGAGGCATGAGAATTGCTTGAACCAGGGAGGCGGAGGTTGCAGTGAGCTGAGATTGCGTCACTACACTCCATCCTGGGCGGCAGAGGGAGACTCTGCCTCAAAAAATAGGAGGCCGGGCGTGGTCGCTCACGCCTATAATCCCAGCACTTTGGTAGGCCAAGGCAGGCGGAGATAGAGACCATCCTGGCTAACATGGTGAAACCCCAGCTCTACTGAAAAAAGATACAAAAAATTACCCGGGCATGGTGGCAGGCGCCTGTAGTCCTAGCTATTCCGGAGGCTGAGGCAGGAGAATGGCCTGAACCCGGGAGGCGGAGCTTGGAGTGAGCCGAGATCACGCCACTGCACTCCATCCAGCCTGGGCGACAAAAAAAAAAGAGGAAGGAGAAGGAGAAGAAAGAAAATCTATAGCTAAAGCCAAATTTGTATTCTAAGTGATTTAAATTTTATCAGGGGAATTTGTATCTTAAAACAGTGATATTTAAATATTTTTAGCAATAGAAACCTCTTTTCAAATGATATCTTGTCCCAGCTTCCAATATATAAAACCAGTACATGATAAGTATAAAGTGATAAAGTTCAATTTATATCATGTATTTATGAAATTTATATCATTTCTTACTGAAATCATGAAGCTATTTTGATTAAAAACTTAAAATTAGGGACTGTGGATGATAGCTGCGGTCTGATATCAACCTCCAAATTCATTTTACTTTCGTTGCCTAATCCTGAGAAAATCTTGATTGAAATGAGAAAATCTTAATTTTCGTGTTTGCAGGCACCAGGCCTGGTGGCTCGTGCCTGTAATCCCAGCACTTTGGGAGGCCAAGGCAGGCGGATCACTTGAGCCCAGGAGTGAGACCAGCCTGGGCAACATGGCAAAACCCTGTCTCTACAAAAAATACAAAACATTTGCCAGGCCTGGTGGCACACGCCCATAGTCCCAGCTACTTGGGAGGCTGAGGTTAGAGGATCACTTGAGCCCAGGAGGCAGAGGTTGCTGTGAGCCAAGATCACGCCACTGCATTCCAGCCTGGACAACAGAGTGAGACCCTGTTACAAAAAAAAAAAAAAAGAAAAGAAAACTGTTTGCAGCCAGTCACAGTGGTTCACAGCTGTAATTCCAGGTACTTAGGAGACTGAGGCAGGAGGATTACTTGAGCCTAGGAGTTTGAGACCAATCTGGGTGTGATATAGTAAGACTCCATCTCAAAAAATTAAGAAAGAAAGAAAAATAAAAATGCTTGCAAATGTTATCAGCATTTGGTTTAAGTCCATCTTCCATTGGGATACATTCCCATTACACTGATCAGGATTCTTGAAGAGGAATTGGAAGTATTGGCTCAAAGTTGAAACAAAGGATATCTAACAACTGCTTGCATTTCTCGTAAACATATCAGGCAAAAAGTACCCTGCTCTTAAAATAAACAATAAAACTATAAGGTGTTATTATTACATTACTGTTTTGAAAATAGTGTATGTCAAGCTTATATGGCTGGGCTGAGACTAAGCTAATGTGTAATGTTCCACAAGTGTGATGTAATAGTGTTCTTTTTTGTGTAACTTTACGTGAACAGATCTCTTCAAACCTAATTTTAGAAAGACCAACACAGAGCTGCAGTATTCCCAATTAAAACTCTTTACCAGAAGTTGTAATGTTAGCAAAGAGCCTATTTTTTTCAGTTTTGTCTAATAATATACTGACAGCACAAGAAAACACGATGTGTGTATTCATAACAAATTTTTAATGAGTGCAAATATATTCTTAAAATATATTTTGTATTTAAATTTAAAATATTTGACCATGTTAAAAGTTCCTTTGAAAAAGAGTTCTAAGAAACAGTTTAACTACTGCCTTAAAGGATCCAGTAGTACTCCCTTCTTGTGAAGTAAGCAACCATAGCTCACATTTATAGTTTATAATATTAAGTAAAATTTGGAATTAGGAACAAAGTGGCAAAATACCCAAGAGTTTAAAACCGTTTTAAAATAAGTTTGTTTGGTTTATCAGTTGTTGTTTTTTATTAAGACAGAGTCTCGGCTGGGCACAGTGGCACACGCCTGTAATCCCAGCACTTTGGGAGGCTGAGGCGGGGGGATCACAAGGTCTGGAGATCGAGACCATCCTGGCTAACACAGTGAAATCATCTCTACTAAAAATACAAAAAATTAGCTGGGCGTGGTGGCACGCACCTGTGGTCCCAACTACTCAAGAGGCTGAGGCAGATGGAATCCTTGAACCCAGGTGGTGGAGGTTGCAGTGAGCCAAGATGATGCCACTGCACTGCAGCCTGGGCGACAGAGCAAGACTCTGTCTCAAAAAAACAAAACAAAAAAAAGACAAATTCTCCCTCTGTTGTACGGGGTGGAGTGCAGTGGCATGATCTCAGCTCAGTACAACTTCCGCCTTTCAGGTTCAAGGGATTCTCATGCCTCAGCCTCCCATTTAGCTGGGATTACAGGCATGTGCCACCACTCCTGGCTAATTTTTTAATTTTTAGTAGAGATGGCATTTCACCATGTCGGCCATGCTGGTCTCGAACTCTTGGCCTCAAGTGATCCACCTACCTGAGATTACAGGCGTGAGTCACTGCACCAACTTTTTTTTTTTTTTTGAGACAGGGTCTCCCTCTGTCAGTTGGTCTGGATTGCCGTGGTGCTATCGTTGCTCACTGCAGCTTCAAACTCCTGGGCCCAAGTGATCTGCTCACCTCAGCCTCCCAAAGTGCTGGGATTATAGGCATGAGCCACTGTAACTGGCCTCTTTTGTCAGTTTTATTAATCTTTATGAAGATATCAAATGGTGTTAACTCAGTTGTTTTAATACTAAATAATGGGGAATAATTGCAGCAAATATATGAAGGTTTAAGCATGAGCCCAGAGCCATTAGAAATCATATTGCCCCTAAAGGAAGTTGGGTGGTTGACAAACAAGAATTTACAAAAATAGAGGAAAATCTGGTGGTTGTAAAACTATAATTCTTAGATTGCTCACTGTTGTTACTATTTTTTCAGATTCATCATTGCTGTAGATTTAAGAAAAGTTCTAAAACACTTAAGGGAAAAAAATGTAAGCTGATTGTTTTTAAGCATTCGATTTTTGGGAAGGTTGAGAAAATATATTGTTTAGGGGAAACATAGTAGGAAGAGATGAAACTGACAAAGGTCAGAGACTGCAGTATAACAATGTCATCCTATTATAAATGCATCATTCATGAATTTAAAACATTTGAATGATTTCTGTTTACAGTTTGTACAGTCTGTTAGAATGGAATTTTATGAATTCTTTCATAAAACAGAACTTCATTTTTGCAACCTAAATTTGTCTTTTTCAGATGTCAGAGAGAATCCCTAGTTTTAATATAAGATTTCCTTCATTTTCACCCTTTTTATTATCAAACCCCTCTATAGACTATAGTCTACTGTTCATATTTTGTATCTTTAGTATCTTGTACAGTGTCTGATTAGCAGTAGGGATTCAGTAAAAGTGTGTTAAATTTTATGTATTGGTTTTTCTTTATTCTTTCAAATATATTCTCTATACGTATGTCCATATTTAATGTGTTAACATGCTTAGAAAAGCATTTTAAAATAGTCTTTATTCCAGATGTATATGACTACGTTTATTGAGAAAACTGATGTGGACAGAATGACTCCTTAATCTGACAAACAAGTCTTTGTGATCCAGCCTCCGCCTGTCTCTTAGGCTTCATCTCCTACAACTTTTCACTTTTATTTTGTCCCAGCCACACTGGGCCCCATGCTATTCCATGGACACAGTAATAAACTTGTTTTTGCACTGGCGTCTACTTTGGAATGCTCTTTGCCCAGAGCTTCCTAAGATTCAGTGCTCACTGTGGTCTCTATTCTAGTGTCATTTTCAAAGAGGCCTGTCTCCCTCACCTCCCTCTCCTTCTTTCCTCTCCCATTTACACTGCCCACTCCCCTCCCTCCCTCCCTTCCTCCCTCTCTCCCTCCGTCCCTTCCTTCCATCCTTCCTTCCCTTTCAGTGCATTCACTGCAAAATTAAGTATGGAAAATACTGAGAATTTCTATATACCTCCTGTTCCTCCTAACCCCACACACATAGCTTCCCCCACTATCAACATCCTGCACCAGAGTGGTTCATTTATTATTGATAAACTGGCAATGCCACATCATTATCACCCAGAGTCTATAATTTACTCTTTCTTGGTTTTGTATATTCTATGGATTTTGAAAAATGTATAATGACACGTATCCACCGTTATAGTATCAAACAGAATAGTTCCACTGTCCTAAAAATTCTCTGTACTCTGCCTGTTCATTCCTCCTTTCCCTTAATCCTTGGCAACCGCTGATCTTTTTTACTGTCTCTGTAGTCTTGCCCTTTCCAGAATGTCATTTGGAATTATACAGTATGTAGCCTTTTCAGATTAGCTTGTTTTCTTTACTACTATGCATTTAAGTTTCCTCTGTGTCTTTTCATGGCTTGATAGCTCGTTTCTATTTTTTTTTTAATTGTGTTAAAAACCACATAATATAAAATATATCCTTTTTTTGTTTTGAGACAGAGTCTCGCTCTGTCGCCCAGGCTGGAGTGCAGTGGCGCAATCTCGGCTCCCTGCAAGCTCCACCTGCTGGGTTCATGCCATTCTCCTGCCTCAGCCTCCCGAGTAGCTGGGACTACAGGTGCCCACCACCACGCCTGACTAATTTTTTGTATTTTTAGTAGAGACGGGGTTTCACCATGTTAGCCAGGATGGTCTCGATCTCCTGACCTCGTCATCCACCCGCCTCGGCCTCCCAAAGTGCTGGGATTACAGGTGTGAGGCACTGCGCCTGGCCACTTTTTCATCTTTAAAACTGAAACTTGCCAGGCATGGTGGCTTATGTCTGTAATCCCAATACATTGAGAGGCTGAGGCGGAGAATCACTTGAGCTCAGAAATTCAAGAGTAGCCTGGGTAACATAGTGAGACCCTATCTCTACAAAATATCAAAAACAGTAGCTGGGCATGGTAGCATGTACCTGTAGCCCCAGCTACATGGGAGGCTGAGGCGGGAGGATCGTGTGAGCCCAGGAGTTTAAGGCTGTGGTAAGCCATGATCACATCACTGCACTCTAGCCTGGGCAACAGAGTGAGACCCTATATCCATCAAACAACCCCCCTTTCCCACTTCCTCCAGTCCCCTGGAAACAACCATTCTGCTTTCTGTTTTTATGATTTTGATGACTCTAAATATCTCATATAAGTAGAATCATACAGTATTTTTACTTTTGAGACTGGCTTATTTCACTCAGCATCATGTCCTCAAGGTTCATCCGGTTATAGCATATGACAGGATTTCCTTCTTTTTTTAAGGCTGAATAATGTTCCATTGTATGTATATACCTCATTTTCTTTATTCATTTGTCAGTTGTAACTAAGAATAAAGAGTTATGAATAATGTTGCAATGAGCATGGGTGTACAACCATCTTTTCAAGATCGTACTTTTAGTTATTTTAGATTCACCAGTAGGAGAGGCCTTCTTCCTCTTTGATTAAAAAACATTTGACTTTAGACTTTCTGGTCTAAAATGGGTCCTTCATTTCCACTCCTCTCTACAACTTCATCTTGCTCAGTTTTTCTTACTAATACTTGACATTGTTTTATATATATACATGTTTATCTCTCTCAATAGAATGTTAGTTGCATAAGAGCATGAACTTTGTCTTGTTTTGTTTTGTTTTGTTTTTTGAGACAGAGTCTCACTCTGTTGCCCAGGCTGGAATGCAGTGGCGTAATCTCAGCTCACTGCAACCTCCACCTACTGGGTTCAAGTGATCCTCCCACCTCAGCCTCCCAAGTAGCTGGGACTACAGGTGCATGCCACCACGCCCAGCTAATTTTTGTATTTTCAGAGACAGGGTTTCACCATGTTGGCCAGTTTGGTCTCAAACTCCTGACCTCAAGTGATCTGCCCACCTCTGTGTCTGTTTTATTCATTGTTATATCTTTCAAACTCCAATTAGTGCCTGGCACATAGTAGATACTCAATAATAAAAACATGTTGAATTGAATTTATTGGATAAAATGGAAAATTAAATGTGCTTGTACTTGAATATCTTTTTTGTTCTCGTTTTGATGTTTCTGAATTAGAACTTTCCCCTTTTCTATTTTCAGAATATGAGTGATGCCATGGCAATTTTGCACAAACTACAGACAGGCCTGGATGTAAATGTAAGATTCACTGGTGTTCGAGTGTTTGAATATACACCAGAATGCATAGTATTTGATCTTCTTGATATTCCTTTGTACCATGGGTGGTTAGTAGACCCTCAGGTAAGTCAAAGAATTTGAATTATATAAACACAAATGCAGGAAAAATGTATTAATTTGGCAAATTAATCTCAATTTGTATTTTTTGTTACTTACTTTTTTTGTACTTTTGCCTGGAATTAGCCAAACTATGAGGTTAAGAACAGAGTCCTCCAGACTACTAAGTCTGCCCAAGGCTTCTGACCCCAACTATAAGGAGCTAGGGCCCAACTACAAGGTTAGAGGGAAGAGCTCATAGAGGACCACCCTTACATCTCACACCAATCACAAGTTCGAAGGCTTCCCAAAACTACCCTCAGGTTCAGTAATTCACCAGAGTGACTAACAGGACTCCCTGAAACCTATTATACTCACCATTACAGTTTATTACAGGGCAAAGATACAGGTTAAAATTAGCAAAGGAAAGAGACACATACGGCAGAATCTAGGAGGGTTCCAACTGTGAAGCTTCCCTTGGATCCTCAGGACATCATACCCTTGTGGAATTGACGTATGACAATATGCATGGAGTGCTGCCAATTCTGGAAGTTCACCCAACCTTCAGTGTTCAGATTTTTTATTGAGATTTCATTATGTAGGTATGATTTAATTTATTGCCCATGTAATTGAACCCAGACTCTTACCCTTCCCTCCCTGGAAGCTGAGCCGACACCATGTGGTTCAAGGGATCCATCGTTAGTATAAACTGCAGGTGTGGCCCAAGGGGCCCATGATAAATAACACAGTCACTCCTATTGGTACGGAAATGCCAAGATATAGAAGTTATTTCATAGGAGCCGGGACAAAGGTCAAACCTCTCTTTGGACAAGACTGTATTCTTTATTGCATAGCTTTGAAAATCTCTTTTCAAAGCTATTTTAAAAAGGCACCCCCATATATCCATCACTCTAACTGTACATTTCTAAATGTACATTGACCTTTGGTATATTAGTCTAGCAATCCAGATTTTGCCTCTTGTTAAGGGTATCAGAGTCCTGGCAGGAAGTAGATGACACACGTAAGGAGAACTGTCAAAAGTTTAATGAAGAGACTGTTTACAAAGGTGTGGGCAAAGTTAAGGGGAACAAGTAAGGGATGGTGTAGCATCTTAGACCTAGCAACAGCAGAAAACGATTGCCTCTCATAACTCTGAAAAGACAAGGAGAGGGAATACTTAGCAGAACACAGCAAGATTGATTACTAAAGCACAGAGCTCCTGACCAGGAGATGTGACCTTCAGGAGAGGAATACTACCACCAAGCTATGGCCCAGCAGGGAAAGAGCACAGGTAATACGTTCTCTGACTGTCACTTTCTGATTTCCTTTAGTAGCTCCCTTTGGCCAAATTCAACTGATAATTAGAGAGTAAGAATTCCAATTGCTGCAGTCCATAGAGGTTAGTCTCCCGAATACAGAAGAAATGGAGAGTCAGTTGGAAAGATGAAAGGAAAAAATAATTCTCCTATAACATACTAAATTTTTAAATAGGTTAGCGTCTTCTCTTTTCCACTGATCTGTGTTATGTCTACTCCTATACTGTTTTAATATTATTTTCACTTACTTACATTTTTTAACATAAAGTAACATTCAAATTTCAAAATAATATTGGTTAATTGTAAACTTTAAAAGAAAAAGACAATGGAATTATACCAGCCAATGCCTTTCAAATTTATTTTGTTTTATGGTACGAGGTGAGAATTTACCTTTTTTATAAATTAAACTTTTTATTTTGAGGTAATTGTAGATTCAAATGCCACTGTAAGAAATAATAAAGAACAGGTTGGGTGTAGTGGCTCACGCCTGTAATCCCAGTACTTTGGGAGGCCGAGGCGGGTGGATCATGAGGTCAGGAGTTCAAGATCAGTCTGGCCAAGATGGTGAAACCCAGTGTCTACTAAAAAATACAAAAATTAACCGGGTGCAGTAGTGGGCGACTGTAATCTTAGCTACTCAGGAGGCCGAGGCAGGAGAATCACTTAAACCTGGGAGGCAGAGTTTGCAGTGAGCCGAGATCATGCCACTGCA
>NW_026652315.1:1274830-1298874 GCF_009828535.3 Hylobates moloch
AAAAAAAAAAAAAAAAAAAAAAAAAAGAAATGAAGAACGATCCCTCATACCTTTTACCCAGTTTTCCCCAATTGGAAAATTTAGTAATTTTGCAAAATTTAGTAAAATATCAAAACCAGGAAATTGACATTAATAAAGTCGAGATACATGGCTGGACACAGTGGCTCATGCCTGTAATCCTAGAACTTTGGGAGGCCAAGGCAAGAGGATCACTTGGGCCCAGGAGTTCAAGACTAGCCTGGGCAACATGGCAAAACCTTATTTCTACAAAAATACAAAAATTAGCCAGGCATGGTGGAACATGCCTGTAGTCCCAGCTATTCAGGAAGCCGAGGTGGGAGGATCACTTGTGCCCAGGAGGTTGAAGTTGCAGTGAGCTGTGATCATACTACTGCGTTCCAGCCTGAGAGAAAGAGCGAGACCCTGTCTCAAAATAAATAGATAAATAAGTAAATAAAATCAAGATATGGAACATTTCTGTTAACACAAGAATCCCTCCTGATGCCCTTTTATATCCACACCCACTTCTGTCACACCCTTACCCTCTTCTTAACCCCTGACAACCACTAATCTTTCTCCATTTCTATAATTTTGTTATTTTCAGAATATTATATACAGTGTGTAATCTTTTTGGATTGCATTTCATACTCACCATAAGTCTCCAAAGCATCATCCAGATTGTTGCATCTATCAATAGTTTGCTGTTTATTACTGAGTAGTATTTTGTGGTGTGGACATACCGTGGTTTTACTTGTTAAAGAGCATCTTGGTGTTTTCCTGCCGGGCACGGTGGCTCACGCCTGTAATCTCAGCACTTTGGAAGGCTGAGGCGGGTGAATCACTTGAGGCCAGGAGTTCGAGACCAGCCTGGCCAACATGGCGAAACCCTGTCTCTACTGAAAATACAAAAATCAGCTGGCTGTCATGGCGTGTGCCTGTAATCCCAGCTACTTGGGGAGGCTGAGGCAGGAGAATCACTTGAACCCAGGAGGTGGCGGCTGCAGTGAGCCAAGATCATGCCACTTCTCTCCGGCCTGGGTGATGGAACAAGACTCTGTCTCAAACTGCTGTAAACATTTGTGTACAGGTACGTTTTTCATTTCTCTGGGTTAAATGCCCAGGAGTGCAGTTGGTGGGTTATATCATAGTTGCTTGTGGGTTTGTGTGTTTGTTTGTTTGTTTTTTAAGAGATAGGGTCTTGCTTTGTTGCCCAGGCTGGACTTGAATTCCTGGGCTCAAGTGATCCTCTTGCCGCAGCCTCCCAAGTAGCTGGGACTACAGGCATGCACCATTATGCCCAGTTAACTTGTGGATTCTTTTTTTTAAGAAAGCAACAAACTGTTTACTAGAGTACCTGTACCAAAAGTTTACATTCCCACCAGTAACATATGAGTGATCCAGTTTCTCTGCATCTTCATCAGCATTTAATGTTGTCACTATTTTTTATTTTAGCCATTCTTAGGTAGCAATATTTCATTGTAGTTTTAATTTGCATTTCTTTTTTTTTTGAGATGGAGTCTTATTCTTTTGCCCAGGCTGGAGTGCAGTGGCACAATCTCGGCTCACTGCAACCTCCTTCTCCCAGGTTCAAGTGATTCTCCTGCCTCAGCCTCCCGAGTAGCTGGGATTACAGGTGCCTGCCACCACGCCCAGCTAATTTTTTTGTATTTTTAGTAGAGACAATGTTTCATCATGTTGGTCAGACTGGTCATGAACTCCTGACCTCAGGTGATCCACCCGCCTCGGCCTCCCAAAGTGCTGAGATTACAGGCATGAGCCATCGCACCCAGCCTAATTTTCATTTCTTTAATGGCTAATGATGTTGAACATCTTTTGATGTGCTTGTTTGCCATTTGTACATTCTTTTTAGTAAAATGTCTCTTCATGTCTTTTGCCCACTTTCGAATTAGATTGGTTCTTTACAGTTGAGTTTTGTTTTTGGTTTTGTTTTTTTTTTGACACAGGGTCTTACTGAGTCACCCAGGCTGGAGTGCAGTGGCATGATCATAGCTCACTGCAGCCTCAAACTCCTGAGCTCATGTGATCCTCCTGCTTCAACCTCCTAAGTAGCTGGGCACATGCCACCATACCCTGCTCACTTTTTAATTTTTTGTAGAAATGAGATCTTGCCATATTGCTCAGGCTGGTCTCGAACGCCTGGGCTCAAATGATCCTCCCTCCTCAGCCTCCCAAAGTGTGGGACTACAGGTGTGAGCCACCATGTCTAGCCCCTTTCCCCATTTTTTTATTTGGCTGTGTGTCTTTTTGTAATTGAGTTGTAAATGTTCTTTATATGTTCTAAGCACAAATCTCTTGTCAGATGTATGATTTGGAAATATTCTTTAATTTTTACTTTTTTTTTTTTTTAGAAATGGCGTGTCACACGCTTGAACTCCCAGGCCAGTCTTGAACTCCTGGCCTCAAGCAGTCTTCCCACCTCAGCCTCTCAGAGTGCTGAGGTTACAAATGTGAGCCACTGTGCCTGGACTTAATTTCAGTGAAGTTCACTTTATTTTTTCTTTTGTCCCTTATGCTTTTGGTGTCCTATCTAAGAAGGCTTTGCCTAACCAAAAGTCAAGAAGATTTAGTTCTTTATTTTCTATTAGGAGTTTTATAGTTTTAGCACTTACATTTATGAATATGGTCAATGTTGGGTTAATTTTTGTATGTGGTTCGAGGAAAGGGCCCAACTTTATTCATATGCATGTAGATAGCCAGTTGTCCTAGTACCATTTGCTGAAAAGGTTATTCTTACCCTGTTGAATTGTCTTGAACTTAGCATGATCTTTGTAAAATAAATCCTTCCCTTTACCCTTGCCCTCCTCATTGCCTTAAAAGCATCCAGTTTCATTAAAATAAGATTTAAAATCCTTATAAGTATTTATGGGTTTTTGTTTTTGTTTTTGTTTTTTGCTTTTTTGAGACAGAGTCTCGCTGTGTCACCCAGGCTGGAGTGCAGTGGCACAGTCTTGGTTCACTGCAGCCTCAACCTCCCGTGCTCAAGCAATCCTCCCTCCTCAGCCTCCCAGTAGTTGGGACTACAGGCGCACACCAGCATGCCTGGCAATTTTAGTATTTTTTATAGAGAGAGGATTTCACTATGTTGCCCAGGCTGGTCTCAAACTCCTAGCCTCAAGCGATCCTCCCACCTTGGGCTCCCAAAGTGCTGCATTACAGGCATGAGCCACTGTGCTTGGCTCAAGAAGAAAGGATATTATTTCTTTCTTTTTCTTTTTTTTTTTTTGGATGGATTCTCGCTCTGTCGCCAGACTAGAGTGCTATGGCGTGATCTCGGCTCACTGCAACCTCCACCTCCCGGGTTCAAGTGATTCTCCTGCCTCAGTCTCCCAAGTAGCTGGGACTACAGGCACTCACCACCATGCCCAGCTAATCTTTGTATTTTTAGTAGAGACAGGGCTTCACCATGTTGGCAAGGATGGTCTCGACCTCTTGACCTCATGATCCGTCTGCCTCGGCTTCCCAAAGTGCTGGGATTACAGGCGTGAGCCACCACGCCCAGCCAAAAGGCTATTATTTGTTTACCTGATTAACTGTCATCTCCCACTAGAATATAGGTTTTATAAGGGCTGGACTCATAGCACAGTATTTAGAACAGTGCCTGGCACATAAATAAATATTGACTGATGGAATGCAGCATACATGTGTGCATCCATTAACTCTAGGAAAGCAGAGATCATAATAGCAAGGACTTGGCAGTGCTTTTTTTTCATCTCTGTCCATTGGTAAAAGCTGCTGGGATTCAGGAGAATGGGAGAATGGCTTACTATAAGCAAGGCAACTCTGAGAATTTCATTGAAAAGTCTCAACATGCCCAGCAGTTTATACATCCAAGGTTGGATTCTGGCAGATGATAATGCCAGATAATTTAGATTGTGAAGAATGACAGTCTGAGGAATGTAAGCCTGAATTCTTTTTTTTATTTTTACTTCTTCTTTTGTTTGCTTGCTTGTTTGTTTTTTTGAGACAGGATCTTGTTCTGTTGCCCAGACTAGAGTGCAGTAGTGTGATCATAGCTCACTGCAGCCTCAGATGGCTCAAGGGATCCTCACACCTCAGCCTCCCAAGTAGCTGGGGCTGCAGTTGTGCATCCGCATGCCCAGCTCACATACAAAGTATTTTAAATATTGTAATTAAGAATTAGACCAATGACAGAGAATAGAGGCGTAAAAAGATCACTATACAGATAGAAGTAGGGCACTCTAGAGCAATGGGGAAAGGCAATCCTTTAAACAAAAGGTTCTAAGACAATTAGGTAGACATAGAGGGAAAAAATGAAACTGTTTCCTACAACTCACACTGCAAAATTCTATTCCATGTGCACTGAAGTTTAACTGTAAAAGTCAGGTGAGGTGGCATCCCTGCAGTCGCAGTTACTCAGGAGGCTGAGGTAGGAGGATCACTTAAGGTCTGGAGTTTGAGGCTGCAGTGCACTATGATAGCACCTGTGAATAGCCACCGTTCTCCAGCCTGGGCAATAAGTATGGTCCTGGCTCTACAAACATGGAGGGGGAAAAAAGTTTAACTATAAAAAATAAAGCTATATAAGTTTGAAACTATGTTCCTGATCTTACGGCATCACTGTAGGGAGGGATTTCAAAAACAAGATACAAACCTATTAACTGTAAGGAAACATTAGTAAACATGACTGCCTTAGAACTGAGAATTTGTGTTCATCTAAAGACATTCCAAAGAGAATGTAAAATCAAGCCACAGAGTAGAAGATGAATTGCAACTTTAAAAAATGACTAAAGGATTAATAATCAGAAAGTAGGAGCTCCTACAGATAATTTTTTAAAGATAGCCCAGCAAAAAAAAGGAGCAAATGACTTGGATAGGCACTTCACAAAAATAGATATCCAAATGGCCAATGAACGAATGAATTGGTCATCAGGGAAATACAAATTAATATCAGAATTAGAGACCACTATACATACATCAGACTGGCTAACATTTAAAAGTCTGATGGTATTACGTCGGGCGCAGTGGCTCACACCTGTAATCCCAGCACTTTGGGAGGCCAAGGCAGGTGGATCACCTGAGGTCAAGAGTTCGAGACTAGCCTGGCCAACATGGTGAAACCTCGTCTCTATTAAAATACAAAAATTAGCCAGGCATGGTGGTGAGTGCCTGTAATCCCAGCTACTTAGGAGGCTGAGGCAGAGAATTGCTTGAACCCAAGAGGCAGAGGTTGCAGTGAGCTGAGATCACGCCACTGCACTCAAGCCTGGGCGACAGAGCGAGACTCTGTCTCAAAAAACAAAAATAAAAAATAAAAGTTTGACAGTATTAAATGTTGGTGAAGATGTGCAGCATAGAGAATTCTCATTTCTTGTGATGAGAATGGAAATTGGCCATCTACTTTTGAAACCAGTTTGGTTTATCCATTGAAGTTGATGCCAAGCATTCCTTAAGACTAAGCAGTTTGGCAAGGCATGCACTCTTGATGAGTGGAAGAGGATAAATGTCCTAGAATTTTTCACAGCAGTGTTATTTGCCATAGTCTCAAACTGAAAATAACTTGAATAGCCATCAAAAGGCAAATGAATAACCACATTATGGTGTATTCTATGGAATACTGTACTACAATGAAAACAAACATCTGCATACCACTATATACAACAACCTTATATTATGTATTTTTTTTTTTTTTTTTTTTTTTGAGACGGAGTCTCGCTCTGTTGCCCAGGCTGGAGTGCAGTGGCGTGATCTCGGCTCACTGCAAGCTCTGCCTCCCGGGTTCATGCCATTCTCCTGCCTCAGCCTCTCCGAGTAGCTGGGACTACAGGCGCCCGCCACCACGCCCGGCTAATTTTTTTTGTATTTTTAGTAGAGACGGGGTTTCACCGTGGTCTCGATCTCCTGACCTCGCGATCCGCCCGCCTCAGCCTCCCAAAGTGCTGGGATTACAAGCGTGAGCCACCGCGCCCGGCCCTATGTATTTGTTGATTTGGTTTATTATTTGCTTTTACTCTAGAATATAAGCTTTATGAACGCATAAACTATTTTGCTCACTGTTGTGTCTGTAGATTCTCTAATGGCACCTTGTATGTAGTAGTATGTATTAGGCATCCAAATAAATTGGATGAATGGAATTCCGGGGCGGGGGGGGCGCGGGGAGACAAGATCTTACTCTGACACCCAGGCTAGAGTGCGGTGGCATGATCATAGCTCACTGCAACCTGGGACTTCTGGGCTTAAGCAATCCTGTCTCAGACTCCTGAATAGCTGGGACTATAGGCACACACTCCCATGCCTGGCTAGATTGTTTATTTTTTGTGAAGACAAGGTCTTGCTATGTTGCCCAGGGTGGTCTCAAATTCCTGGGCTGACGCAGTCCTCCCCCGCTAGCCTCCTAAAGTGTTGGGATTATAGACATGAGCCACTACACCTGGCCTTGAGTGAAATACTAATGTACAGATTCTGCCTATGAATATTTGAAATCTTTTTTTTATTGCTACTCTAGAGAAATATATTTGATTTTTGTATATTGATCTTTTTTTTTTTTGAGACAGTGTTTTGTTCTTGCTGCCCAGGCGTGATCTCGGCTTACTGCAACCTCCACCTCCCGGTTTCAAGTGATCCTCCTGTCTCAGCCTCCCAAGTAGCTGGGATTACTGGTGCCCACCACCACGCCTGGCTAATTTTTTGTATTTTTAGTAGAGATGGGATTTCATCATGTTGGCCAGGCTGGTCTGGAACTCCTGACCTCAGGTGATCTGCCCGCCTCAGCTTCCCAAAGTGCTGGGATTACAGGCATGAGCCACCATGCCCAGCCTATTGATCTTGTGTTTACTATTGTAGTTGGGTTTTAGGGGGTTTTGTTTTGTTTTGTTTTAGAGACAGTGTCTTGCCCCATTGCCTAGGCTGATGTGTAGTAGCATGATCATAGCTCATTGCAGCCTTGAACTCCTGGACTCAAGCGATCCTTTCCTCAGCCTCTTGAATAGCTGGGACTATGGACATGCACCACCTTGTCCAGCTAATTAAAAAAAAAAATTTTTTTTTAGAGGCCTTGCATGGTGGCTAACGCCTATAATCCCAACGTTTTGAAAGACCAAGGTGGGAGAATTACTTGAGCCCAGGAGTTTGAGACCAGCCTGGACAACATAATGAGACCTGTCTCTACAAAAAATTTAAAAATTAGCTGGGTGTGATGGCGTGTGCCTGTAGTCCCTGCTATGCAGGAGGCTGAGGTGGAAGGATTGCTTGAGCCTGGGAGGTCGAGGCTGCAGTGGGCTGTGATCACACCACTGCATTCCAGCGAGAGTGACACATGAGACCCAGATCATACCACTGCACTCCAGCGTGGGTGACAGAGCATGGGAGACAGAGTAAGAAAAAATCTCAAAAAAATTTTTATTTTATTTTTAGAGACAGTTTTGCTGTGTTGCCCAGACTGGTCTTGAACTCCTGGCCTCAAGATATCCTCCTGCCTCAGCCTCCTAAATTGTTTGCATTACTGATGTGAGCCACCACACCCAACTTAGTGTGGCTGTATTTTTGTGGATTTCTTAGAATTGAAAATTTAGATTATTTGAAAAGACTTACTGAAGTTGAGTTACTAATGAAAAGCACTATAAAGTAAAGGTGTGGAGGAAAATAACATCTGAAGAGATTGTGCCCTCAAATTGTTTCTTAAGGGTCTAACTTCTCATTTTACATAAATCAAAGCTGGAACTCATAGATGTTTTTTTGTGCAATGTACGTAGAATCTTATCCCAGGGATCTTCTTGCAAAGAAAAGGATTTATTTGGCTCTGCATCAAAAGATTGACCATTGAATACTTTTTTGTGTTTTAAGTTAATATGAAATGTTTAAGATATGGGCCAGGCACAGTGGCTCACACCTGTAATCCCAGCACTTTGGGAGACTGAGGCAGGCAGAGTACTTGAGGTCAGGAGTTCAAGACCATCCTGGCCAACATAGTGAAACTCCGACTCTACTAAAAATACAAAAATTAGTTGGGCATGGTGGCACGCGCCTGTAGTCCCAGCTACTGGGGAGGCTGAGGCAGGAGAATCACTTGAACCCAGGAGGCAGAGGTTGCAGTGAGCCAAGATTGCGTCACTCCTCTCCAGCCTGGCGACAGAGCGAGACTCCGTCTCAAAACAAACAAAACAAAAAAAAATTAGTCAGGCGTGGTGGCGGGCGCCTGTAATCCCTGCTACTCAGGAAGCTGAGGCAGGAGAATCACTTGAACCCAGGAGGCGGAGGTTGCAGTGAGCCAAGGTCACACCACTGCACTCCAGCCTGGTCAACAGAGTGAGACTCCATCTCAAAAAAAAAAAAAATGTTTAAGATATTTATGCCTGTAAACATTTTCCACAATTTCCTGCTGTGACTTTTTGAATTAACTGATTGTTTTCTCAACCAATCATCAGTTCCAGTTGTGTGAGTTAAGAGGCTTTTAGTATTGTAGATTTTTTCATAAACAAGGAAAATAAATTGTAGCCCAGAATGGTGGTTCTCAAACTTTCCTATGCGTCGTAATCACCTGGGCAGTGGAATGAAAACTTAGACAATTGAGAAGCAATGTGAGCCTGAAATTCTTTTACATCTTTTTAACAAGCTCCCCAAGTTTGAAAAACACTGCTGTGAGTATTGTGCAGATATATGTTGAGACCTGTGGTATTCAAAGAGTAAGTCTTCAAGGTGATCGTTTGAATGAAGAAAACATTGGCCCTCTTATTTTTATTTATGTAACTCTAAAATTTGTATTTGTTTTATTAGGTATATAACTAATACAGCAATACACATAAATAATTTATAAATAAATATAAATATATTTTCATGTATGGAAAGGCAACTATATAAGTTGTTTAGACAGTAGAAACCTCTTTTTCTTCTATAGTCAAAGCAAAGTGTAATGGAGAGTAGAGAAGCCCAATTTTATTTTCCTATAGCTTAAAAGTTTAAATTTACTCTACTGCCGTACCTCTAAAAACAAAGATTAAGTAAGAATCATGACGCATATCCCGTCCCTGATTAACATACATTAACTTTTCTTAAGGAAAATAACATTAGTTATCTCTACTCATATCTCCACTATACTTTTCTAGGAAATAAGTAATAAAATGGAATAATTTTATTAATCCTATAAATTAACATATTTAAAGTTGCCTTGCTTTAAATGTGTAACATTTGTTTTTTAGTTAAAAAAAAAAAAAAACTTTTGCTTGATACTTGATGCTGGGAGAAAAAAATGGATATTTTCTTATTTTTTCTTCTGGAATAGTTTATGTTTTATTTTGATCACTTAAATACATGTTTATGACCTTAAGAAATAAAGTTGCATGTAATAATCCCATTTAATCTTTTTTTGCATAATTAAACTAATACAACTGCAGTATTTTTCATAATGTGTCATACTGAGCTGTAAACAAACGTGGAAACTGTTGGGTTTTGATTTTAGTGCTGATTTTGTTTTTCGTAAATAATAGTTTTATATTTAGTATTATATTAGAATAAAATTCTAAAGAGTGATACAGCTTTCTTTTGTTTTGTTCCTCATCTTACCATGATTAGTGAGACAGTCATTTGTTTTCTAGATTGATGACATTGTAAAAGCTGTTGGTAACTGCAGCTACAACCAACTAGTGGAGAAGATCATCTCTTGTAAACAGTCAGACAATAGTGAGCTGGTTAGTGAAGGTGGGTGAGTGCTGCTATTTCCTGACTTTTGAAATTCTTGGCAAGATAATTTTTCTTATAACTTAATGTCTTTCAAATTTCTTAAATAAGACTTCTAAAAAACACATGTTATATTACTTGTATGAATTTTAAGAAGTAACCATCCATAGGCTGGGCACAGTGGCTCACGCCTGTAATCCCAGTACTTTGAGAGGCTGAGGCAGGCGGATCACCTGAGGACAAGAGTTCACGATCAGCCTGGTCAACATGGTGAAAGCACGTGTCTACTAAAAATACAACAAAAAATTAGCTGGCCATGGTGTTGCATGCCTTTAATCCCAGCTACTCAGGAGGCTGAGGCAGGAGAATCACTTGAACCAAGGAGGCGGAGGTCGCAGTGAGCCGAGATCATGCTGCTGTACTCCACCCTGGGCAACAGAGTGACTTTTAAAAAAAAAAAAAAAAAAAAAAAAGAAGTAATCATTCATAAAGGTGCCAATGAAAGGTTTTTCCTAGAACTCTTTTTCATTTAACTTGTAAAATCAGGCCTGGATTCTATTAAAAATTTTTGGGATCACTTGCTAACTTTGCTATGGTCAGGTACCCAGAGGTTACTGATGATTACTTTCTTTAAAAAGGTTTATTATTTAGGAGTCTGAGTGGACTTTATCATTGATCCTGAACACTTCAACTGACTGAGTATTACGGTGCTCAAGTACTCTAGTACTTCTTTTAGTAGACCTCTGCCTTATATTTCAGTGTAATACAATATATTAAAGCCCCATTCTGGATCAGAGTATGCCTCTGAAAATCAGTTTTCCTAATCCTTAGCTAACTGGAATTTCTAAATTCATCATCACAGAATCAGTTTAATATTTTTTAAACTGTGTTCCAGTCAATGATGAGAAAAGGAGATTTGAAACAGAATGCTATCAAAAGGCATAGGATGTAGATACACCTTCTCAGTCCCCACTTTACTCTTTCAGAAATATACATAAATACCGAGGCTATAATTCTTCTGTCTATGAAAGGTAAACAAAAGAGAAAGAAAAATCATGAGAAGTAGGGCATGAGTTTTAGTCTCTCTCAGACACACAATTATTTTACATAAGATATAATAAAAGTTTATTACAATTATCACATTTTTAAGAATTAAAACTAATGACTACAAGAGCATATGAGCATATAAAAGATATGTACATAAATTCCATCTATATTAATCAGAACCCAACTAATTACATTACTTAATTATCCAGAAGTTTAACACATTTTTGTAAAAGAGGAAAATAAGAAGAAAATGCATAGTATTTTAGTTAAGGTTTATCCTAATCTTTTTTTTTTTTTTTTTTTTTTTTTTTTTATGAGATGGAGTTTCACTCTTGTTGCCCAGGCTGGAGTGCAATGGCGCGATCTCAGCTCACTGCAACCTCCACCTCCCGGGTTGAAGCCATTCTCCTTCCTCAGCCTCCCGAGTAGCTGGGATTACAGGCATGCACTTATTTTGTATTTTTAGTAGAGATGGGATTTTGTCATGTTGGTCAAGCTGGGAGGTTTATGCTATTCTTCTACTTGCAATAAACATATAAAGATACAGGGACAGGCTGGACATTGTGGCCCGCACCTGTAATTCCAGCACTTTGGGAGGCTGAGGCGGGAGGATTGCTTGAGCCCAGGAGCTTGAGACTAGCCTGGGCAATGTAGCAAGATCCCATCTCTAAAAAATAAAAATAAAAAATTAGCCAGGCACCTGTAGCTCCACATACTCGACAGGCTGAGGCTGAAAGATCACTTGAGCCCAGGAGGTCAAGGCTGCAGTGAGCCAAGATCATGCCACTACACTCCAGCCTGGGCAACACAACAGAAATGTCTCGAAAACAAAACAAAACAAAACAAAAAACAGTGTAGAGTCATTGATCATTGATTTGTCTGACAACTCTTTTGTTACAGCATGAGGCAGCAGTGTTCAAATTTTAGGAGAGAAAGAAGTAACAAAAACTGTTACAAAAGTATATTCTATCGATTAACAAAATTCCTTCTCAATGAGCTAGAATGTATGGGGAAAAAAATTCCACTCACTAGAAGTTTGCATTCTTATACAAGCTCTCATTACCATAGATAATTACTAAAAAGAAGCTCCTATTTTAAAAATGTCTATCTACGGAATCCTTCTTTTTCAGTAATGTCCAATATACTAGAGTATGCTATTCAGTAGTACTTGAAGGAACAATAGGATTCAGAAAGTGGTAACAGACAGAATGCTAGCCAAGAATACTTGGATAAACTGACTTACAGAGCACGAAGCTATGTGAAACAATGTTAACATCTTTCCCAATTCTGGCTACAAATACAGTAAGGGTAGGACTTAGTACTACAATAATTAACAAAATGAACAAAAAAGTCAGTTCCTGCATTACTTCTTTTTCCTTAACCTGATGTCACAAATATTATTATTTCTCTGACATTGATTCCTCAGGATAATGAAAAACTATGGTTAATATATGTTGTTGATAATTTAGGAAGAACATGGTAAAAGCAAAGAAAGAAACCCTCTAAAATGGTATAGAATGTTTAGGGAATATCTGCTGGGCATATTTATTACTTTCTTGATATATAAATTTCATAATAGTGAAATTCTACATACCAGATTTCCATATTAAAGAATAATTATAAGTGTCATTTAGCATAATTAAAAAGCTAAACTAGATTTTTGTTCATAAGTAACTACAAATTTGTAGTTCATTTGAAATAATTACTTAACTCCAATGGTTACTTGTATAAGACACTAAGAAATCATGGAAAATAAAAGACCATAATAGACATTTTTACTTACTTTGCAGCAATTAGCTTTCCTTCATCATTTTTCTTCATCAAATTATCTTTTTTTTTTTTTTTTTTGAGACGGTCTCACTCTGTCACCCAGGCTGGAGTGTAGTGGCACGATCTCGGCTCACTGTAACCTCTGCCCCCTGGATTCAAGCAATTCTCCTGCCTCAGCCTCCCGAGTAGCTGGGACTACAGGCATATGCCACCATGCCCGACTAATTTTTGTAGTTTTAGTAGAGATGAGATTTCACCATGTTGGCCAAGCTGGTCTCGAACTCCTGACCTCAGGTGATCCGCCAGCCTCGACCTCCCAAAGTGCTGCAACTACAGGCATAAGCCAACTTGCCCAGCCCATCATATATCATATTATCTTGAGTGGTGTTCAGTTGAAGTAATCCGCTTTCTTTTTCTGTTTAGCCTGCAATTGTAGCTTTCCCTTTAAATCAATAAAATACCTCAAAGCCAACTTATTTCTAATCTTTATTAAAAAATAAGTTTTGGTCACAGGTGATAACTTTTTAAAAATTCAAACATTTTATTTCCTATCAAGGTATGGAGAATAAGAAATACATTCACTAAAATTCCTTTTTAAGGGAAAAGAAATGTTATTTAGCAAATAATCAAATAGAGTTAGGTGTTCTTTCAACTTCTTTTAGATAACATTCGCTTTCCTTGATTCTGTTACCTTATACGTAAAGGTACAGAACTTTTACTTTACATAGAATACTTAATTGTAGAATACACTGATTTTAGGTGTTGATACCTTTTTTATTTTCTACTTCTTTTCCAGTACAATGATGAATAGAAACAATACCTTTTTGAATCTGGTTGTGATTATGCTGATTTTTCATGGCAGCAAAAATCAGCAAGTTTAAAAAAAGCTCAGTACCAGCAGCCAGACTTGACCAGAGCCATTCATTTAATTCCAGATGATCTCAGGAATGGTTCTTTGTGTGTGTGTGTGTGTGTGTGTGTGTGTGTGTGTGTGTGTGTGTGTTTGTTTTGAGACAGAGTCTTGCTCAGCTGCCCAGGCTGGAGGCTGGAGTGCAGTGGTGCAATCTTGGCTCACTGCAACCTCTGCCTCCCAGGTTCAAGCAATTCTTCTGCCTTAGCCTCCCAAGTAGCTGGGAGTACAGGCTCATGCCACCACGCTGGCTAATTTTTTGTATTTTTAAGTGAGACAGGGTTTCACCATGTTGCCCAGGCTGGTCTCGAACTCCTGACATCAGGTAATCCGCCCACCTCAGCCTCCCAAAGTGCTGGGATTACAGGCGTGAGCTGCCATACCCAGCCCAGGAATGTTTCTTTAACAATTGTTCCTAGGACAAAAATATGCATATAAAAATATTTCTAGGATATGTATTCATTTATTCAAATATTTATTGAGCCTTTATTACGTGCCATAGACACTGAACATTATAGTTTGGCTTCTTATCATTTTTATTAAATAATATTGGTTTCCTTTTCTTTTTCTTTCTTCAACTTTTATTTTGAAAAATCTCAAACCTATAAAAAAGATTGTAATAGCACAATGAACATTTATGTGCTCTTTACCTAAATTTACCAATTGTTGATATATTGAATGTTTTCTTTGTTTCTGTATTCCTACACACACAACACACAATCCTTTTTTTTTTTTTTTGAAATGGAGTTTTGCTCTCGTTGCCCAGGCTGGAGTGCAATGGTGCAACCTTGGCTCACCACAACCTCTGCCTCCCAGGCTCAAGCGATTCTCCTTCCTCAGCCTCCCGAGTAGCTGGGATTACAGGCATGTGCCACCACACCTGGCTAATTTTGTATTTTTAGTAGAGATGGAGTTTCTCCATGTTGGTCACGCTGGTCTCAAACTTCCAACCTCAGGTGATCCGCCCGCCTTGGCCTTCCAAAGTGCTGGGATTACAGGCATGAGCCACTACACCTGGCCCTACACACTTTTTTCCCTAAATCTTGTAAGAATTAATTGCAAATATAGCACTTTACTTGTAAATGCTTCATTGTTTGTCTCCTAAGAACAAGGAATTCTCTTATATAAATTCTCCTATATAATCACAATACAATTATCTCAAGCAATTTAGCATTGATACAATATTATTTAATATATTGTTCATATTCAGAATTCTCCCTTTTTCCCAGTATTGCCCCTTATAGCTTTTAATTTTTTTCAATGGAGGCTCCAATTACAGATCATTTAGTTGTCACATCTCTTTAGTCTTCTGTCATCTAGAATAGTTCTGTAACCTTCTTTCCTCCCTCCCTTCCTCTCTTTCTTCCTTCGTTTCTCCTTTCCTCCCTTGCTTCCTCCCTTGCTTCCTCCCTCCTTTCCTTCCTTTTTTGTCTTTTATGACATTGACTTTTTAAAATAGTCCAGGCCAGTTGTTCCATAGAATATTCCTCAATTTGGATTCATCTGATTATTTCCTCATTAGTAGATTCAGGTTATATATTTTTGGCAGGGATGCTACATAGGTGACATTGTGTCTTTCCCAGTGCATCAAATCGAGGGCACATGAGCCTAATTATCTCATTATTGGTGATGTTCAAATATGATAAGATAATATCTGCCAGGTTTTTATATTGTAAAGATGCCCTTTTCCCTTGGTAGTTAATAAGTCACCTGTGATACTATTCTTTGAACTGTGTGAATATGCTATTCCTTAATAATCTTTCACCAAGTAGATTTGATATCCATTGATTCTTGCCTGAATCAGTTATTACTGTGGTGGTTATAGTTTCTGTTATTCCTTCTATTTATTAGTTGTTATTCTTCTGTAACAGAACAGTTTTCCCTTCTCTTCCTTCTCCTCTTTCCCCATTAAAAAAATTGTATCAATATAAACTCATGGATTCCTTTTTATTCAGACAGAACGGAGTCTCATTCTGTCATCCAGGCTGGAGTGTAGACACCTGGCTAATTTTTTGTATTTTTAGTAGAGACAGGGTCTCACCATGTTGGCCAGGCTGGTCTCGAACTCCTGACCTCAGGTGATCCACCCACCTCGGCTTCCCAAAGTGCTGGGATTACAGGCATAAGCCATTATGCCCAGCCCACTCATATGATTTGATTCTAGGAGTGCAGTAGGGAGCCCAGAACATTTTACTGTGCCAAAAAATAAGTGCTCAAGTAAAGATGAGGAGATATAAAAGAACACAAGACCCAACTTGAGGGCATCCCACTGGCCGTATCCAGGCCGGGTGTCTAGACTGCACTCCAGTCTAGAAACGGAGTGAGACTCCATCTCAAAAAAAAAAAATCATATGAGCTTTTATCTTTTCAAGTAAAATCTGGGCATTTGTCATTAAAATAAATTGTTTTGCCCATCCTTTTGAGGAAAAAATACATTAATATAATGTATTTGATCTTTGAAACTTAAATGTGGATTAAATTCTTAAAAATTAGATTGTTTAAAGCTGTCACAGTGACAAGTTAAGTTCTCACTAAGCTTAAATTCGAACACAAATCTCAGACAGGACCACATCTAGACAACATTTTTAGATAAATCAAGTTTCCTTCCTTCCTATTTCTACTTTCTATTCTTTTTTGCCTAATTATAGTACCTCTGTAACTTCACCATCTTTAAGGCATTCATCACTTTCGTGTTCTCTAATAACTGTCCAGTAACAGAGGAAAACAGTTTAATGAACTAATTTATTATTGAATTTCTTCTTTGTTTTTTGAGATGGAGTCTCGCTCTGTCACCCAGGCTGGAGTGCAGTGGTGCGATCTCGGCTCACTGAAAGCTCCGCCTCCCAGTTTACGCCATTCTCCTGCCTCAGCCTCCCGAGTAGCTGGGACTACAGGCGCCTGCCACCACACCTGGCTAATTTTTTTGTGTTTTTAGTAGAGACGGGGTTTCACTGGGTAAGCCAGGATGGTCTCGATCTCCTGACCTCGTGATCCGCCCGCCTCCCAAAGTGCTGGGATTACAGGCATGAGCCACCGTGCCCAGCCTTAAATTTCTGAATGTAAGAAACATTTTCAAATATAGTAATATTCTCAGGAAAATGAGGCTTAATTTAAATTTATTTTCATGAATAATACTCTTATTAAGTTTTTTTACCTTTAGTATCATCAATAACAATAACAATAAAATTGAGATTTAATGTGAATGTTGTAAATAAACTGGATTATTTGAATCAATAATACCTCTTTGAGCGTTATAATGATGCTCTGATAAGTTTACAGATAAATAAACCGCTGTGTAACCCTTAGAGTTGTTTTCCAAAATTTGTTTAAATAGTTGTAAAAAGTTGAAACTAGATTGACCTTTTCAATAAAGGCTAATTAATTATAAAAATTTAAAACTAGATAGCCTTTTCCACTAAAACCACTGTTTAAGAGATGACAGGAGAATTATGAAACATTGTTTTTTCTAGTTCTTAATAAGCTATGCTTTATGGTTTGGGGAGATATATAATTCAAGTGGCATTTATAATACTCATCTGCAATAAATTTTAAAACTTTAATACCCATAATAATTCTCCTAGGTTACAGTCTTCACTTTGCCATAACTAGTTTGATGTCCTTGGGCAAGTCACTTATTCTCTCTGAGCCTGTGTCCTATTCTGTAAAAAGAAGTAGCTGAGAAAGACCTTTCTGATGTTGAATTTTTGAATTTCACACTAACATGAAAGTAATGTACTATATCGCCACTGAATTTCTGTATCTCTTTGAAAGGGATCTGTGGAGAGGATATTGTGTGAGTAAGGTATGGAAGGGGCTTTTAAAAACATTTTTCTGAAGGGAACATTTAGTAATACAGATATTACAGACAGCAGTGGTACTTTTCAGCACAGGCATAATGCCTACTTTTTAAATGCTACATAACAGTAAATGCTATTTACTAGCGTATATCATAAATGCTGTTCATTAGTGTATAGTAACTTAGTTCTTAGCAAAGTAACAACAGTAATCAGGTGGAGAAACCTCTTATATCTAAATGTATAAACCCAAGAAGTTGCAAGTATTCAATGAATTTCTTTTGGCTGTAGACCTCTTTATAATTTTTGTACTTCTGTCATAACAAAGTCCTTGCAATAGTGTGATAATTAAAGTGTGGTAACTTTTTACAACCACTTTGTAGCTTGAATACTATGGTTTGACACTAAGGGATGTCGAGGGAGTGGAATAAACCTATGTTATCTGCTTCTGGCACTACCAAGTTTTATTTTCAATTTATTGTTGAAGTGTTAGTTTCACACCAGATTTATCTTTAGTCCCTGTATCTATATCTCTCAGATCACTTATGAAACTTTTTAGGGCATTCCCTTCCCTCCTCCCCCATTGCTTCCGAGACATCTCTCCTTACTCCAAAGGAAGGAGGGAAATAAGAAGAGAAATACAAGTTTAAAAAATATGTATACAGTTGATTCTCATTATTTGTGGTAGCTATGTTCTATAAAGTTACTGTGAACACTGAATTAGTGAATGCTGAACCACTGTCCCCAGGATAAATATGAGTTAGTTTTCAAGGAGCGTTTGGTAACATTTTCATCACCTGATCAATACATAAACTTGTTTTATGTGTTTGTTAAACACACCTTATTTAATATATACTGTTGATTCACTAGCGTTAAACTCACAGCCAACAGCACTACAGATAGAATATCCCTAATCTGAAAATCCAAAATGCTCCAAAATCTAAACACCAACATCATGCTCACAGGAAATGCTCATTGGAGGATTTCAGATTTCTCATTTTCACATTAGGGATGCTCAGCTGATAAGTATAATGCAAACGTTCCAAAATCCAAAAGAATCCACACCCAAAACACTTCTGATCTCAAGCACTTTAGATAAATGATACTCAACCTGTGTAACTCATGCCTGAACGAAACCTATCTAGCACATGTATTTTCTCTGTAAGGCACATCACAGCCTTTGTCTACTGAATACTAGCCAGCACTTCGGCATTATGTTTGGATGCTGTTTGAAACAGCAAAATCATCAACAGAAAGCATAAAAATGTGAAAAACATGGCACTAAATAGACCATGAAAGGGACACTTGTTTATAGTATGCGAGAGAGCTGAAGCAAGAAGGCAGAATGTTGCCTTGTTTGACCTCAGCTGGGAATGTGCACATTGGGCCACTCAGAATTTTCACCAGTCTTCACATGTCCACAAACAAGCATGAAAATGCTGCAAGTATTGATTTGGGGTTTCTAAATAAATTTTAGCCAGTTAGATGAACTTGCAGATATGAACTTGCAACGAGGATCAATTGTGTATATGAAGATCAGTTGTGTATATATATGTTTTAAATTATACCCCAGATCACTTCTGTATATTTTATTGTATTTCAAAAACAAAAGCCATAATATCTATTTCCGAACTAGATAAATCTACATGAGTGGCATATGTTGGAGGAGATTAGCATAAAAATGGTGTAAAAAACCATTAAAAATGGCATCATTTATCCCACGGCTTTCTGTTCAGCCTTATGCCTACTTTCAGTTTTAAAGCAAGAATTGAGAAGTTTACAACTTAAGAATTATCTAGGATTTTTGTGAAATCTTAAGCTACTCAATTTATTAGGGCTACTTTTAATTTGAAAACACCTTGCTATTGGGGAGGTAGCTGTTGACTGACATTTTTCTTTCCCACCCATTTTTAAAATTGCCTGACACCTGTCTTTTTACTTGCTTTGATGGCTTTTAGTTTTATTGTGTCTGCTTTTTTACTGCAACCTGCATGAAATCCTTTGTAATAGTAGGTGAAGTATAAGTAAATGCATTTGTTTATAAAAAAAGAATTTCACATAACTTATTTATTTAGGATAGGAATGTCTGTATACACGTATTTCATTGCAAAATTAAAAACACAAATGTCCAATTTGGAGCCATCATAAAGTAGGGAAAGTATTATAATGATTGGCCTTTTTCCATACTTGGAACACACTTTAAATAGAAAAAGAATAACTTTTTAATTTTGAAATTATTCTTCTATCTAATATTATGCATTGGTTCTATAGGCTTTGTAGCTGAGCAGTTTCTAAATAACACAGCCACTCAACTGACATACCATGGATTATGTGAACTAACTTCAACGGTTCAGGAAGGAGAACTTTGTGTGTTCTTTCGGAATAATCATTTTAGCACCATGACCAAATACAAGGTATGATATAGAAATAGCTATTTAATCGTGATTCTAAATCAAAGGAGCTTGATTTAGAGATGTCTTTTGATCTGCTTATAAATAAAAGATTTTAGCATAATATTTCTTAACCATCAAATTGTGAAGGTAATTATTAAATACAGTACTTCTTAAGGATGGGATGGATAAACAATTGAAGTGTTACCTCAAATCACTTTTTGTTTTTTAATTCTCAACTTCTTTTTCACAGATGTTTGCACTAAGAAGTATTTTATTATTTTCTTTCTGAGAAAAAAAGAAGATAAACCCTAGAGATAGAACTAGGATGACTTCCTTTTTTTTTTTTTTTTTTTTTTTTTTTGAAATGGAATTTCCCTCTTGTTGCCCAGGCTGGAGTACAATGGCGTGATCTCAGCTCACCCCAACCTCTGCCTCCCAGGTTCAAGCGATTCTCCTATATCAGCTTCCCGAGTAGCTGGGATTACAGGCATGCACCACCACGCCTGGCTAATTTTTGTGTATTTTTAGGAGAGACGGGGTTTCTCCATGTTGGTCAGGCTGGTCTCCCGCTCCCCACCTCAGGTGATCTGCCCACCTCGGCCTCCCAAAGTGCTGGGATTACAGGCGTGAGCCACCGCGCACGGCCAGAACTAGGATGACATCTAATGATGGAAGTTTATATTTCAGTGCTAAAGGAATTTAGAAGAAATAAATTTTTTTATTTATTTAGATGATTTGCCTTTATGATAGTGTTTGCTATTATTAAACTTTAATAACTTTAATGTGACCAAACATTAAATTCTTTAATAATGTGTAGCTTTAAATTCTTCCTATAGTGCCATTTATGGCTCTGTCAAAAACATTTACTGTTTTACTCTTTTTATCTCTTATAGCCATTCTTTTTGTTGTTACAGCTGTCACTTAGTTCAGAAGTTTGTCAACTTATACGTAGATTTCTTCAGTAGTACAGTAGAATCCTGTTCTGATCCCATCAATAATATACCAAAAATGTTCAGTAGCACTTCCTGCATGGGGATAAAAATACAAGATATGTTCTATTCGCCAACACTTTACTTCAGCCAAAATGGTGTCTATTCACTGATAACCCTCCATCCCATACACACATTATACCTTCTAATTTCTGCACTTTACTGCCATATCTTGAAGGGGTGGGTTGCCCCTCCACACCTGTGGGTGTTTCTCGTTAGGTGGAAGGAGAGACTTGGAAAAGAAAGAGACACAGAGACAAAGTATAGAGAAAGAAAAAAGGGGGCCCAGGGGACCTGCGTTCAGCATACGGAGGATCCACGCCGGCACCAGCCTCTGAGTTCCCTTAGTATTTATTGACCATTATCGGGCGTGGCAGGATAATAGGATAATAGTGGACAGAAGGTCAGGAGGTAAACACGTGAACAAATGTCTCTACATCATAAACAAGGTAAAGAAAAAAGTGCTGTGCTTTTGATGTGCGTATACATAAACTTCTCAATGCCGTAAGGAGTAGTATCGCTGCCAGCATGTCCCACCTCCAGCCCTAAGGCGATTTTCCCCTATCTCAGTAGGTGGAATATACAATCGGCTTTACACGGAGACATTCCATTGCCCAGGGATGAGCAGGAGACAGAAGCCTTCCTCTTATCTCAACTGCAAAGAGGCGTTCCTTCCTCTTTTACTAATCCTCCTCAGCACAGACCCTTTACAGGTGTCGGGCTGGGGGACGGTCAGGTCTTTCCCTTCCCACGAGGCCATATTTCAGACTATCACATGGGGAGAAACCTTGGACAATACCTGGCTTTCCTAGGCAGAGGTCCCTGCAGCCTTCCGCAGTGTTTTGTGTCTCTCGGTACTTGAGATTAGGGAGTGGTGATGACTCTTAACGAGCATGCTGCCTTCAAGCATTTGTTTAACAAAGCACACCCTGCACAGCCCTTAATCCATTTAACCCTGCGTTGACACAGCACATGTTTCAGGGAGCACAGGGTTGGAGGTAGGGTTACAGATTAACAGCATCTCAAGGCAGAAGAATTTTTGTTAGTACAGAACAAAATGGAGTCTCCTATGTCTACTTCTTTCTACACAGACACAGTAACAATCTGATCTTTCTTTTCCCCACAATATCTCACTCCTTAATTCCTGTTTGGAAAGGTCTTCTCATTCCTTTTTGCCTGTCCAAATTTTACCCATCCTTTAAGAAGCATTTCAAATCCTAACTCTTTAGTAAAGCTGCTTCTACTCTCCTCAAACCAGTGGTTCTCAACCCAAATTGTATGCTAAAACTGTATGGGAAGCTTTTTTAAAACTGCCAATCCTCAGAACCTACCACCAACTCCATTAAATGAGAATCTCTGGAGGTGGGATCTGAGCATCATTAATCCTGAGTGCTTTTCAGTTTATTTTAATGTGCAGCTAAGGCAGAGTACAATTGTCTAACCATCATCTTGCTCTTACTGGCTACATCATCTTTTTTTAGCCCTTATTGGTTAATACCTAGTTACCAGTTTTCTTTCCATGTAAATGCCTAGTTACCAGTTTTCTTTCCATGTGTCATTTTTTTTTTTCTAAATGAAAGTGGCTTATTAAAGTTGTGAATTACATCTTCCTATTTTCTTCAACACTTTAGTCAATGAATTACACAAAGTAGTATAAAATAATGATTTGTTTGCTTATGTAAGAATACCCTTAAAGCTCTTGCTCTCCCATTCCTATCTTAGTTATAGCAACAGCTCATTTGTATAACTTCAACATTTTAGCTAGATGTATGTCAGATGTGGGCCCAGAGTCATCCATAATCCTCAGAAATCTAAGGCCAAAGGACATAAGGATCAGATTTATTGCCACATGGTGAATACTGCTAAATCATTTTATTTCTTAACCGGACCTTTCAAGTCTAGGATTTATTCATTTATTTAACAAATATTTATTGAGCATGTATCATGTCTGGGTGCTCACTAGTAGTAGAATACAGCCATGAGCAAGGCAGCTATGGTTTCTGCCTATTAAGGACCTCCTAGTTTGACAAGGGGCAGATATTAAATAGTTATACAAATAATTATTGATTTATTTCTATTGAGATACATTTTGTTAAGGATACATATCACAAGATGTGAGTGTTTTTATCAGGATTTATAACCTAGTTGCTTTTATCGGGACTTATAACTTAGGGAGTGTCAGGGAAGATTTATTTAAGAAGGTCACATTTAAAATGATACCTGAGGCTGGGTGCGGTAGCTCACGCCTGTAATGCCAGCACTTTAGGAGGTCGAGGCGGGTGGATTACCTCAGGTCAGGAGTTAGAGACCAGCCTGGCCAACATGGTGAAACCCCGTCTCTACTCAAAACACAAAAATTAGCTGGGCATGGTGGTGGGTGCCTGTAATCCCAGCTACTTGGGAGGCTGAGGCAGGAGAATTGCTTGAACCTAGGAGGCGGAGGTTGCAGTGAACTGAGAATGTGCCATTGCACTCCAGCCTAGGCAACAAGAGCGAAACTCTGTCTCAGTAAATAAATTAGTTAATTCATTAAATAAAAATAAAATGAAACCTAAAAAGTGAATCTTCTAGTTTAATCAGTTGGCCAAAAAAGAGTTAACTTAGCGGATAGAACATGTATGCAAAGGCCCTGAGGAAGGAAAGAGCTTGACTCCTGAGGAATTAAAACAAAGTCAGTGTTTTTTGGCTGCATAAATGTCTTCTTTTGAGACATTTATGCAGCCAAAAAACACATGAAGAAATGCTCATCATCACTGGCCATCAGAGAAATGCAAATCAAAACCACAGTGAGATACCATCTCACACCAGTTAGAATGGCCATCATTAAAAAATCAGGAAACAATAGGTGCTGGAGAGGATGTGGAGAAATAGGAACACTTTTACACTGTTGGTGGGACTGTAAACTAGTTCAACCATTGTGGAAGTCAGTGTGGCGATTCCTCAGGGATCTCGAACTAGAAATACCATTTGACCCAGCCATCCCATTACTGGGTATATACCCAAAGGACTATAAATCATGCTGCTATAAAGACACATGCACACGTATGTTTATTGCAGCACTATTCACAATAGCAAAGAGTTGGAACCAACCCAAATGTCCAACAACGATAGACTGGATTAAGAAAATGTGGCACATATACACCATGGAATACTATGCAGCCATAAAAAATGATGAGTTCGTGTCCTTTGTAGGGACATGGATGAAACTGGAAAACATCATTCTCAGTAAACTATCGCAAGGACAAAAAACCAAACACCGCATGTTCTCACTCATAGGTGGGAATTGAACAATGAGAACTCATGGACACAGGAAGGGGAACATCACACTCCGGGGACTGTTGTGGGGTGGGGGGAGGGGGGAGGGACAGCATTAGGAGATACACCTAATGCTAAATGACGAGTTAATGGGTGCAGGAAATCAACATGGCACATGGATACATATGTAACAAACCTGCACATTGTGCACATGTACCCTAAAACCCTAAAGTAT
>NW_026652315.1:1298896-1303057 GCF_009828535.3 Hylobates moloch
AAAGAGTTAACTTAGCGGATAGAACATGTATGCAAAGGCCCTGAGGAAGGAAAGAGCTTGACTCCTGAGGAATTAAAACAAAGTCAGTGTGCCTGAAGCATAGCAAATAAAAGGAATGAAGAAAGGCTAAATAGATAGCCAGGCACTAGATCTTGTAAAGTCTTGGGTGTTTTGTTTTGTTTTGTTTTGTTTTGTTTTTGAGACGGGTCTTGCTCTGTTGCCCAGGCTGGAGTGCAATGGCACGATCTCGGCTCACTGCAAGCCCCGCCTCCCAGGTTCACGCCATTCTCCTGCCTCAGCCTCCAGAGTAGCTGGGACTACAGGCGCCCGCCACCATGCCTAGCTAATTTTTTTGTATTTTTAGTAGAGACGAGGTTTCACTGTATTAGCCAGGATGGTCTCGATCTCCTGATCTCGTGATCCGCCCGCCTCGGCCTCCCAAAGTGCTGGGATTACAGGCGTGAGCCACGGCACCTGGCCTATTGCATCTCAAAATTAACTAAAATTCTTTTTTTTTTTTTTTTTTTTTTTTGTGACAGGGTGGGGTCTCACTCCATCACCCAGGATGGAGTGCAGTGGCTACTATAATTCTCAATATCTAATAATCTAGTCCATGTTCACATTTGCCACTTGTCCCCAAAATAGTTTTATGGATGGTTTGTTCAAACCAGGATCTAATCAAAGACGATGCATTGCATTTGATAGAGTAACTCCATTTTGATATGATCCAAATCTTGTGTTCTCCAGGGATCCTATAGGCATTTGGACGATTATTTATGCCCCATTACAATACTTGATTTTATTTCCTATATTCCTGTTGTACCAGCTTTCCAATCCTGAGTTAGATAAGACACTGCTTTACTCCTGACAGAGTACCCAGTGAGTGCTTTTTTTTTTTTTTTTTTTTTTTTTTTCCTGAAACAGGGTCTTGCTCTGTCACCCAGGCTTGAGTGCACTGGTGCAATCTCAGATCACTGCAGCCACTGCCTCCTGGGTTCAAGCGATCCTCATGGCTCAGCATCCCAAGCAACTGGGACTACAGGTGTACGCCATCACACCTGGCCAATTAAAAATTTTTTTTTTAGAGACAGGATATCCCTGTGTTGCCCAAAATGGTCTTGAGCTCCTGGGCTCAAGCAGTCTGCCCAACTCAACCTCCCAGAGTGTTGGGATTACAGGTGTGAGCCACTGCACCCAGACATGAGTGCATTCTTTATAAGAGTCAAAAGCATGTCTTCTTCATTGACCCAGTGACAGATTACCTGATTTACAACAGAATCTATAACACTTTGGCTGTTGGTGTAGAATAGAACCCCTAAAGGAATACTTTTAAAATACTAAATGAATGCTAAATAAAATTTAGGGAAGGGGTTCTTCCAGCATGGTGTCCATTTGCTTAATAAGGGAATAAGGCAGAGAGAGGATTGTGCCTTTGTTGTATTAAGGCTGTTCGTCATTAAGACTATTATTCTCTCCCACTAATTCCTGAGTTGTTTGTAGCTCTTTATAAACTTGAGCCCCAGAGCATGTGTGATTTAATAAGGACACAAATAATAATTTTTAAAAATAGAGGCTGGGCGTGGTGACTCATATGTGTAATCCTAGCACTTTGGGAGGCCAAGGCTGGACAGTAGCTTGAGGCCCGGAGTTCAAAGCCAGCCTGGACAACATAGGAAGACCTCATCTCAACAAATAAGTTTGAAAGTTAGCCAGTGTGGTGGTACGCGCCTGTAGTCCCAGTTACTTGGGTGGCTGAGGTGGGAGGATCACTTGAGCCCTGAACCCAGGAGGGTGAGGCTGCTGTGAGCCATGATGGCACCAAAAAAAAAAAAAAAAAAAAAAAAGAAACCTGTTTTAAACAAACTATGGCTACTTTTAAAGAGATATCTTCCATATCTTCCTACTGCCTTCTAGCATTTCACTTTTGAGAAACCCTGAGTTTTGAGGGACATCTTATGCATTCATATTTAATGACCAGCCAGGCTCACACATGTAATTGCAGTACTTTGAGAGGCTGAGGTGGGAAGATCGCTTGAGCCCAGTAGTTAGAGACCAGCATGGACAATGAAGTAAGACCTTGTCTGTACAAAAAACTTTAAAAAAATTAGCCAGGCGTGGTGATGTGTGCCCATAGTCCCAGCTCTTTGGGAGGCTGAGATGGCAGGATCATTTGGGTCCAGGAGATCGAAGCTGCAGTTAACTGTGATCGTGCCACTGCACTCCAACCTGGATGACAGAGCAAGACTTTGTTTCAAAAAAAAAAAAAAGGAAAAATTATAATGGTCACTGTGTTTTCCATCTTTCTACTCCTGTGAACTCTTTCTCTTTGGAACATCTATTGCATAAATACATTTCATCCCACAGAAGTCAAGATATACTTTCAGGCCAGGTGTGGTGTGGCGTGGTGGTTCACGCCTGTAATCCCAGCACTTTAGGAGGCCAAGGCGGGTGGATCACTTAAGGTTAGGAGTTCGAGACCAGCCTGGCCAACATGGTGAAACCCCATCTTTACTGAAAATACAAAAATTAGCTGGACATGGTGGCGCATGCCCATAATGCCAGCTACTCAGAAGGCTGAGACAAGAGAATCGCTTGAATCCGGGAGGTGGAGGTCACAGTGAGCCAAGATCATGCCACTGCACTCCAGCCTGGGTGACAGAGCGAGACTGCATCTCAAAAAAAACAAAAAGATATACTTTCAACAAACAAAATTTAACATCTGGATAGAATACTTTTCTTCTTCAGTGGTGTTTACAACTAGGGGCTTATAATAATAAATTGCCAGTCTATAATAGACTGGCAATCAGACATAAATATTTATACTTCTATTATTTTGTTAGTGGGGCTACTTTTTAGGGATTTTTTTTTTTTTTAGATGGAGTCTCACTCTGTTGCCCAGACTGGAGTGCAGTGGCGCAATCTCAGCTCACCACAACCTCCACCTCTCAGGTTCAAGCAATTCTCCTGCCTCAGCCTCCCAAGTAGTTGGGATTACAGGCAGGTACCACCACTCCCGGCTTATTTTTATTAGTAGAGATTGGTTGCACCATGTTGTCCAGACTGGTCTCAAATCCCTGACTTCAAGTGATCTGCCCACCTTGACCTCCCAAAGAATTGAGATTACAGGCGTGAGTCACTGAGCCCGGCCTAATTTTTATTACGACTTTTCAGAGGATCTTTATGCTTCCAGGTATTCATGATTATATTATATCATTATCATCTCAAGACCTAGGCCAACAGGGGAAAGTCCATGATGGCAGGACAAAAATGATTCCCTAGGAAGGGTCACCTCCACTTTCTTTACTGGTTGTACCAATTTCTGTAGGAATTTACTAAACCCTACATACGAAAAAAATATTTTTAATATTTATTTAATTTTTTTTTGAGTGTGTGTTAAAATCTTTTGTCATCCAGAGTCTTTTGGAATTCTAGAGATGTTTGAGCTGTGGGCTTTGACAAGAGGGGAAGGGAGGTATATATGCTTTCTAGTTATTAATGGTATTGTTTAGTATTACATCTCTGTTCTAATTCCCATCTCTAGGTACTGGATAGAGGCAGGAGCAAATTCTCTGTTAAGTTAAACTGGTTTTTTGTTTGTTTGTTTGTTTGTTTGTTTTGAGATGGAGTCTCACTCTGTTGTCCAGCCTGGAGTGCAATGGCACAATCTTGGCTCACTGCAACCTCCACCTCCCCAGTTCAAGTGATTCTCCTGCCTCAGCCACCCGAGTAGCTGGGATTACAGGTGCCTGCCACCACATCCAGCTAATTTTTGTATTTTTACTAGGAATGAGGTTTCACCATGTTGGCCAGGCTGGTCTCAAACCCTTGACCTCAGGTGATCCACCCACCTTGGCCTCCCAAAGTGCTGGGATTACAGGTGTGAGCCACAGCACCCAGCCTAGGGTTAGGCTTTTTGGTGATCCTCTGTACACCAAAGTGGTGTTTAAAGGACCATAGGTGGTGTTTCAGTACAGCAAACCATTAAAAATTATATAGATGTTTCTAAAACCTGTACCTGGACAAAGTATTCTGTTTATTAACTTCGTGATTTCATCTTTATCTATTTATTTATTTTTACCACAGCTGATTTTATCTTTTTTTTTTTTTTTGAGATGGAGTCTCGCTCTGTCGCCCAGGCTGGAGTGCAGTGGCGCAATCTCG
>NW_026652315.1:1303067-1316761 GCF_009828535.3 Hylobates moloch
GAGTGCAGTGGCGCAATCTCGGCTCACTGCAAGCTCCGCCTCCCGGGATCACACCATTCTCCTGCCTCAGCCTCTCCAAGTAGCTGGGACTACAGGCGCCCGCCACCACGCCCGGCTAATTTTTTGTATTTTCAGTAGAGACGGGGTTTCACCGTGGTCTCGATCTCCTGACCTCGTGATCCGCCTGCCTCAGCCTCCCAAAGTGCTGGGATTACAAGCGTGAGCCACCGCGCCCAGCCTTTTTTTTTTAATTTTTATTTTTGAGACAGAGTCTCTGTCACCCAGGCTGGAGTGCAGTGGAGCAATCTCAGCTCACTGCAACCTCCGCCTCCCAGGTTCAAGCAATTCTCGTGCCTCAACCTCCCAAGTAGCTGGGATTATGGGCGTGTGCCACCACGCTCAGCTAATTTTTTGTATTTTTAGTAGAGATGGGGTTTTGCCATATTGCCCAGCCTAGTCTCGAACTCCTGACCTCAGGCAATCTGCCTGCCTCCGCCTCCCAAAGTGCTAGGATTACAGGCGTGAGCCACCGTGCTTAGCTTGGATTTTATCTTTACAGACTTCTTTAAGCCTTCTGCCATCATGAGGTCACAATGGATGTGTTAATCAATCTGACCCATTTTTTGTGAATAATATCTACCAATCAACCTCACACTTCTGAACGAATATAGTACAAACAATGATTTTTATTGCACAGGACATTTTGTCTGACCACAGATATTAATTGACTTCCTATTGTTGGAAAGTCCTCTTATTCCTAGTTTTGTGGTTTACTGTTGCTAAATTCTGGAAAAATACCTCTGTGTTTCTTTCATTATTGGCAAAGTAAAATCCGTCTCTGTTAGTTATTACTTGTGATAACATCCTCCATGAACCCTTCATTAAACTTTTTATTCCTCATCTATCTATTGGCAACAAATAGGAATAGCGCTAATTTCTGCTATCATTTATATCACTTCTTTCCTTGTACATCCACCTGGTCTTCTACAATTAAACTGGGCGGATCATCTTTGCAAAATACACATTGACCTCACTATTTATTTATTTATTTATTATTTTTATTTTTTAATTTTTTTTGAGATGGAGTCTCGCTCTGTCACCCAGGCTGTAGTGCAGTGGCGCGATCTCGGCTCACTGCAAGCTCCGCCTCCCAGGTTCACGCCATTCTCCTGCCTCAGCCTCCGAGTAGCTGGGACTACAGGTGCCTGTCACCACTCCCAACTAATTTTTTTTTTTTTTCTGTATTTTTAGTAGAGATGGGGTTTCAACGTGTTAGCCAGGATGGTCTCAATCTCCTGACCTCCTGATCTGCCTGCCTCGGCCTCCCAAAGTGCTGGAATTACAGGCGTAAGCCACCGTGCCTGGCCTATTTTTTTATTTTCATTTTTATTTTTACGTGTGAGACACTTCCATTCTGTCACCCAGGCTAGAGTGCAGTAGCATGATCTTGGCTCACTGCAACCTCTGCCTCCTGGGTTCAGGAGATTCTCATGCCTCAGACTTCTGAGTAGCTGGGATTATAGGCACGCACCACCATGTCTGGCTAATTTTTTGTATTTTTAGTAGAGACAAGAGTTTCACCAAGTTGACCAGGCTGGTCTTGAACTCCTGACCTCAAGTGATCCACCCACCTCGCCTCCCAAAGTGCTGGGATTACAGGCATGAGCCACTACACTGAGCCAACCTCATGATTTTCTTATAAATAATTTCAATTTTGGGGGCCAGATACAGTGGCTTATGGCTATAATCCCAGCACTTTGGAAGGCTCATGATTCTATGAAGATATATGCCTTTCTTTTTTTTTTTTTTTTTTTTTTTTTGAGACAGAGTTTCGCTCTTGTTGCCCCGCCTGGAGTGCAGTGGTATAATCTTGGCTCATTGCAACCTCTGCCTCTCGGGTTCAAGCAATTTTCCTGCCTCATCCTCCCACGTAGCTGGGATTACAGGTGCATGCCACTATGCTTGGCTAATTTTGTACTTTTTGTAGAGACACAGTTTCACCATGTTCATCAGGCTGGTCTCGAACTGCTGACCTCAGGTGATCCACCCGCCTCGGCCTCCCAGAGTGCTGGGATTACAGGCGTGAGCCACCACGCCCAGTCTGAAGATCTGTGATTTTCTTTTTTCCTTTTTTGAGACAAATTCTCGCTCTGTAGCCCAGGCTAGAGTGCAGTGGCATGATCTCAGCTCACTGCAACCTCTGCCTCCCGAGTTCAAGCAGTTCTCCTGCCTCAGCCTCCCCAGTAGCTGGAATTATAGGCGCACGCCACTGCACCCAGTTAATTTTTTTTATTTTGAGTAGAGACGGGGTTTCACCATGTTGGCCAGGCTGGTCTGGAACTCCCGACCTCAGGTGATCCGCCCACCTCGGCCTCACAAAGTACTAGGATTACAGGCGTGAGCCACCGCGCCTGGCTGATCTGTGCTTTTCAACAGCCTAATTAGATTGATTTCTGCGAGCAGAGTGAGGAGACCATAAGAGAGCAAATGCTTTCCTGTGGGTCTAGATAGTGAGATGACTATTTATCCATGCAGGAAATTTGAAAGTATAAAGATGGGTTGTAAATAAACCATTTCTGTCCTAGAGACAGACTCATTTAAGTCAGTTTTGTTTCTCATATTATACATATGATCATGACTGTTGGATTCCTATCCTTTCCTAATTCTATATCCTAGATCTAGTTGCTCCATTTCATTTTTATGGCCCTCCTTCACCACCCTCTGATAACTTCTGCTTGCTCTTAACTAAGATTACATAGCCCCTGTCTAGATCACATAGCTTCTAGATCTTTGGTTCATATAATGATATCTGCGTAGCTCTTTTCCTATTATGACTCCTTGATTGTCCTTTTACCATATCAACCTTTATATTCATGTCATAATTGTTTCCCCTACCTCTTGGTTTTAAATTACTGACATCTCTCTGAAGTATATTCAGTCCCAACATTTTTGAGGTTGGTTGTTTTGTTGTTGTTATTTGTTTTTTACCATAAACTCAGCCAGATGGTGTAAGGTTGGTTCTGTTTGCTTTTTTACTTTAGGGATTAGAAGTGAAAAGTAGTTAAGAAGGAGATACAGTTCTGGATAAATACTAAAACCATGTTAAAGAAATAAATTTGTTTATTCTATTTCCTCTTTGACTAAGGCTGTAGTGGAAATTTTTTCCACAGAATGCTACATTTAAGTAACAATCCATTAAGTTTAGCTATTTTTAAAGCTGGTTGATATATCAAAAATTGTCACTTTTTAAATTAAAAGGGGAGGGGGCGGAATTTGGAAACTGGAATAAGGAAAGTGATGATTCCATAGTACAAGCAGAGAGATTCATCTTTTTCTCTTAAATAGGAGACAGAAGCAGATAGACACAGAAATTGAGATCAATTTAGATGATACTCATGAATACAATATCTTCTGTTTATGAAGCAGTTAGGGGCCTTGTACTATATTAAGCATTTTATATTGATTATCTCATTTAATCTTCACAACTCCTCTGTGAGGAGTGGATATTATTATTCTCACTCAATAGCTGAGGGAAGACGTAAAGACCCTAAGTAACTTGCCCAAGACCACTTAGCTTATAAGCATTTCCAATATGACTTTCAAGTCCACTTTCAACTTGACTTTCAAGTCAACGACTATGCTTCACTGCCTCTCTGGGTAGATAAGAAAGTGCTTTTTTGGATAAGACTACATTTGTTAAGTAGGAGTAGTAAGTTCATTTTTGATACTTAAAATACTTTAGAAACTCTCTTAGAAATGTATAAATTTTCAAATTATAAAGTACCTTAGAAACTTCAAAATTTCTAAGAAGAAAAAACTAAAGTCTAGAGATGTTAAGTATTTGTTTTTAGGTGTTTTGGTGTTTTGTTTTGAGACAGAGTCTCGCTCTGTCACCCAAGCTGGAGTACAGTGGCACAATCTTAGCTCACTGGATCCTCCATCTCTTGGGTTCAAGCGATTCTCCTGCCTCAGCCTCCTGAGTAGTTGAAACTACAGGCACGTACCACTACGCCTGGCTAACTTTTTGTATTTTTAGTAGAGATGGGGTTTCACCATATTGGCCAGGCAGGTCTCAAACTCCTGACCTCAAGTAATATGTCCACCTCAGCCTCCCGAAGTGCTAGGATTATAGGCGTGAGCCACCACACCCGACCTAGAGATGTTAAGTAATTTGAATCCAAGTTAGTTAACCAAAAATATTTAGCCAGTGCTTTCCTCCATATTGGATCACAAAAGAACATGGAATGAAAACCTATTCTGTCCAAAAATACCTTCGTAAATTAATTCTACATGGAGTAGTTACTTGTATTAACAACATACCTGACAGTGGAGTTCGAGACCAGCCTGACCAACACAGTGAAACCTCATCTCTACTAAAAATAGAAAAATTAGCCGGGCGTGGTGGTGGGCACCTATAGTCTCAGCTACTCAGGAGGCTGAGGCAGGAGAATGGCGTGAACCTGGGAGGCGGAGGTTGCAGTGAGCCACATCACGCCACTGCACTCCAGCCTGGGCAACAGAGCAAGACTCCGTCTCAAAAAAAAAAAAAAAAAAAAAACCTGACAATATCATCTCAATTTGTAAATTGATAAAGTAGAAGAAAACTTGTCAAATTTAATAATATTTTATAAATTTACAAATTGTGACAATATTGACATTTTATATAATATGAAATACATAATTAAGAATTTAATGCATTAAAACCTATTCTATATTATTATTTATGAAATTTTTCAGTATTTTAAAAACTGATGAAATTAGAAGGAAGATTTGAGTCTTAAGAAAGCATTGACTGCATAATGTAGCAAAAGTGCTGGAATATCAATGCAAGAAATATTCTTTTTTTTTTTTTTTTTTTTTTTGAGACGGAGTCTCGCTCTTTCACCCAGGCTGGAGTGCAGTGGCCCGATCTCGGCTCACTGCAGGCTCCGCCCCCCAGGGTTCACGCCATTCTCCTGCTTCAGCCTCCCGCGTAGCTGGGACTACAGGCACCCGCCACTTCGCCCGGCTAATTTTTTTGTATTTTTAGTAGAGACGGGGTTTCACCGTGTTAGCCAGGATGGTCTCGATCTCCTGACCTCGTGATCTGCCCGCCTCGGCCTCCCAAAGTGCTGGGATTACAGGCGTGAGCCACTGCGCCCGGCCTGCAAGAAATATTCTTGATAGTGATTTAACCATGGATTCTCATGATCAGATGGGCCTAAACTAGTACTATAGTCATAGATATTTTGCTATTCTATGCTATAATTACATAAAGGAACTTTAGACTAATAATCTGCATTGTTGACAGTGAATCAGTTATAGTTTTTTTTTTTTTAAATAAAAGGCCAGGCGTGGTGGCTCATGCCTGTAATCCCAGCACTTTGGGAAGCTGAGGCGGTGGATCATCTGAGGTCAGGAGTTCGAGACCAGCCTGGCCAACATGGTGAAACTCTGTCTCTACTAAAAATACAAAAATTCGCCAGGCGTGGTGGTGTGCTCCTGTAGTTGCAGCTACTTGGAGCTGAGGCAGGATAGTCGCTTGAACCCAGGAGGCTGAGGCTGCAGTGAGCCAAGATCGCACCACTGCACTCCAGCCTGGGCGACACAGTGAGACCAAGACCCTGCCTAAAAAAAAAGAAAAATGAAAGGACAACCCACAAAATGGGAGAAAACATTTGCAAACTGCCCATGTGACAAGGGATTAATAACCAGAATATGTAAGGAGCTCAAACAGCTCTCTAGAAAAAAAAAAAAATCTCATAATCAAATTTAAAATGGGAAAATGATTTCAGTAAACATTTCTCCAAAGAAGTCGTGCAAATGAGGCCAGGTGTGGTGGCTAACACCTGTAATCCCAGCACTTTGGGGGGCCAAGGTGGGCAGATCACTTGAGGTCAGGAATTTGAGACCATCCTGGCCAACATGGTAAAACTCCATCTCTACTAAAAATACAAAAATTAGCCAGGTGTGATGGTGGGCACCTGTAATCCCAGCTGCTCAGGAGCCTGAGACAGGAGAATCACTTGGACCTGGTAGATGGAGGTTGCAGTGAGCCAAGATCACACCACTGCACTCCAGCCTGGGCAACAGAATGAGACTCCATCTTAAAGAAAAAAGGCCGGGTGCGGTGGCTCACGCTTGTAATCCCAGCACTTTGGGAGGCCGAGGCGGGCGGATCACGAGGTCAGGAGATCGAGACCACGGTGAAACCCCGTCTCTACTAAAAATACAAAAAATTAGCCAGGCTGGTGGCGGGCGCCTGTAGTCCCAGCTGCTCAGAGAGGCTGAGGCAGGAGAATGGCGTGAACCCGGGAGGCGGAGCTTGCAGTGAGCCGAGATTGCGCCACTGCACTCCAGCCTGGGCGACAGAGCGAGACTCCGTCTTAAAAAAAAAAAAAAAAAAAAAGACAAATGGCAGACAGGTATGTGAAAAGGTGCCGAACATCACTGGTCATCTGAGAAATGCAAATCAAAACTATGAGATATCATCTCACCCCAGTTAAAATGTCTTTTTTCCAAAAGACAGACAATAACAAATGTTGGTGAGGATATGGAGAAAAGGGAACCCTCATACATTGTTGATGGGAATATAAATGAGTACAACCACTATGGAGAACAGTTCAGAGGTTCCTCAAAACACTAGAAATAGAGCTACTATACAATCCAGCAATCCCACTCCTAAGAATATACTCAAAAGAAAGGAAATCAGTATATCAAAGAGATGTCTGCACTCCCAGGTTTATTGCAGCACTATTCGCAATAGCCAAGATTTGGAATCAAGCTGTGTCCATTGACAGACAAGTGGATAAAGAAAATGTGGTACACAGGCCGGGCGCGGTGGCTCACGCCTGTAATCCTAGCACTTTGGGAGGCCGAGGCAGGCGGATCACGAGGTCAGGAGATCGAGACCATCCTGGCTAACACAGTGAAACCCCGTCTCTACTAAAAATACAAAAAATTTGCCGGGCGTGGTGACAGGCGCCTGTAGTCCCAGCTACTCGGGACGCTGAGGCAGGAGAATGGCATGAACCTGGGAGGTAGAGCTTGCAGTGAGCCGAGATTGTGCCACTGCACTCCAGCCTGGGTGACAGAGCAAGACTCCGTCTCAAAAAAAAAAAAAACAAAATGTGGTACACATACACAATGGAGCACTATTCACACACAAAACAGAACGAGATCCTGTCATTTGCAACAACATGGATGGAACTGAAGGTCATAATGTTAAGTGAGATGAGCCAGGCACAGAAAGACACACTTCGCATGTTCTTTCTTATTTTTTGGAGCTAGAAATTAAAACAATTGAGCTCCTGGAGATAGAGAGTAGAATGATGGTTACCAGAGGCTGGGATGCGTATTTGGAGGCAGGCAGGATGGATGGTTAATGGATGTTAAAAAAAAAAAAAAGAAAAAAACAGAATGATTGAGACCTAGCATTTGCTAACACAAGACTGTGGGTATAGTCAAAAATAATGTAATTGTACTTTTTAAAATAACTAAAAGTGTAATTGGATTGTTTGTAACACAAGCAATAAATGTTTGAGAGGATGGATGCCACATTTACCCTCATGTGATTATTATGCATTGCATATCTGTATCAAAATACCATGTAGGCCAGGCGCGGTGGCTCACGCCTCTAATCCCAGCACTTTGGGAGGCTGAGGCGGGTAGATCACGAGGTCAGGAGATTGAGACCATCCTAGCTAACACAGTGAAACTCTGTCTCTACTAAAAATACAAAAAATTAGCTGGGCATGGTGGCACATGCCTGTAGTCCCAGCTACTCAGGAGGCTGAGGCAGGACAATCGCTTGAACCCAGGAGGCGGAGGTTGCAGTGAGCTGAGGTCGCGCCACTGCACTCCAGCCTGAGCCTGGATGACAAAGTGAGACTCCTTCTCGGAAAAAAAAAAAAAATCTCATGTAACCCACAAATACATACACCTAGTATGTATCCACAAAAATTAAAAATAAAAAAAAATTTGTATGAACGTACAGAGTCTTTGTGATAAGGCAGGAAAATACAATCAATACTGGGCAATTTGGTGCTACAAAATAAGTACAAAACAATTGTATTTATTATTGGTATACAAAAGAAGTACACTGATAATACAAAGTAGGTACAAAGTATTATTGGTGTATAAAAGAAGAGCAACTAATGGTGTAGAGAAAGGGAAAATTGGTGTGGATTGGATTAGTCATATAGGCTTAATTGGAAAAAAAGGCAACATGGTATCATTTTTTGTGACTGTAATGTATTTTTCAGGAATTTGTATGGTATTTTTCTATTTTGTGAAATGAGATTATAAACCCCCCAGGGGTGTTTATAAGTCATACATTAGCTGAACATGCCAAGAGCTCTTATTTCTTGTTTTAGTGTAGTGTGCCAATTATAAACTATATTCAAAGCCAAGTGGATTTGAGCAAGTAAAATATCTACTTGGTCTATTTGTTGTGTTGTACAGATCTAAACAGGAATGTTTAATGTATTCTGAAGATACAGATTGTAAAACTTTCCTTAAATATTATATTACTAGTTTTGATCAATTTAACAGTCCTTTTTCTTTTGTTACTTCTTATTAAGGGTCAACTGTATTTGTTGGTAACGGACCAGGGGTTTCTTACTGAAGAAAAAGTTGTTTGGGAAAGCCTACACAATGTAGATGGTGATGGAAATTTCTGTGACTCAGAATTTCATCTTCGACCTCCTTCAGATCCTGAAACTGTATACAAAGGACAGCAAGATCAGATAGATCAGGTAAATTTGTAATGTCTTCTTTATAGTGCTCACAATGCTGATTTTTTTCAAATGTGAATTCATTTATCCAAAATTTTTCAACTAAAGATTAATTCATCAATATACTTGTGAAATTTTCCTGACACTTCCTGAATAGTTAGTGATCATTCTACATGTACATTAATTATGTACTTTGGTGCAGAAGGCCAGATCATATTGAACTGTGAAGGTCATGGTGAGAAGTTTGAATTTTATTCTAATTGCAGTAGGGAAGCTATGTCAAGTATTAAACACGGAAGTGATGGGATCTTCTTTACCTTTTTAAAAGACTGTTATTTGGAGAATACATAGGAAGGAAACAGGTCTAAGCAGAGACAAACAGTCCAAGCAAGAGCGATGATGGCTTAGCCTTGGGTGGTAGAGGTGAAGAGATGAGCACATATCTGAGCTATATTTTGACTAGTTAGAAAAAGTAGAGGAGAGAGAATCTGGAAGGTAGCATATAGTGTATAAATAATGGGTGGATATTCTAAACTTTAGAGGCCAAGGTAAGGAGGAGTAGTAGACATTTGTAGCAGGAGACGCACTAGTGAATAGAACTTGAATTTAGAAATGAGACAGATGAGATTTTTTTTTTTTTTTTTTGACAGATGAGATTTTTGCCTGCCATAACTGGGCAGTCTTGGAGCCACAGGTCTGTTTATTATTAGAAGTATGATGGTGATGTGAATTCTTCCCTGACTGAGGCAAAAATATGATCATGTTAAACAGTTGACATATATTTTACTTACAACAATTTAAGTGCACAAAGACTGTTCAATTACCCAATATTCAGTGAGGAGTTGTATTCCTGGCACTATAATTAGGTCCTAGAGATACAAAGATAAATCATTCAGTCCTGTCCTTAAAGATGCTGCAGCCTAGTAGGGAAGGCAGATATTTGACCAACTCGTGTTATATGTTAAGTCTATAATGGTAATTTGAAGAGCAGGTATCAAGTACACAAAAGAATATTTAATTCGCCGGGTGCAGTGGCTCACACCTGTAATCCCAGCACTTTGGGAGGCCAAGGCAGGCGGATCACCAGGTCAGGAGATCGAGACCATCCTGGCTAACATGGTGAAACCCCGTCTCTACTAAAAGTATAAAAATCAATTAGCCGGGTGTGGTGGCGGGTGCCTGTAGTCCCGGCTACTCAGGAGGCTGAGGCAGGAGAATGGCATGAACCCGGGAAGCAGAGCTTGCAGCGAGCTGAGATCGTGCCACTGCACTCCAGCCTGGGCGACAGAGCGAGACTCCATCTCAAAACAAAAAAAAGAATATTTAATTCAAACAAATATGCATCTTTCTAGGACTTTTCTTTGAAAAACAGTTCTGAAAGTCATGCCCATTTTCCTTCAGAAGCTCTACAGGGGTATTGTTTTTTAAATGTTAAGAAAAATATGTGAGATTTTTCTAAGCATTATATTGTATATAAAAAATACTGGGCCAGGCAGGGTGGCTCATGCCTATAATCCCAGCACTTTGAGAGGCCGAGGCGGGTGGATCACCTGAGGTCAGGAGTTCAAGACCAGCCTGGCCAACATGGCGAAACCCCGTCTCTACTAAACGTACAAAGATTAGCCAGGTGTGGTGGTGCGCACCTGTAACCCTAGCTACTCAGGAGGCTGAGGTGACAGAATCACTTGAACCCAGGGGGCGGAAGTTATAATGAGCCAAGATCGTGCCATTGCACTCCAACCTGGGTGACAGAGCGAGAGTCTGTCTCAAAAGAAAAAACAGGCTGGGCACGGTGGCTCACACCTATAGTCGCAGCACTTTGGGAGGCTGAGGCGGGCCAATCACGAGGTCAGGAGATCAAGACCATCCTGGCTAACATGGTGAAACCCCGTCTTTAATTTAAAAAATGCAAAAAATTAGCCGGGCGTGGTGGCACACACCTGTAGTCTCAGCTACTCGGGAGACTGAGGCAGGAGAACTGCTTGAACCCAGGAACCGGAGGTTGCAGTGAGCCAAGATAACGCCACTGCACTCCAGCCTGGGCGACAGAGCGAGACTGCGTCTCAAAAAGAAAAAAAAAAAAACTGGAGAAGGGGAATGAAGGCAAAGCGATAGATAGTCACAGTAGTCCAGATAAGGTGTTGAGATTGTTATCTGGAAGCAGCAAGGAAGAGGTGGATTCAAGACCATGAGGCTTCATAAAGAGCAGAGTTTGAAGAATTCAGAAGAACTTGAAGGACAAATTCTTTATATCTTTATATCCATGAGATAGTCATGCTATATATATGACAAGATCTTTACAGGCAGCAACCTTTTTTATTTTTTGAGACAGGGTCTCACTCTGTCACCCAGGCTAGAGTACAGTGGTGCGATCTCGGCTCACTGCAACCTCCACCTCCCAGGCTCAAGCAATTCTGTCACCTCAGCCTCCCAAGTAGCTGGGACTACAGGCATGTGCCACCACATCCAGCTAATTTTTGTATTTTTAGTTGAGGCAGGGTTTTGCCATGTTACCCACACTGGTCTCAAACTCCTGGACTCAAGTGATGTGCCCGCCTTGGCCCCCTAAAGTGCTGGGATTACAGGTGTGAGCCACTGCACCTGGCCACAGGCAAAAACCATTTACCCATCCTCTGTGTTTTTTAAAATTATCTTATTTCGAGGGTAGATTGGGGAGGAGGTACACAGACTGGTCAAATTTTAGTCAACACCGACTCTTAATAAAGTGGATATTAAGTTAATGCCCTTGACCAAAATGCACTGTTTCTGATAGAAACCAATCTGAGTGTGTACATGGGAGGAGGGAGGAGATGGTTAAATACTTGAGGAAGACTATATGATGGCTACTATGTTGGCTTTAAAAATCATCTTTTAGAAGAATATTTAATAATCTTGGGAAATTCTTATTTTCTTAAACAGAAGACTTTTATGACACTAAATGGAAAAGAAAACATTACAGTAGTTTCAGAGGGTTGGTTTGAATTTGTATGGGAATGTAGAAAAAATAACTACTGTTAACAGTAGTTGTCTCTGTGTAATGATATTATGGTGATTTAAACTTTGTTGTTTATGGTTTTCAGTTTTGTCTGAATTGCCTATAGGCATGTGTTTCTTTTGTAAATGGGGAACTTTTAAAAAAAATTCTTTAAACCAATTTACTTATTTATTTATATATGAAACAGGGTCTCAGTCACCTAGGCTACAGTGCAATGGTGTGATCACAGCTCACTGCAGCCTCAACTTTCTGGGCTCAAGTGATCCTCCCACCTCAGCCTCCCCTAGTAGCTGGGACCACGGGCATGCATCACCATGCCCAGCTAATTTTTTTGTGTTTTTTTGCAGAAACAGAGTTTTGCCATGTTGCTCAGGCTGGTCTCAAACTCCTGGGCTCAAGCAACCTGCCCGCCTCAGCCTCCCAAAGTGCTGGGAATATAGGTGTGTGCCGTTGTACCTGGCTCCGCGCTACTTTTTGTTTTGTTTTGTTTTTAGCTTTCTTGGCTGCCTATATATGGCTTCCAGAAAAAATTTCAAATACATTCCCCCCAATTTTTTTTTTTTTTCGCAACCGAGTCTTGCTCTGTCGCCCAGGCTGGAGTGCAGTGGCATGATCTCGGCTCACTGCAATCTCCGCCTCCCAGGTTCAAGTGATTCTCCTGCTTTAGCTTCCCAAGTAGTTAGAATTACAGGCGTGTACCACCACACCTGGCTAATTTTTGTGTTTTTAATAGAGACGGGGTTTCACCATGTTGGCCAGGCTGGTCTCGAACTTCTGGGCTCAAGCGATCCACCTGCCTTGGCCTCCCAAAGTGCTGGGAATATAGGCGTGAGCCACCATGCCTGGCCTCCAAAAATATTTAGAACAATGACAGAATCACTGAAATAAGTTCATAGCTCCCCAAGGGAAATACTTAGGAAGATAACTGTCATTTTGATGTTTAAAATAAAATGTTTTTTATTTTATTTTAATTATTTTGTTATTTTACATTGTTTTCTTTTTCTTTTTTGTTTTTATTTTATTCATTTTTATAGACAGGGCCTCTCTCTGTCACCCATGCTGGGGTGCAGTGAGGAGATCATAACTCACTGTAACCTCAAATTCCTGGGCTGAAGCAATCCTCCTGCCTCAGCCTCCCAAGTAGCTAGGACTGCAGGTGCACACCACCACACCTGGCTGATTTTTAAACTTTTTTTGTAGAGACAGGGTCTTGCTATATTGCCCAGACCTGGTATATTTTTTTAAAGCCATTCTTACAGCTTTATAGATATAACGTCTGTATTTGCAGTCATTCATTCTTAGGTGAAATCTCATAGCTAATGATGGTTATAATTTAATTTCTTAGGATTATCTTATGGCATTATCTCTACAACAAGAACAGCAGAGCCAAGAGATCAATTGGGAACAAATCCCGGAAGGAATCAGTGATTTGGAACTAGCAAAGAAACTCCAAGAGGAAGAGGACAGACGGGCTTCTCAATACTATCAGGAACAGGAACAAGCAGCTGCTGCTGCTGCTGCTGCTTCTACACAGGCTCAGGTAAAAACTAGTGTTCTGAGTCTTAAATGTGATGATCACGGCTGGGTGCAGTGGCTCACACCTGCATTCCCAGCACTTTGGGAGGCCGAGGCAGGCAGATTGCTTGAGGCCAGGAGTTCGAGACCAGCCTGGCCAACATGGCAAAACCCTATCTCTACTAAAAATACAAAATTAGCCGGGCGTGGTGGTGGTGAACACTTGTAATCCCAGGTACTCGGGAGGCTGAGGCAGGAGAATTGCTTGAACCTGGGAGGCAGAGGTTGCAGTGAGCTGAGATTGTGCCACTACACTCCAGTCGGGATGACAGAGCAAGACTCCTTCTCAAAAAAAAAAAAAATTGATGATCACTTTAGCAGTAAATTTCACTTGAGATAAAAAATTTTAAATTAGGTGAGCCGGGCGCGGTGGCTCACGCTTGTAATCCCAGCACTTTGGGAGGCCGAGG
>NW_026652315.1:1316927-1403853 GCF_009828535.3 Hylobates moloch
AAAAAAAATTTAAATTAGGTGTTAACTCTTCAATTTTGTTAGGATTTTAGCACCCATGGGTTTTATGACATTGTCCTAAGCTTGTATCTCGTTTAGTAAAATGTTTTCTCCTGCAGTTCTGATTTTCACATTTATTTTTAAAATTCGTAATAGCTGCAAAGAAAATAAGCCAATTTGGATGAAGTCCTTTCTATTAACTAGAGGTCAGTATGAGGTACTACTAGAAAAAATACAGACTTTGGAGCCAGATAAATGTGGATTTGCATTTCCTGCTCCTGTCTTTCCTTCTAGTTGCAGCCTGTTGGATGATGTCCTCTACCTTTTTCCCTATCTGTAAAATAGAAGAACTCTTAAGTTTGTTGTGAAGAACAAATAATATTAGCGCTTAGCCCAATGTTTAATATGTACTGGGTATTCAACAAAGGTTGACATCTCCCTACTTTTCACTTTCTGTAGTTAAACGGTTTAAAGCACTGAAAATATAACGGTGGGATTCTACATGTTAAATCTCATTTCATTAAGTTAAAAATATTCCCCTTTTTTATGTTTATACCATGCCAGACTGCTGTTCCTTTTTTTTTCTTTTTTTTTTTTAAGACAGAGTCTCATTCTGTTGCCCAGGAGTTCAGTGGTGCAGTCTTGGCTCACTGCAACCTCCGCCTCCTGGGTTCAAGCAATTTTGCTGCCTCAGCCTCCCAAGTAGCTGGGATTACAGGTGTGTGCCACCACGCCCAGCTAATTTTTGTATTTTTAGTAGAGATGAGGTTTTACCATATTGGCCAGGCTGGTCTCAAACTCCTGACCTCAAGTGATTCACCCACCTCGGCCTCCCAAAGTGCTGGGATTACAGGTGTGAGGCACTGCGTCTGGCCTAAACTGTTCCTTTTGATTTAGATATACAAGAAATTCTGATTTGGGCATACAAGAAAGCAAGATGCCCTTTTAAGTCTCATAAAACTAAATATAGAAGTCCCCATTAAAATAAGTATAAAATTTCTATTTCTAGCTCAAACATTGACTACTCCAACCTTAGTAGTTAAATCCTACCATGTTATGTCTAGCTTTTCACTCAAAAAAGGTGTCTTATTTCACTAAATACACTTATTCCACACTCCCAATTCTCAGGGGTTCTTTTCTCCTTTTAAAGTCTGTTTGTTATGGCTGGGTGCAGTGGCTCACGCCTGTAATCCCAGCACTTTGGGAGGCCAAGACAGGTGGATCTCGAGGCCAGGAGTTCGAGACCAGCCTGGCCAATATGATGAAACCCTGTCGCTACTAAAAATATAAAAAATTAGCTGGGTGTGGTGGCTCGCACCTGTAGTCCCAGCTACTCGGGAGACTAAGGCAGAAGAGTCACTTGAAAGTGGGAGGCATGGCCCGGCGCGGTGGCTCACGCTTGTAATCCTAGCACTTTGGGAGGCCGAGGCGGGCGGATCACGAGGTCAGGAGATCGAGACCACGGTGAAACCCCGTCTCTACTAAAAATACAAAAAATTAGCCGGGCATGGTGGCCGGCGCCTGTAGTCCCAGCTACTTGGAGAGGCTGAGGCAGGAGAATGGCGTGAACCCAGGAGGTGGAGCTTGCAGTGAGCCGAGATCGCGCCACTGCACTCCAGCCTGGGTGACAGAGCGAGACTCCGTCTCAAAAAAAAAAAAAAAAAAAAAAAAAAGAAAGTGGGAGGCAGGTTGCAGTGAGCGAACATAGAACATAGCACTCCACCCTAACAGAGTGAGACTCCATCTCAAAAAAAAAAAAAAAAAAAGTCTGTTTATTATGGAATTTAATGAGGTTTTGAAGAACTATTATAGTTTATCAAAAGGTGTCACTTTCTTTAACATTTTCTAAACTTTTAACAAATGCGTCTTCAGTTTGACTTTAGGCAATATAATCTGATATTATTTACTGTTTGAAATACCGACTTTGGGAGGCCAAGGCGGGCGGATCACAAAGTCAGGAGTTCGAGACCAGCCTGGCCAACACAGTGAAACCCCATCTCTACTAAAAATACAAAAAGTTAGCCAGGCGTGGTGGCAGGTGCCTGTAATCCCAGCTACTTGGGAGGCTGAGGCAGGAGAATTTCTTGAACCCAGGAGGCGAAGGTTGCAGTAAGATAAGATTGCACCATTGCACTCCAGCCTGGGCGACGGTGCAAGACTCTGTCTCAAAAAAAAAAAAAAACAAGAAAAAGAAAAGAAATTTTATTTATTTAGAGTAATGAATACAGTAATTATATCCAGAATGGTAGAGGCAATTGCTCAAATACCATGTAATATAACAAATCTGTATACCAATAGCTAGCCTCTTTTTCTATCAGTGATTCCTTCCACTGTTACAGTTTTTCTTTCTAGATAACCATGAGTAAGTCCCTTAGAATAGTTGGAGTAATTTCTTGCTGTGTATTTTTCTTAAAGCAGGGCCAGCCAGCACAAGCCTCTCCATCAAGTGGAAGACAATCTGGGAATAGTGAACGTAAACGGAAGGAACCGCGAGAAAAAGATAAAGAAAAAGAAAAGGAAAAAAATAGCTGTGTTATTTTGTAACAAGTGTTGGCTTCTGTTGGAACCACCTATATGTCATGAGAAACAAAACCACAGGAGGAAAGGAAGAAAAACCGATCAATACCGTCTGTGCCTGATTTCCCAATGGATTTTGTTCGTTTTTTCAGGGGAAAGGTTGTTACTTAGTTACAATCAGACTTTTTCAAGTCACACAATACACTCTTTATGAGCTGGAGTTTCATGTTACAAGTTGGAAATGCTGTGTGTTGTCATTCATGAATAATACTGCACTTGTAGGCAGATAAGCAAATCACAGCAAATTTTGTGTCATAGTGACATTCATAACTCATATCAGTTAGTAAGCTATTATATCTTCTGTTCTAACAATGAATGGAGGTAATTGATTTAGTCTGATTCCTTCCTGAAATCTAAATATTAGCACAATAGTTTCTGAAATTTTACAATGTTAAATTATGATCTAATCCATGAGAAACCACGGGTTTAACATAGGGATTCAAAAAAACAAAAACAAAATAATAGGAATAAATAACCCTTAATTGTATATTGGACTAGTTCAGCCCTTAAACAGCTTTACCTTTATTTAGGAATGTACATTTTAGGTATTATCTTGAGAATTGATCTTGGAGCTTAGATTTAATTTAGATAGCAAAAATAAAGATTTGTATTTCTTTTCCAATAGCAAAAAGTTACATAACACTAATACTTATAACCTATCAATATCAGATATTAATGACTTTGTAGTGTTGTAAAATTTTGAGGAATTTTGGAGTCTTTATCATAGGTAACCTGGACCACAGTTACTATTTATTGACAATGTGATTGACTGTATGGAGGAAAGCACAGTGGATGCTAGGCTTTGTAAATATGGGGATGTAGAAAAGCAGATAGTTCAGTGTCTACCTTTTTCTAGAACTACCTTGAACCTTAAATTTTAAGTCATGTTCATTGCTAGAAAATTAAATGTACTTATTAAAGCCAATGAAAAAGCACATTTCTGAAAGGAAGTTAAGGATAATCTCTGTGTCTTGTAAAAAGACATTAATAAAAATCTGAGAGGGCCAGGCGCAGTGGCTCATGCCTGTAATCCCAACACTTTGGGAGGCCAAGGTGGGCGGATCATCTGAGGCCAGGAGTTCGAGACCAGCCTGGCCAGCATGGTGAAACCCCATCTCTAATAAAAATACAAAAAATCAGCCGGGCATGGTGGTGCGCGCCTGTAGTCCCAGCTATTCAGGAGGCTGAGGCAGAAGAATTGCTTGAACCCGGCAGGCAGAGGTTGCGGTGAGCCGAGATCACACTGCTGCACTCTAGCCTGGGCGACAGAGGGAGACTCCGTCTCAAAAAAAAAAAAAAAGTCTGAGAGTAGCTAAGAATTTGGAGGAATTTATGTAAAAGCAATCAGAGTTTTTAACTTATGGGAACCAAATAAAACTATAACCTCTTATAGAGTTTATAGAACTCAGAAATAATATTTATTTAACTTTATTATGTGGCCACACGTATTTTCCTGTGTTTCTATATATAGTTTGGAAAACTATCCTTAATAGTCTGTTTTATATGCCTTATATTTAAAAGTTTGTTTTAGTTATTTTGAAAGACTGTTGCTGCTGCAAATAGTTGTGTGCTTTACATTCTAAGCTTCAGTACATTTATTTAAGGGCATCATAATCTGACCTGAGCATCCACTTGGAGAATGTTTTTTTGTGCGTGGTCTAGGGTGACAAAAGACCACAAAAATGTGTGGTCTGGATTTTTTCAACTACGTCATTAACTTTATGATCCAAGACCAGTTATAGGATGAATCTATATGTAAAAATAGAGTCTTATTTATGGAAGGAATTATTCTAAGGGAAAAATCCAGGGTCAAGCTGTATCTTTTATGTCCTTTATATTGCATGTCTATTTCTGTTACACAATTTGTTATTTCTTCAAATTTCCTATGGTAGCATGGTAAATCATCAAAGAACCTGTTTGGGATATAAAACTCTGATAGAAAATATTTAATGAGCATCTTGATTATAACCTAGGATATGTATACATTAGTAAAATTACCAGATATACTACAGAACTCTCTATTGGCTCAAACAGGTTGACCTCAATCCAAGTTGACTCTTGCTATCACTCTATTGGCTGAAGGAGGTAACTCAAACCTCAGGGTTTGTTTTTCCCAGGACAGATAGTAGTGATCATGCATTATATTTTAATAAGAAAAACAAACCACTAAACCTTGAGAAATTTTAAAAAGCATAGTTGAGGCATATTTTTTCATAATTATATACTTATCTATTTATTGCCCATGGAAAATATATGTGTAGAAGTATTTCTTCTGTTATTTGTTACTATTTTCTTAATTTGTTCCAAAGAAAATACTGCCATACTGCATTCCCTCTCGAAGGAAACAAAACAAAACAAAACTCACTCAAAACCAGCAGTGCTGCTATCAGATAAGTAGATGTCAATGTATACTTACAAGGAGAAACTAAAAAATGTAATGTGTTAATTCAGCCTTTTTCTATGTAATATTTCCAAGTCAGACTTTCTTACATTCCTGGAATTTACTTTGATACACCAAGAATAATAATGATAAAATGTTTGCTTTGATTACTGTGGGGGGGAAAATGAAATATTCAATTGTATTAAAACAAACAAACTTTTTAGAGATACTGGTTTCCTGTCCTTGAAGGGTATAAAGAATTTAGATCATGCCTGTAATCCCAGCACTTTGGGAGGCTGAGGCAGGTGGATCACCTGAGATCAGGAGTTCGAGACCAGCCTGGCCAACACGGCAAAACCCCGTCTCTACTAAAAATACAAAAATTAGCCAGGCATGGTGGCGGGCACCTGTCATCCCAGCTACTTGGGAGGCTGAGGCAGGAGAATCGCTTGAACCCAGGAGGCACTGATTGCAGTGAGCTGAGATTGCACCACTGCATGCCAGCCTGGGCAACAGAGCGAGACTCCGTCTCAGAAAAAAAAAAAAAAAAAAAAAAAAAAAAAAAAATTTAGAGCTATTGTGTCTTTATTTTCTTAAATTTTGCCCAAGGTAACATGTTGTATATCCAGCCATTTCATTGCTGGTTTGGGTACATAGGATTTTGAAAGTGGTATATTAAAGTCTTTCCTTCCAAGTATTTTGTAATACTTGAAAATTATTAGATGTATACTGCTAACAAAAGTTAGAACTTAAACATTTTTGTTTTTATCATTTATAGCCTAGATTAGGGACATACTTGCATCAACCAAATCATCATTAGATTTGAAAATAGGTAGATGAATGAACAAATATGGTCATTGCACTTTCCTTTTACTTTCAGAGTCTAAGTATATTCCTTAAGGTTAGTAACCAGTCTTTATTAAAAATATAAAATTTTTCTTCATGTCTAATCCCATTGCATCCACAATGCTGTGATTTATAGTACATGATCAACACTTAAAAGTACTTTATGTATGTGTGTTTCTGAAGCAAGTTTTCATGACCTCTGTTAGATTCTCAAAAGAATTCAGAACTTCCCTTCAATTTAAGAATCACCATTTTAAGAATACATGTGTACATATACACATTAAGCAGTATAAAGCAGCTAAAATTGGCATTGGTTTTACACTGGTCCAGTGTGCTTGGGTAAAGTAACTTCTTCCATGTTTCAAGGTCAGGTTCAGAGTTGAATGAAGCATAGATTTAAATTTAGGATTAGGCTTTGGAATGTATCTTGTTTTTATTGTCTCATATTTCTAATATTGACTACTTATCCCATATTCTGTTTCAAATTCTTTCTCATATTTCAAGTTCTTTCTCATACTTCTTGATCTTGGCTTAACTAAGCAAGTCAGTATCACAGACTAGTTGACTGAACCCAAGATTAACCATTTTGCACTTGCACAAAACCTTAGCATTTTGCTTCCAATGAATCAGAAAGTCAGTTCACTAAGAGACAGATCATGAGAGGAAAGAGAACTAGAGGCCAATAAATAAGAAAATAATTGTTCATATATTAATGTTGGCATGTGAACTACATATCTAAAATCTTGCTGGAGAAAAATCGAGGCAAGAATTTCCAGAACTGTCCTCAAATAGCTCATTTATTTAAGTTTTGTTAAAAAGCAAAAGCGAATTGATTACATTTGGTTAACTTTTCCTATTCCATGCACAAGTTACCTTAAAACATGATAAAAACCTTATGGGCATTACCTATCACACAGTACTTATGCATAAACTTGTAATAGTAAAATTACTAATGTTTGATAAGATGGAGGCATTACAAATAGTCTACAATTTTTATTTTAAGGAATTGGACATGAAGAATTCTAGATCATTTTGTGTCTATAAACCCGACTTTCTGTCTTGCCTTGGGCAAACTTTCTGTGCCTCAGTGTACTCTTTAAATATGTGAAGGATGCTCTTTTTGATTAAGTGCTTTGCACTCCTGAATAAAGGACATAGTATAAGCACAAAGTATGACTTAAATTATCACAAATATTACACATCCTATGTTCTTGAATGTGCACACTTTTTTCTCAATAACAAAATGTATCTTAAGTCAGTTTTTTTAATGCTGTCAAAATTTGTAGAATTTTCTTTGAGTATGGCATCATCTCTTCCCAAATGCATTTTACAGTTGCTTTTGTGTTCTATAGACTATAGAGTCAAAATCAAGAGTATTTCGGGAGGATCAGAAGCATTTAAAAATCTATTTTTTTCTACTATCTTTCACAGATCTAAATATTTAGATTCTCTTTGCCTTTTTCTCCATGGAATACAGTGGTATCAAATTACTAATACAGTATATAAACTTTGTTTGCATTGGTGGAATTCATTTAGATCTCTCAAGTAATATTTGAGGGCTATATAAATTGTGTTTTTAGTGTAAAATGTTATTTGATAATGTGAAGTTAAATCCCTTTTAGAAAGTGACTGAAAATGGTAAAGGAACTCATCAGAATCTTAGAGTTCTTAAGTTCTCTGATAATTTAGTATCTTTTATTAATGATGTCCAACACCTCTAAGACTGTCAAGAAAACATGAAGAATTGAGGTTACTCTTCTCAGGTGACACTTTAAATATTAAAATCAGAGGCTTCCTGAACAAAACAAATTGCAAAATAGAAGTAATGGCATGGGAGAGGCCAAATGCAGGACTCTGGCAAATTTAACTTATTCTGAATATCTATCTAAATTTTAGTTCATGCATGTTCTTATTAATCCTGGTGTTTCTGCTCTTAGATGTTAGAGTTTAATAAATTGTGATATGCATATATTTTTTTACATGAAGGATTCTAGTTTCTAATTTTACTTTTCTGATCTCAAGAAAATTAAACTTGAAAAACAGGGTAAAATTCTTCAACTATTGCCTCAAGTTCAGTTTTGTCCTATTGTCCTGAGAAAGGAGATTTAGACTTGTCTGCCTAACACAGGTATTTTTGAGGGCATGGTACTATCCCAGAGAAAGTGTTGAGATACCATGGCAGAAATACAAAACCTAAGCTTTGAACCCCAGTAGACTTCTTATTCTGCCATTAAGTCTCTCTACTTTATCTGATATTCTAAGGATTTCTTCAAACCACTTAATAATTTGTCACCATTAACTTTAATATCCAGTTTTAATATGCACTGTAATATCCTGCTTTGAGAAGAAAGAATGCCTCATAAATTAAGTACAAAACAAAATGTTTTGGAAGGTGATCCTGGCTCCTTTGGCTCTCATAATTGTTTTATAGCTGAAAATAAAAAGTCAAGAAACTGGCCCGGTGCAGTGGCTCATGCCTGTAATCCCAGCACTTTGGGAGGCTGAGGTGGGTGGATCACCTGAAGTCAGGAGTTCGAGACCAGCCTGGCCAACATGGTGAAACCCTGTCTCTACTAAAAATACAAAAAAAAATTAGCCAGGTGTGGTGGCACATGCCTGTAATCCCAGCCACTGGGGAGGTTAAGGCACAAGAATTGAACCCGGAAGGCAGAGGTTGCAGTGAGCCGAGATTGCCCCTGCACTCCAGCCTGGGCGACTGAGCGAGACTCTATCTCAAAAAAAAAGTCAAGAAACTGAAATTCCCATTTAAGTTCTTAAATCAGTGATCTGTCAAAATAGGCCTTGTAACTGAAATACCTTACAAAGCAGTTCTAACTCAATGTGTTTTTAAAAAATTTTTAATGAACCTTACATTGTGAACATAATTGCAACGTGTTTTAAGACTAACAGTATTTAATCCTTGAAGACCTGTCTTGTATGTCTCTCAAATTTGTCATAATTTTTATTATTGTTTTTCACTTATGTGAAATAAGCATTTTTTTCAGGGTACATAGGGTATCTTTGTTTTACAGATTTTTAAAGATGAGGTTTTGAAAAGCCCTCAGAGGTTTTTGTTAAAAGACTATCTTGCTTAATAAATGACAACTTCTTACAGATTCACACATTACAAGTCGGACAATATAACAGGAGATTGGTGTGTGACTGCTACAAAACAGTCAGCAAAAGGAATCATGTTTGCTTGTGAAACTTCAGAGGTACCCTGAAAGTCATTTCCTAAAGCTAGTGCATGTGAATCTTTTCCTTCAATTGTGCAGGATAATTGGATTGAGGCACATATTTTGAGGAGTAGCAAGTGGAATGGTATAATGATCACAGAGAAAATTATCTTGAAATATAGCAAGGAAGAGAAACAAGTTTTCTTTCTCCACTTTATTGTTGGACTAATTGGGTCAATTTGCTGTGACATATCAAAGATCTCTTTGTGCCAGGCCAAGATTGGCTACTGAGTTCTCCAAGCGTTTTAATATATAGATTGCATATGAGTGCCTATTTTTTCCTCCTCCTTTCATTTTCTATCTTAATACCCTTTTTACTTCTGAAATAATTCATCTGTTTTGCTTTATGACCAGCTTTAATTTCAACTGAGGAATAATAGCAACCCTAGAGATTCATAGGAAAGAGCATTGAAATACATTTTTGTGTAAAGATACCTAAAACCATCTACCCAGCTTAGGGTTGAACTGAATTTCTGTGAAATAAATTTGTTTTAAATACTAATTATTTTAAAACTACTTAATTCTTAGAAACAATGTCTTCAGTTTCAAAAGTTTCACTTTGGGAGGATATTCCTAAAAAGGCATACATAGATGGTAAAGTATAAAATATTTCTGACAGAATTATTCAGTATTATTCAACACTTACTTTCATGTTTGTTATTGTACCACAAAGATAGTGTCATTGTTGGATTAAAATGTTGGCTGTTTTTGTTAATATACCTAAAACTGTAACCAGTGAATAACACCTGTAGTATTTTTTATTATAGATTATATTTTATTTCAATAAACTTTGATATTTAGACCAAAGTTTGCTCTGTATGTTCATGTCATTAAGCTACAAAGTTAAGAAAGATGAGCGGGGAGATGGGGAATTGACATATTGATTCACATTTACCTATAAGTCTTAGAATATTTGGGCCAACTTTTGATAAAGAGAAAATTTCCCCACTCCCAGGAAGTAGACAGTTAACTCTAAATCATGTTAAAAAAAATTAGCTGGGTGTGGTAGCATGTGCCTGAAGGCCCAGCTACTCAGGAAGCTGAGGTGGGAGGATCACCTGAGCCCAGAAAGGCGATCATGTCACTGCAGTCCAGCCTGGGCAACAGAGTGAGACCCTGTGTCAAAAAAAAAGGTAAGTGTTGGTGAGAAAACAAAAATCAGACCCTCATATGTGACTGATGGGAATATAAATTGGTGCAGTCACTTTGGAAAACAATCTGGCAGTTCTCTCATTGTAAATAGAGTTGCCATATGACCCAGCAATTCATTCCCAGATATATACCCCCAAAGTAACAAACACATGTACACACAAAAACTTGTACAGGAATGTTCATAATGGCATTATTCACAACAGATAAAAGAAAACAGCCTAAATGCCCATCAGCTGATGAATGGATGAACACTATGTGGTAGATCATACAATGGAACATTATTCAAATCAAGAAAGAAATGAAGTACTGCTGTATACCACAACACAGATGACCCTTGAAAACATCATGCTAAGGGAAAAAAGCCAGTCGCAAAATAACATATTATTTCATTTAATAAAATCTCTACAGTAAACTCTGAAGATAAGGTAGATTAGTGGATGTTTATGCCTCTGGGAGAGAGGGTCAACAGTGACAGCTAAAGAGTATGGGATTTCTGGCCAGGTGCGGTGGTGGCTCACGCCTGTAATCCCAGACCTCCAGCCCGGCCAACAAGAGCCAAACTCTGTCTCAAAAAAAAAAAAAAAAGTACAGGATTTCTTCATGAGGTGATGAAAATGTTCTAAAATTCATCGTGGTGATAGTTGCGTGTATCTGAGGATATACTAAAATAATTGTACACTTTAAGTGGGTGAATTGAATTGTATGGCATGTGAATTCTGTCTCAATAAAATAATTTGTTTTTTGTTTGTGTGTGTGTGTGTGTGTGTGTGTGTGTGTGTGTTTGTTTTTGAGACAGAGTCTTGCTCTGTCTTGCCCAGGCTGGAGTGCAGTGGTGAAATCTCAGCTCACTGCAATCTCCACCTCCTGGGTTCAAGTGATTCTCCTGTCTCAGCCTCCCGAGTACCTGGGACTACATGCAGGTGCCACCACACCTGGCTAATTCCGTATTTTCAGTATAGACAGGGTTTCACCATGTTGGCCAGGCTGGTCTCGAACTCCTGACCTCAGGTGATCCATCCTCCCTCGGCCTCCCAAAGTGTTGGGATTACAGACGTGAGCCACCGCACTGGCTTTTTTGTTGTTGTTGTTTTGTTTTTTGTTTGTTTGTTTTGAGATAAGGTCTTGCTCTGTCTCCCAGGCTGGAGTACAGTGGTGCGATCTTAGCTCACTGCAGCTTTGACCTCTTGGGCTCAAGTGACTTCCACCTCAGCCTCCTTAGTAGCTGGGACTACAGGCATGCACCATCACCCCTGGCTAATTTTTGTATTTTTAGTGGAGACAGAGTTTTGTCATGTTGTCCATGTTGGTCTCCAACTCAGCCTCCAGTGATCAGCCCTCCTCAGCCTCCCAAAGTCCTGTGATTACAGATGTGACCACTGCACCAGGCCAATAAAGTGGTTTTGAAAAAGAAAAGTTTTTAATTTTAACAAATCAAATCCAGTAAGATATATATATAAAACCATAACCAAGTGTCAATTTTCCCTGACTTACAAGATTGGTTTAATATTTTAATATCAGTCAATGTAATTCACCATATTAACAGGATGAAGAGGAAAACTTCCCCTGTCAATATGATCGTATCATCTCAACAGATATAGAAAAAGCATTTGACAGAATTGTTTTGTTTTTGTTTTTTAGATCGAGTCTCACTCTGTTGCCCAGGCTGAAGTGCAATGGTGCAATATCTGCTCACCACAACCTCCACCTCCCGGGTTCAAGAGATTCTCCTGCCTCAGCCTCCCAAGTAGCTGGGAGTACAGGCGAGTGCCACCACGCCCGGCTTTTTTTTTTTTTTTTTTTTTTGGTAGAGACGGGGCTTCACTATGTTGACCAGGCTGGTCTCAAACTCCCGACCTCGTCATTCGCCCACCTAGGCCTCTCAAAGTGCTGGGATTACAGGCATGAGCCACTGCGCCCGGCCCTTGACAGAATTTAATACCCATTTGTAATAAAAACTCTGAGCATTTTAGGAATAGAAGGGAATTTCCTCAGCCTCATAAAGGATGTAAGTGACAAACTCAAGCTTGACACCACACGTAATGATGGTGAAAGTCCGAATGCTTTCTTTCTAAAATTGGGAACTGTGCAAGAATGTCTGCCCTCGGCACTTCTTTTCGACACTCTATTGGAGATACCAGCCAATGCAGCAAGGCAAGGGGGAGAAAAGGCATTGAAATTGGTAAGGAAGATATTAATGCTGCCTTTATTCCCAAAAGACATGATCGTATACATGGAAAACCCTAAGTTATCTAAGGTAAAGCTACTAGAATTAATAAGTAAATTCTGCAAAGCCACTGGGTAGGAGGATCAATACACAAAAATTGTATTTCTATGTACCAGCAACAAATAATCAAAAATGTGTAAGAGGAGTCCCGGTGAGCTTTGTGCACATGTGCGGGGAGGTAAAGGGGTTTGGGAGGCCTCGCCTGAGTGAGCCAAGGACATGGAGAAACAGTGTATTACAAAAGGTGCCTTGTACCTTGTCCAAGGACACAGAGCTGGTGGGAGGCAGAGCTGGAATTTGCTCCAGAGCCTTTGTGCTGTAGGACAGGCTGCGGGAGGAGCTGCAGGACTGAGGTACAGAAGCCGCGGAAGGGGTCCAACGAGGGGCAGAGCCGGGACTTGACTGCGTGGGATCCCACGAGACAGACACCCTTTCCCCACCGCCGGAGTGAGCGCCGCCCCTCACAGAGACCTGTTTGCCCCCTGGGCCACGCGGGGCAGGCGCTGCAGGAGGCCCCATGGAGCTGGCGGTGCCGCTGAAGCAGGAGGCCGACGGCCTGGCGCTGGGCTTCTCGTGGCACCGCTTCCGCCGCTTCTACCTGGGCGACGCGCCGGGTCCGCACGAGGCGCTGGAGCTGCTCCGCGCCCTGTGCCGGGACAGGCTGCGGCCCGAGGTGCACACCAAGGAGCAGGTGCTGGAGCTGCTGGTGCTGGAGCAGTTTCCGAGCGCGCTGCCAGCCGACACGCAGGCCTGGGTGTGCAGCCGGCAGCCGCAAAGCGGGGAGGAGGCGGTGGCCCTGCTGGAAGAGTTCTGGGTGAGCCTGACGGGGCTGCGACGGGGCAGGGGAGGAGGCAGGGGAGCGGGGAAGCCAGGAGGAAGCCGAGAGAAGACCGCCGCTTAGCCCCCGAAAACCAGTATGACCCATGGTGGGGTGGCCATGGCTCAGCAAGGAGGGACAGTCCATGTGGGGCTCCATCCAACACCAGCTGCAAGTCAGTAGGGCCCCCAAGACCTTGGCATACTTGCGAGTTCTCTAGAAGAACTCACAGCCATGTTCACAGTCACGGGCTTATCACAGAGAAGGACGCGCTGGAAGCAGCCGTGAAGAGGGCCCGGAAGGCTCCACGGAGACTAGTTATCAGCTGTCCTCTCCCCTCACTCCTTCTGGCACGCAGGGAGTGTTGCCAGCCAGGGACGCTCCTCAGATCTTGGTGTCCCGGTTTCTTACTGGGGACTCTTCCCCGATCTGTGTGGCTGACTTCAGCCTCCAGTCTCCAGCCCTTGAAGCTCAAGAATACCACCTGGCCCAAACTCCACCCCAAATCCATCTTGCTGTTGGGCTGGCCTGAGACCCCCAGGCAGTCCTCAGAGATGACTTCCCAGGGGCGGAGGGCAAAAGCCAGGCCTCTGTCTGTGCAGGTTTGGATTCTCTTTTTTTTTTTTTTTTTTGAGATAGAGTTTCGCTCTTGTTGCCCAGGCTGGAGTGCAATGGCGCTATCTCGACTCACTGCAACCTCCGCCTCCCAGATTCAAGTGATTCTCCTGCCAATTTTAGTATATGTGCTGCCGAAGCGAGCACAAGTGATTCTCCTGCCTCAGCCGCCTGAGTAGCTGGGATTACAGGCGCCCGCCACCATGCCCAGCTAATTTTTTGTATTTTTAGTAGAAATGGGGTTTCACCATTTTGGCCAGGCTGGTCTCGAACTCCTGACCTCAGGTGATCCGCCTAATCTTGGCCTTCCGAAGTGCTGGGATTACAAGCGTGAGCCACCGCGCCCGGCCCCAGGTTTGGATTGTTTACCACACAGCAGGCATGGACCGACTCACTGTCTGGGGCCCGCCTAGCCCAGCACCTGTCTTTGTGAAGTCTTGGTGCACAGCCACACCCATTCACTTACGTCATCTGTGGCTGACTCTTGCCACCGTGACTAAGACAGAGAGCCTGAGAAGCTGGAAGCATTTCCTGTCTGGCCCTGTAGGGGAAGCTTGCAGCCTGGCTTAGAGTACGCTCTCCAGGGAGGATGTGTAATGTGAACCGCAGACGCCATCTTAAGTGTTCTAGTCGCCAAGTTAAAAAAAGTGAAAAGAGGCCGGGCGCGGTGGCTCACGCCTGTAATCCCAGCACTTTGGGAGGCCGAGGCGGGCGGATCACAAGGTCAGGAGATCGAGACCATCCTGGCTAAACAGGGTGAAACCCCGTCTCTACTAAAAATACAAAAAAATTAGCCGGGCGTGGTGGCGGGCCCCTGTAGTTCCAGCTACTTGGGAGGCTGAGGCAGGAGAATGGCGGGAACCCGGGAGGCGGAGCTTGCAGTGAGCAGAGATCGCGCCGTTGCACTCCAGCCTGGGCGACAGAGCAAGACTCCGTCTCAAAAAAAGAAAAAAAAAGAAAAAAAAAAAAGTGAAAAGAAACAGGTGAATTTAGTTTTGATAACCTACTCATTGACCCTAATGTCTTCAAAATATTGTCCTTTCAATACGTGACACTCTCACGTGCCCGGTGGCTGCTGTGTGGGGCCTGGGTGAGGAGCAGCAGGCAGCCATGCAGAGACCTCTGAGAAGAGTGGTCCAGGCCACGGGAGCAGCCAGTGCAAAGGCCCTGAGGCGCCTCGAGCAGCAGAGGGGTCCGTGAGTAAGGGAGTGTTAGCAGTGAGGCTGGAGTCAACCAGTGGTGGGAGGGTGAAGAGTCAGAGCGGTCAGGGGTGTTCATCGTAGGTGTGTACCGAGTGCCTGCTGGCTGCTGGGATATAGCAGCAGAAAGGGGGCATCTGGCTGAGGCAAAGCGAGCAAAAGCCTTCAGTCCACAGCACCCGGGGGTCCTTCCTTTCTTCCAGAGGGGACAGCTCCTGTCAAGGCTGCCAGTTGGCTTCTGCACCACCCAACTCAGTGGCCTTGTCCATCTGCCTTCTTATGCAGCCTGACCAGCCCCCAAACACTCTCCCCTCTTACTGTCTGGGATACAGCTCGCCCTTCCTCTGCTCCCGCCTCCCAGCACCTCTGTGCTGACTCTGGCTTCTCTATCCTCACCCTCCTTCTGGGTCAGTGTTCCCTAAAGTGGGCTGTAACAAATCACCACAAACCCAGCAGCTTACAAATAACACATGTCTGTTATCATTCTGGAGGTCAGAAGACCAAAATGGGTCTCAGGGCCCAAAATCAAGGTGTTTGCAGAGCCACGTTCCTTCCTGAGGCTCTAGAGAAGAGTCTGTTACCTGCCTTTTCCAGGTCCTAGAGGCTACCTGCATTCCTCGGCTCATGGCTCTTCCTCTGTCCTCAGAGTGCTGCACTCCAACCTCTGCTTGCGTCTCCCTATCAATCCTCTGACCTTGACCCTCTTAGGTCCTGTGGTCACTTCATAGGATGCCTGTGATGACATTGGGCCCATCAGGATAATTTAGGATAGTTTCCCCGTGTCAATGCTTAATTCCCTCCCATCTGCAGAGTCCCTGTTGGCCTGTGAGACAGCATGTGGCAGGTTCTGGGGATCAGGCCATGTACGTCTTTGGGCCATTATTCTGTCTGCCATAGAGATGAGAGGAACACAGGGTGAACTGGAGGTGGAATAGAACTAACATGGAATTGGTTGGCCTCAGGGTTACTCCCTTTCCTGTTTTCGTGACTCCTCAGAACAGGAGCTGGCATGGGTGCCATATAGGTAGATTTCAGCCACTGTTACTGCTCTAACCTCATGCCATCTGTTTCTTTGGCATTAAAATGTCCTTTTAGGAAAAGATGGTATAAGTACACTTGGTAGTTATTATTGCTTTTATGTATATATCTTGCAAAATAAAACCAATCCCTTCCATCTGGGATGCAGTGAGAGTTAGAAAAAAATGTGTAAGACCTATACAATGAAAATTATAACACATTACTGAGAGATATTAATGAAGGCCTATGGTCTACTAAATGAAGAGACACTCTAATTATGGATTGACAGATTCAATACTCTTTTTTTTTTTTTTTTTTTTTTGAGACAGAGTTTTGTGCTTTTGCCTAGGCAGGAGTGCAGTGGTGCAATCTCGGCTCACTACAACCTCCACCTCCCCGGTTCAAGCAATTTTCCCTGCCTCAGCCTCGCTAGTAAATGGGAGTACAGGGGGCCGCCACCATGCCTGGCTAATTTTTGAATTTTTGCTACAGACGGAGTTTCACCATGTTGGCCAGGCTGGTTTGGGTTTCACTGTGTTGGCCAGGCTGGTTTCAAACTCCTAACGTCAAGTGATCCACCCAACTCAACCTCCCAGAGTGCTGGGATTACAGGCATGAGCCACCATGCCTGGCCAGGAAAATAAGTATTTTCAACAAATAATACTGAAAAAAGTGGATATCCATATTAATATGGTTTGGGTCTGTGTCCCCACCAAATCTTATGTGAAAATGCAACCCCCAGAGTTGGAGGTGGGGCATGGTGGGAGGTGATTGGATCGTGGGAATGGATTTTTCATGAATGGCGTAACACCATCCTCTTGGTGCTGTTCTTGTGATACAATTCTCACAAGATCTGGTTGTTTAGCCGGGCGCGGTGGCTCACGCTTGTAATCCCAGCACTTTGGGAGGCCGAGGCGGGCGGATCACAAGGTCAGGAGATCGAGACCACGGTGAAACCCCGTCTCTACTAAAAATACAAAAAAATTAGCCGGGCGTGGTGGCGGGCGCCTGTAGTCCCAGCTACTCGGAGAGGCTGAGGCAGGAGAATGGCGTGAACCCGGGAGGCGGAGCTTGCAGTGAGCCGAGACTGCGCCACTGCACTCCAGCCTGGGCGACAGAGCGAGACTCCGTCTCAAAAAAAAAAAAAAAAAAAAAAAAGATCTGGTTGTTTAAAAGTGTGTGGCACCTCCCCACTTCGCTCTCTTGCTCTTGCTCTGGCCATGTGGTATGTGCCTGCTTCCCCTTCGCCTTCCGCCATGATTGTAAATTTTCTGAGGCCTCCCCAGAAGCAGAAGCCTCTATGCTTCCCCGTACAGCCTGCAGAATTATGAGCCAAGTAAATCTCTTTTCTTTATAAACGACCCAGTCTCAGTTATTTTATAGTAATGTGAGAATGCACTGGTACACATATAGATAAAAATGAACCTTAATCGTTAATTTATGCCATACATAAGTTAACTAGAAGTGGATTTTTTTCTGTTTTTTCTTTTTTTTTTTTTCTGAGACGGAGTCTTGGTTTGTCACCCAGGCTGGAGTGCAGTGACTACTACCCCTGCCTCCTGTGTTCAAGCGACTCTGCTGCCTCAGCCTCCCGAGTATCTGGGACTACAGGTGTGCACCACCACACCCAGCTAATTTTTGTGTTTTTAGCAGACATGGGGTTTCACCATGTTGGATAGGCTGGTCTCGAACTCCTGGCCACTGTGCCCAGCCCACTTCATCGAAACTTAAAAACACAATTAAAGATGGAGTAAACCTTTCGGCCGGAATCTCCATCTTCCAGTAATGTGCTAAAATGACGAACACAAAGGGAAAGAGGAGAGGCACCCAATATATGTTCTCTAGGTCTTTTAGTAAACATGGAGTTGTTTCTTTGGCCACGTATGTGCGAATCTATAAGAAAGGTGATATTGTAGACATCAAGGGTATGGGTCCCGTTCAAAAAGGAATGCCCCACAAGTGTTACCACAGCTAAACTGGAAGAGTCTGCAGTGTCCCCCAGCATGCTGTTGGCATTGTTGTAAACAAGTTAAGGGCACGATTCTTGCCAAGAGAATTAATGTGTGTATTGAGCACATTAAGCACTCTTAAGAGCCGAGATAGCTTCCTGAAATGCATGAAGGAAAATGATCAGAAAAAGAAAGAAGCCAAAGAGAAAGGTACCTGGGTTCAACTGAAGCAGCAGCCTCTACCCAGAGAACCACACTTTGTGAGAACCAATGGGAAGGAGCCTGAGCTGCTGGAGCCTCTTCCCTACAAATTCATAGCATAATACGTGTTTAAAAAAAAAAAAGACCTCTGCACCGTAAAAAGTGTTTCTCTTGGCAGGGCACGGTGGCTCACGCCTGTAATCCCAGCACTTTGGGAGGCTGAGGCGGGCGAATCACCTGAAGTCGGGAGTTCGAGAGCAGCCTGACCAGCATGGAGAAACCCCATTGCTACTAAAAATACAAAATTAGCCAGGTGCGGTGGTAGGCACCTGTAATCCCAGCTACTCGGGAGGCTGAGGCAGGAGAATCGCTTGAACCCAGGAGGTGGAGGTTGCGGTGAGCTGAGATCGCACCATTGCACTCCAGCTTGGGCAACAAGAGCAAAACTCCGTCTCAAAAAAAAAAAGTTTGTCTTTATTGGGTAGAGCGTGCTGTCCTCTCCCCCAAAGAAATATTTAAAGCAAAGTTTAGTTGTGTCCTAATTCAGTGTGTAAAGTCTTTACTATTCAAATTTAATGTATTTCTTGCTGAAAGATGTGAGGTGGCTTATTGTGCAACAAATTACTCAACTGGTTAGAAAACGGCCACATACCATTTATGAAATATTTGTACTGGCTTGAAGATAGTCTCTCTAAATCATCATGGAAGAAATAAATAATTTATAAAAATATTAAAACATGAAGATTTAAATAAATAATTCATGGCTGGGTGCGGTGGCTCACGCCTGTAATCCCAGCACTTTAGGAGGCTGAGGCAGGCGGATCACGAGGTCAGGAGTTTGAGACCAGCCTGGCCAACCTAGTGAAACCCCATCTCTACTAAAAAATACAAAAAAAAAAAAATTAGCCGGGCATGGTGGCAGGCACCTGTAATCCCAGCTACTTGGGAGGCTGAGGCAGGAGAATCGCTTGAACCCAGGAGGCGGAGGTTGCAGTGAGCCGAGATCGTGCCCTTGCTCTCCAGCCTGGCCAACAGTATGAGACTCCGTCTCAAATAATAATAATAATAATTCACAAAGGAAGATCTGTTAATGGTCAGTAAGCACATAGAAACATGTACAACATCATTAGTCAGAAGAACACGTAAACACATTTGGGCCGGGTGCGGTGGCTCACACCTGTAATCCCAGCACTTTGGGAAGCCAAGGCCGGTGGATCACCTGAGGTCAGGAGTTGGCCTGGCCAACATGGTGAAACCCTGTCTGTACTAAAAATACAAAAAATTAGCTGGGCATGGTGGCTGGCACCTGTAATCCCAGCTGTTCGGGAGGCTGAGGCAGGAGAATCACTTGAACCCAGGAGGTGGAGGTTGCAGTGAGCCGAGACCGCGCCATTGCACTCTAGCCTGGACAACAAGCTCAAAACTCCATCTCAAAAACAAAAACAAACAAAACTACATTGAACTATACCGAAATAGTACAGCACACCCACTGAAAAAGGCTAGCATTGAAAAGATTGACAATACCAAGTGTTGGTGCATCTGTGAATCAATTTGAACCCTTTACATTGCTGATGCAAAAAGGTACAACGATTTCAGAAAACTCTTTGGCAGTTTCCTGTAATGTTAAATATACACTACCATATATCCAATCCTATTTACCCAAGAGAAATGAAAACGTGTCCACAAAAAGACTTGTACACAAATATTCGTAGCAGTTTTATTCATAATAGCCAAACATTGTCAACAACCCAAATTTCCATCAATAGGCGAATGCACAAAAAATTGTGGTACATCTGTACATGGGAAACCTACACAGCAACAAAAAGATGGAATGACTGATAGACACAGCAACATGGCTGAATTGGCAGAAACACTGTGCTGAGTGAAAGGAACCAGACACAAAATAAGACATTACTGTATGATCCTGTTTATATGAAACTCTAGGAGACATAAAGTCTCCAGTGGTAGAAAGCAGATAAGTGGTTGCCTGGGGCTGGAGATGTGGTTTAGGATGACCAGGAAAGGGCACAGGGAAACTTTTAGTGATGGAAATATTCTTGATCATGGTGGTAATGACTTGGCTATATACATTTGTCAATGTACTGTACACTTAAACTGTGTGCATATTTGTAAATTTTACTTCAAAATACTTTTGTTTCTATATGCTAGCAATGAACAATTGAAAATTGAAATTCAACAGGTCCATTTATAATAGCATCAAACAAAATACTACAGGCAGGTGTAAAACATATGCACTGAAAACTAGAATTTGAGTTAACTTTACTTTTGTCATTCTGTGTGACCACTTGGAGTTTTTGTGTTTAAATTTTAAAAATAGTCAAGCAGGCCAGGCGTGGTGGCTCACGCCTGTAATCCCAGCACTTTGGGAGGCCAAGGCAGGCGGATCACGAGGTCAAGAGATCAAGACCATCCTGGCCAACATGGTGAAACCGTGTCTCTATTAAAAATATAAAAATTAGCTGGGCGTGGTGGCAGGCACCTGTAATCCCAGCTGCTCAGGAGACTGAGGCAGGAGAATCACTTGAACGCAGGAGGCAGAGGTTGCAGTGAGCCAAGATTGTGCCATTATACTCCAGCATGGGTGACAGAGCGAGACGTCATCTCAAAAAAAAAAAAAAAAAAAGCAGATAAAATTTACTTGAAAAAAAAAAGTTAAACAGTGTATCAACAGTGTAATATTTTTGCTTAGTGAATGAAAATTTTAGTTGATGCAAAATGAGACTCTTGATACGCCCCTTTCTTTTTTAAGACAGAGTCTCGCTCTGTTGCCCAGTCTGGAGTGCAGTGGTGCAATCTCGGCTCACTGCAACCTCTGCCTCCAGGGTTCAAGCAATTCTCTGCCTCAGCCTCCTGAGTAGCTGGGATTATAGGTGCCTGCCACCACACCACACCCAGCTAATTTTTGTATTTTTAGTAGAGACAGGGTTTCACCGTCTTGGCCAGGCTGGTCTTGAACTCCTGACCTCGTGATCCACTCACCTCACCCTCCCAAAGTGCTGGGATTACAGGTGTGAGCCACCGCGCCTGGCTTCTTACACTTCTTTCAAAGGTGATTCTCTACTTAAATAGAATTCTCTACTTAGTATAATGAAAACGAAGTATTACTTATCTAAATAATACATAATATTAATATTTCACAGCTTAACCAAAGCAGTTCGGTTTTATTTTTGTTTTTAAAGAGACGAGGTTTCGCTATTTGGCCCAGGCTGGTCTTATACTAGCCTCAAGTGATCCTCCCACCCCAGTCTCCCAAAGTGCTGAGATTAGAGGCATGAGCCACCACGCCCGGCAAGCAGGACAGTTCTGAAAGCTCTGGACCCAAGTTGCTAAAGGTGATGCAGAGGTCCCCCACTCCCATCCTGGGTGATTCCGCTCTGCAGAGGAACTGATCATCATTTAACTAGAAAATTACATTATTCAGAGCATCTCATCCCACTGGCAAAAACACAGAGTTGATTGCCAGCAGCTTGTAAAAAGCATTTGGTTTTTCCTACTCTGAGCTACATCTCAAGAGTGATTGTCAAACCTTGCTATACATGTGAATCCCGTGGAGGAACTTTTGGGGGTAAAACATGTTAGGACTCTATCCATGAACCTCTGGGGGTGTGGCCCAGGCTTATCACCCATTGGACCTCAGATTTTGCCCAGTTATCATCTATGCCAGTTCAATTATCTTTTCTTTTTGAGACAGTCATGCTCTGTTACCCGGGATGGAGTGCAATGGCACGATTTCGGCTCACTGCAACCTCCGCCTCCCGGGTTCAAGCAATTCTTCTGCCTCAGCCTCCCCAGTAGCTGGGATTACAGGCGCCCACCACCACGCCCAGCTAATTTTTGTATTTTTAGTAGAGATGGGGTTTCACCATATTGTTCAGGCTGGTCTTGAATTCCTGACCTCGTGATCTGCCCACCTCAGCCTCCCAACGTTCTGGGATTACAGGTGTGAGCCACCACACCTGGCCAATTATCTGTTTTTATTTTTACTTTTTTTTTTTTTTTTTTTTTTGAGACAGAGTATCACTCTGTCTCCCAGGCTGGAGTGCAGTGGTGTGATCTCAGCTCACTGCAACCTCTGCCTCCCTGGTTCAAGCAATTCTCCTGCCTCAGCCTCCTGACTGGCTGCGACTACAGGTGCACACAGCCATGCCCGGCTAATTTTTGTATTTTTAGTAGAGACAGGGCTTCACTCTGTTGGCCAGGCTGGTCTTGAACTCCCGACTTCAGGTGATCCACCCGCCTCGGCCTCCCAAAGTGCTGGGATTACAGGCGTGAGCCACCACGCCCTGCCTAATTCTCTATTTAATCAGTGACCTTTTACAAATGAGGTTGTCTCTTTTGTCTTAAATCAGGGAACACAAGGTGACTTTGCTAGAACAAGAAAAACAATGGGCAGAATTTGTTCAGTATTTGACACATATTTTCCCACTTAAATCCTTACAATAGCCCTGTTCCTACTAGCAAAGCTGACTATAGTATTCTGGACATACAGATAAATTGCCCATAATTGAACACATCTAGTAAATGGCAAACTGGTTTTTAAGTCCCTATTCCTCCACATTCTGAAGCCTATGGTTTCTAGACTGGATGCCCCTGCACGTTGTCCCAGCTGCAAGGGCCTTCCCTGTAGTACCATCTTACCTAATAAATGTGATTGTTCTTAGAGTAGTTCAGAGGGAGTGAGCTGTCAACCAGGTGAAGCAAATCCTAGCAGGCTACCTGTCCAGAGGCCCAGGATGGCAGGTCCATGGGAAATAAAGGCATTAAAGAAGCTAACAGGTAATTTGGTAATTTTAGAAAATTAGGGTGTTAGTTCATTGGATCAGAATTCCTTAGAATTTTTAGCCTTGTATTACCATGTCCTTGAGGGATGCACAATTTTTTGTCATGGTATCTGACCCATTTCTCCTGCAATCCACCTCCCAAATGCCTGAATTGTGGTGAGGAAATTAATTTTATAGTTTGATGGACATCACTAGATTTATTAAGAGAAGGGGCAGGGCATGGTGGCTCACACCTGTAATCCCAGCACTTTAAGATGCCGAGGAGGGCAGATCGCTTGAGGTCAGGAGTTCGAGAGCAGCCTGGCCAACATAAACTCCATCTTTACTAAAAATACAAAAATTAGCTAGGTGTGATGGCAGGCGCCTTGTAATCCCAGCTACTTGGGAGGCTGAGGCATGAGAATCACTTGAATCTGGGAGGCAGGGGTTGCAGTGAACCGAGATTGTGCCATTGCACTCCAGCCTGGGAGACGGTGAGATACCATCAAAAAAAAAAGGAGAGAGAAGGAAAATGGTCTCTGTCCAAATGAAAGGTTATTGCTTGAGCTTTTGATGGGCTCAGTCTCATAAACTGATGAAAATTTAACCAGTGAGTAGATTTCATACTCATTTCCTAACCCTGTTGGCAAATCCAGGTGGGAAACTATATACATGGTGAGCATGGAGCCAAGATGACTTCATGGCTAATGTTTATGCCTGGGGCAGGCATCTCACCTCAGACAGCATGAATTCCAGGCTTAGAGCTGCTGGTCTGGGCAGCCTGTCCCTAAACAATCCCATTTCTTACTGATGGCTGCACCAATGGAGTGGCTTAAGTATTCAATCTTAAAAAAGTGTTTGCTACACCAGTCCTACACCAATGTTACACCAACTTCAAGACAAAGCCCAGGCTCCCCCATTCCAACCAGATTGCTTTCCCTAAGTCCCTATTATAAAAATTCTGAATCCTTCACATGGTTATTTATTCATCCAATATTTATTGAGTGGCTACTAAGAGCCAGGGGTCAGAGATACAGCACTGAAAAGAAAAAATAGACAAAAACAGCTATCCTTCTGGAGCTGTTAAGTAGAAGATGGATTATAAATAGATTAGATGGGAAGGAGGGGGAATGCTGAGAAAGGGAGTAGTGCGGCAATTTTATTTTGAGATGGGAGTCTTGCTCTTGTCACACAGGCTGGAGTAGAGTTGCACAGTCTCGGCTCACTGAAACCTCTGCCTCCCGGGTTCAAGCAATTCTCCTGCCTGATTACAGGCGCCCACCACCATGCCCAGCTAAATTTTTTGTAATTTTAGTAGAGATGGGGTTTCACCATGTTGGCCAGGCTGGTCTCGAACTGCTGACCTCAGGTGATCCGCCCACCTCTGCCTCACAAAGTGCTGGGATTACAGGCATGAGCCACTGCACCCAGCCTAAGTGTGGCAATTTTAAATAAAATCGGGAAGGCATGGTTGAGAAAATGACATTTTAGCTAAGAACTGAAGCAATGAGGAAGCGAGCCACATGGCTCTCTAGGAAGAGCATTTCAGATGGAGTAAGCACAAGCAAAAGGCTTGAGATGAGATGCTGTGGTCAACATACGGAATGAGGCCAGTGTGGAACCAGGTGAACAAGGAGGAGAGTAGTAGGAAATGAGGTGACAGACTGAATGTATTCTACAGATGAAGAGACATTAGAGGGCTTGGAGGGGAAGTTGGTCTTCTCAGAGAAAAACTTGAGGGGTAGTGGTGAAGACATAGATATTGGTGATTTTGGTACAGAATATGTAGGTGAACATTAACTAGATGATACCTGCCCCTTAGGCCTGGCTGGAATAACTAAGTCAAAAGGAAAGAGAAAGGAAAGATAAAAGCTTATCTGTAGGAAGCACTTAAAGGATTTCAGGAAACAATTTGTTTCAGATAAAAATAAACAGTATTTGTTGAGTGGTGCGTTTTAGGGGATATTATTAATTTTACCTACAACGCCCTTACTGAGTTGAAGGTGGTGATTAAATATTTGAGAGGATTAGTTTTTGGGGGTAACTACACATGGTAAATTTGAGGTGTTTGGCAGAAATGCTAATTAAGCAGTTATTGGAGGTATTATAAGAGATTCATCTTTAGAGAGATGGATTGGATGAGCTTCTTTATAAATGCAAAAAAATCTGACAATTTTTTCTTTTTCTTTTTTTTTTGAGATGGAATCTCGCTCTGTCACCCAGGCTGGAGTGCAGTGGTGCGATCTCGGCTCACTGCAAGCTCCGCCTCCCGGGTTCACGCCATTCTCCTGCCTCAGCCTCTCCGAGTAGCTGGGACTACAGGCGCCTGCTACGACGCCCGGCTAATTTTTTGTATTTTTAGTAGAGACGGGGTTTCACCATGGTCTCCATCTCTTGACCTCGTGATCCGCCCGCCTTGGCCTCCCAAAGTGCTGGGATTACAAGCGTGAGCCACCGCGCCCAGCCGTGACAATTTTTTCAATGAGGATTCAGTATTTGTTAGGACGTGTTAAGTATGGAGAAACTGAGTTAAGTGACAATCCAGGCAGAAGGGTTTTAAATGTTTTCATTACTTCATACATTTAAGAGCTTGAGATTTTTTCTATGTAATTCCTAAGCTTTTAATTTTATTTTACAATTATTTTTGGCATGTGTAGTTTCTGATGTCAGCATCTTGCCCAACTTACCAAGACTGGCTACTATCTTTCTTGAATCTTTTTTGCATCATATGAACTGTGTGTAGCTTCTAACTCATTGATGCCATTGTACTGTGGCAAACATTTGGATTGTGCATCAAGCACACGGGGAATGGCACATTTTCCTCCATTCTCTTGCCTTTGAGGAGTCTGTCTTCCTTCGTGGATCATAGAGTCAGGAGTTCAGGACTAGCCTGGCCAACATGGTGAAACCCCGTCTCTACTAAAAATACAAAAAATTAGCTGGGCGTGATGGCAGGCACCTGTAATCCCAGCTACCTGGGAGGCTGAGGCAGGGGAATTGCTTGAACCTGGGAGGCAGAGGTTGCAGTGAGCCAAGATCGCACCATTGCACTCCAGCCTGGGAGAAACAGAGTGAGACTCCACCTCAAAACAACAACAACAAAACCTCTAAAAAGGCCAGGCGCGGTGGCTCATGCTTGTAATCACAGCACTTTAGGTGCCTGAGGCAGGCAGATCATGAGGTCAGGAGTTCGAGACCAGCCTGGCCAACATAGTGAAACCCCGTCTCTACTAAAAATACAAAAAATAGCTGGGCGTGGTGGCTGGCACCTGTAATCCCAGCTATTCCGGAGGCTAGGGCAGGAGAATCACTTGAACCCAGGAGGCAGAGGTTGCAGTGAGCTGAGATCGTGCAACTATACTCCAGCCTGGGTGAGAGCTATACTCCATCTCAAAAACAAAAACAAAACAAAACAAAAAAACCTCCAAATTTGGTTTTCACTATTGACCCTGAGCCAGCCAGATCGCTGCTAGCTGCTGCCCGTGATGGTTGAGGGCCACTCAACCTCAATGCCAGCGTATCAGGTGGTTTTGTCAGGTTTTCTGAACTTAAAAAAGCCATCGCCATGGCAACTCGAGTAAAAAATAATTACCTATAGTGTCTGTAGGCTTGTATCCTTCAGTTAAGTGTAGAAAAGACTGAAACAGGCCGGGCGTGGTGGCTCACGCCTGTAATCCCAGCACTTCGGGAGGCCCAGGCGGGCGGATCACGAGGTCAGGAGATCGAGACCATCCTGGCTAACACGGTGAAACCCCGTCTCTACTAAAAATACAAAAAATTAGCCGGGCGAGGTGGCGGGCGCCTGTAGTCCCAGCTACTCGGAGAGGCTGAGGCAGGAGAATGGCGTGAACCCGGGAGGCGGAGCTTGCAGTGAGCCGAGATGGTGCCACTGCACTCCAGCCTGGGTGACAGAGCGAGACTCCGTCTCAAAAAAAAAAAAAAAAAAAAGACTGAAACAAATCAAGGATCTAATGTTTAAAAGGCAGGTTACTATCCAGATTCCCATCTGAAAACTGGTCAGGTCAGTAATTCTACCTGTGGCTAGGAGGATTCTTCTGAGTATTAGGCAAGGGAACATATGTCAAACGCTTAGCACACTGCCCAGCACATAAAGCGCTTAGCCAATGTTTGTGGCTGTATGATAATCCCTTCTAAGAAGCATAGTCCCACTCTACAAATGAGGAAACAACGAGAAGTGACATTCTAGCCCAAAGTCACCAACATTCACTCCAATGGATACTGAGGCTTCTCCTGTGCCACTCTACAAGTTGTGATCAAAAATGAGGTAGACCTCCCCCACACCAACGCAGACACCCAACCTACTCCCACAGCTGTAGGACTGCGAATGGCAGAAAAGGTAAGAAATCCAGAGAAGTTCCCCAAAGGACCAGAGACCACAGAACCTTGGTTGCCCACGGCACTCAGAAGTGTGAGCCATCTCATGGGCATGACCATACGTACTGAGCATAGAGAGTGCTGAATTTACCAAAAATCTAGATCATTTGGATTTTTCACCACTGATTTATATAAAGGGATGTGGGAAGCTTTTTTGAAAGAGGAGCATTTACCTTGAAGGGCTTTCCTAAAAGAGATGCCTTTTTAAAAAAAAGCCATAGGATTAGTGGTTAAGTCTGTAACATGTGAACAGTGTGTGCTGCCCAGCTACTGAGGTGAAGAGTCTAAGCTAGATTTATTTCTGAGGAACAAAGACCAAAAGACTGCCTTTATAGCTCTACATCTAGTCAGTCACCTTGGGGTGAACTACAGAAAGAACTGGACGACTAACACCTAAAACGCTGAAAACAAAGACACATACACTTCCAGGTGTGGATTTTTATTTTCACAAAAAGACAACAATGTCTTCCCACATACAAGTATTTACAAAACCCAACTGATTCACCCATCTAGAACCTGGGTTTTTTTCCACTTCTCAACATAGTTGGGAACATGGAAACATTAATACCCACACAATTCCCAGAGATGGAATTTATCCATCAAACAGTGCAGATTACCTAAAAGTGCACTTACCTGCACAACTCGGTCTAAGAACCTTGTGAAACAAACTTCATGGCCAAGGTTTCATGAATCTATTTGGTTTCATACCATGCAAACCTGAACAAGTGTGCTGCTACACTAAACTGAAAATCGGTTCTCATTTTACAATTAAAAAGGTTCTCAACACTTTAGCAACTATACAGAATATGAAGGTTTATTTCAAAAAAGATTACATTTTTTTAAACCAGGATACACAGATGCACTTAATGTAACAGTACCTTCTGCAAAAATAGGTTACATAATACTCAGAAATGCAATGAACAATCTTATTCTCTAAAAATTAGACAGCTAAGACTTCTTAAGCGTAGACAGCCTTCAAAATGGAGGCTGAAAATGCTTGGTAAAAAGAAGTAACTCTAGAGCCAGACACCACAGAGCTAAGGCTGCAAATTAAACCACTACCACACAGCTGCAAACTACTCTTTATATTCACACAGCATTAAACAAAACGACTTCAATTCCATCTTTTCAAATGTGTCTCGGTGCTGCAAGAAAAAAAGTTGAATGATACACAAAACTATTAAAAGTTACAACAGAACTATTTAAACATCTTCTCCAAAATTGAGAAAAGCAATCATGTTAAATTTTTAAAAAGAAAAGTCTGACAGAACTCTCAAGCAAGTCAGAGGTCCTCTTCATAAGTAGTCAAGTAAAGTTTACAGGAGATTTCAATAAATTATCTTAAAACCTTGGCAGAGAGCTCATTTTCAGAATCGTCGCGGAGGTCCACCCTTAAATGGCTTAAATCCGGAGCCACTTCCTCTTGGCATGGAATTGCCACTGATTTGTACAATTCTATTAATTGGGGATGCGTTACTGAAAAAGGTTTAAAAGAAAAAAAAGTCAGAGAACAAGGAACAAATCATCACTGCAAATACTTACACAGCGCTTACCATTTGCCAGGCACTGTTCTTGGTACTTTATCCAAAATAAATCATTTACTCTTTTCAACAGTCCTGTGAGGTCTGAACCATTGTTAACCCCACTTTACTGGTGAAGAAACAGATCTGGAGGTTGAGAAACTCTTCCAAGGTCACAGAGCTAATAAAATGGTGGAGCAGAGATTTGAACTTGGGCAATCTCACTTTGAAGCCCCATTACTTCAGAAGCCAGTTGCGGATCTGCACGTGGACTACAGCAGCAGATCTCTTAAGTGTGGACCCCAAACCAGCAGCAATAGCACCAGCTGGGTGCCTGTTAGAGATGCAAATTCTCACCCTAATCTCAGACCACTGAGAAAGAAACTCTGGGGGTGGGACTCCCAGCAACCTGTGCTTTTCTTTGTTTATTCTTTTAAATACATATATTTTTAGACAGGGCCTCACTCACTTCACGGAGGCTGGAGTGCAGTGGCACATTCATGGCTCACTGCAGCAGCCTTGACTTCCTGGGCTCAGGTGATTCTCCCACTTCAGCCAGCCACCAGAGTAGCTGGGACTACAGGCAAGTGCTGCCATGCTCAGCTAATTTTTTAATTTTTCGTAGAGACAGGGTTGCGCCATGTTAGCCAGGCTGGTCTTGAACTCCTGGGCTAAAATGATCTGCCAGCCTTGGCCTCCCAAAGTACTGAAATTACAGGCAGGAGCCACCATGCCTGGCCAACCTGTGTTTTAACAAGCCCTCCAGGTGATTCTGTTGTTTGCTAAAGCTTGTGAACTAAATTATAGAAGTCATTTAAGAAATATTTCTGGAATCTTTATGTGTAATGCAACAGAGCAGATGTTAGTAACATAAAAAAGCAAACCCCCTCCCCCGACAAAAAACCTTTAACAGGCCGGGTGCAGTGGCTCACACCTGTAATCCCAGCACTTTGGGAGGCTGAGGCGGGCGGATCAAGGAGAATTGCTTGAACCCGGGAGGCAGAGGTTGCAGTGAGCTGAGATCATGCCACTGCACCCCAGCCTGGGTGACAGAGCGAGACTCCATCTCAAAAAAGAAAAAACTTTAACAAACTAGGAGATAAAAATCTACAGTGAAGGCCGGGTGTGGTGGTTCACACCTATAATACCAGCACTTTGGGAGGCTGAAGCTGGAGGATCACCTGAGGAACAGGAGTTTGAGACCAGCCTGGCCAACAAAGTGAAACCTCCATCCCTACTAAAAATACAAAAAAATCAGCCGAACGTGGTGGCACACACCTGTTGTCCCAGTTACTTGGGAGGCCGAGGAAGGAGAATCACTTGAACTCAGGAGGCGGAGGTTGCAGTGAGCTGAGATAGTGCCACCGCACTCCAGCTTAGGGGACAGAGACTTCGTCTTGGGAAAAAAAAAAAAAATCTACAGTGAAATGGTTCAGGCAGAATAAAACTAGATTATAAGGGCCAGGCTGAGGAATCTGGGCTCAATCCTGTGACCTAGAGCAGCTGCTTGTTGTGGTTTTAGAGCAATAAATGGTATAACAAAATGGGAGTTTCAACAGTTCAATTTACAAATAGGGTAATGGAACACAAAAATAATAATTTGGGAAGATCAGATAGAAGCTACAATGAGGAATAAGGGATAGCTATGATAAACATTTTTTGTAGAGACAGGGTTTTGCCATGTTGCCCAGGCTCCTCAGTTCAAGTGATCCACCTACCTTGGCCTCCCAAAGTAGTGGAATTACAGGCATGAGCCACTGTGCCCAGCCTGAGAAACATTTTTTAAAAAAATAGAGCCATACGGCCGGGCGCAGTGGTTCATGCCTGTAATCCTAGCACTTTAGAAGGCCGAGGTGGACAGATCACAAGATCAGGAGTTCGAGACCAGCCTGGCCAACACGGTGAAACCCCATCTGCTAAAAATACAAAAATTAGCCAGGCGTGGTGGTGCACACCTGTATTCCCAGCTATTCACTTGAACCTGGGAGGCAGAGGTTGCAGCGAGCCGAGACTACACCACTACACTCTAGCCCGGACAGAGCAAGACTCTGTCTCAAAAAAAAAAAAAAAAAAAAAAAAAAAGAACCACACTTAGAAATTTATGCTAGGAATGAAGAAAGGTAAGGACAAGCCCCGTATTTCCAGTCAGGGTGAATGAAATGGATGGTGGCACTATCAAATTAAAAGAAACTGGAGGCAACAAAAGCGACACAAAGGTTTGAAAAAGGAGAAGAATGAGTTTGACTGTGACCTTGAATTCATGGAAACAGCAAAGTGCTTACATGGCAGTGGCAACATGAAGCTGAAAGGAAACAGCAGTGTCTAAAGCTTAGCCATGGTAAGGAGCCTGCAAAAGCAGTCACAAGGGCAGAAAGAAAATGATGGTGCCCTAGAAAACAGACTCCCTCAAAATAAGGATAAGTGACCGTGTGAAACAGTATTTAACCACCAAGGCGCCTGACAACCATGAAAATAAAAGAATCTATATTTATCAAGAGAAAAGTCATCGGTGACCTTTACAAACCAGGTACAATGAATGTTGAGCTTGTGCAGGCAGAAGTAGCACACTTACTGAAGTTTGATGGTAGAAGTGACCATGGAATAGTAGTGACCTGGGTCACTGAGTCAAGCCAATAACTCTCCTAAGAAAGAGGAATGGGAAAGAAAGGAGGACGTGAAAGAGATGGGAAGACTGAAGACCTGCTGGCTGAAGGGCCACATCCAACCTCAGTGTGAAGAGAAAGTAAAGCTCGCCTCTTAACTTATGAACAGGTTTTGTGTTAAATGTCTAAAAGCTTTGCCAAGAGTTATTTTAAAAGGGAGGAAACGGAACACACTTTCAGTATTTTCTTCCTAAGAATTTGAGGAATGCTAGGGAGGGAACAAGATGATGGTTCCAACGTGAGGTTAAGATTCATTATCTAGACTGAGTGCAGTGGCTCCCACCTGTAATCTCAGCACTTTGGGAGGCCGAGGCAGGCGGATCCCCTGAGGTCAGGAGTTCGAGACCTGCCTGGGCAACATGGTGAAACCCTGTCTCTACTAAAAATATAAAAATTAGCTGGGCATGGTGGCACATGCCTGTAATCCCAGCTACTTGGGAGGCTGAGATGAGAGAACTGCTTGAACCCAGGAGGCGGAGGTTGCAGTGAGCCAAGATCTCACGACTGCACTCCAGCATGGGCAACAGAGTGAGACTCCCTCTCAAAAAACAAAACAAAACAAAAGGATTCATGGTTTACTGGATCCTGCCATACATACATACCCATATCTAGATCAACTTGCCAGAAAGTCACTGAATTCATTTACAAGGAAGAATACAAACTAACACATTAATATCAGCTGTTCTGCAAACACTCTTTTGGAGACTACGAGTTGATACAGGGAAATGTTCGGGCAGACCTAGGGTTTTCACTAGTTGCAATTCAGTCCCTCAGAAACTATAATGACTTTTATGGAAAGGATAAAGTGTTGGTTGTGTGCTGGCAGAAAAAGTCTAAACTGGTTAGTTATTTACCTTGAATGTTGGGTTATCATGCCTGCTCCTGCCCGGCCATCACCCATTCGCCTCGTATCATGATAGCTAGGCCCTTGAGAGGGTGGACCATGCCACTCTTTCCTTGGTCCGCTTGTGTCCCGTCCATGGCGTTCAACCACATGTCGCTCCTCAGGATAATGCTAAAAGAATAGCATATGAAAAGTCACTTGGCCGGGCGCAGTGGCTCTTATCTGTAAGCTCAGCACTTTGGGAGGCTGAGGCAGGCAGATCAACTGAGGTCAGGAGTTCGAGACCGGCCTGGCTAACATGGTGCAACCCCGCTTCTACTAAAAATACAAAAAATTAGCCAGGCATGGTGCCCCACACCTATAATCCCAGCTACTCAGGAGGCTGGGGCAGGAGAATCACTTGAACCCCGGAGGCAGAGGTTGCAGTGAGCTGAGATTGCGCCATTGCACTCCAGCTTGGGCAACAAAAGTGAAACCTCATCTCAAAAAAAAAAAAAAAAAAAGAAGGAGAAGTCACAATACCCTCTGTCTTGGTCTCATACCAACTTATATTGGTGTGCTTTTAATGTCAGAAGCAAATTAATAAGATGTCTGAGAAGATAAAAGGATGAGTAGTGCAACAGCATATGAAAAGAGTTTGTATCTATTTTGTAGTGAGAAGCTACTCAGGCCTCAGGGAAGGGTATGGAGGAAATGATTCAATACTTTTGTTGTTGTTGTTTTGTTTTTTTGAGATGGAGTCTCGCTCTGTTGCCAGGCTGGAATGCAGTGGCGTGATCTCGGCTCACTGCAACCTCCGCCCCCCAGGTTCAAGCAATTCTCCTGCCTTGGCCTCCCAAGTAGCTGGGACTACAGGTATGCACCAGCATGCCCAGCTAATTTTTGTATTTTTAGTAGAGACGGGGTTTCACCATGTTGGCCAGGATGGTCTTGATCTCTTGACTTCATGATCCGCCCACCTCGGCCTCCCAAAGTGCTGGGATTACAGGTATGAACCACCATACCCGGCCAATTCCTTTTATTAAAAATATTTTTTTTTTGGAGACATGATCACACTATTGCCCAGGTTGGAGTACAGTGTTGCTACCATAACTCACTGCAACTGTGAACTCCTGGGCTCAAGCAATCCTCCTGCTTCAGCCTCCTGCCTAGCTGGGACTACAGGGTGCACACCACCATGCCCAGCTTTAATTTTAATTTTCCTATGGAGATGGGGTCTCACTATATTGTCCAAGCTTGTCTCGAACGCCTGGCCTCAAGTAATCCTCCTGCCTTGGCCTCCAAAAGTGCTAGGATTACAGCCATGAGCCACCAGGCCTAGCCATTAATTTCTATTTCTATATTTTCTAGCACCCAAGGGCTTTTTGACCCTTGATTATTTCAAATACTTGGATCTTATATTGACTGTAAGAAGGCACAGCCAGAGATCAAAACCTTAAGACAAGTTACGGCGGGGCCTATGATCAGCCTATCAGGACAACATGCAAACAGCACAGAAAACAGGAGTTGTCAACTTATTTTACATTGTACTACTTAGTGCTATGGCACTTACAAGGTGCTTCATCCATAACTATGGAAAACAGAGTAGTGAACACAAAGAAACAGAAATGTAGAACTAGAGATCTACGGAAAGAGAAAGCAAGCATTGTGATACTTAGCTTACAGGACAGAAAGCAGAAGGCACCCACAGAGGCTTAGATATAATACTGGCAGAACAAGTTACAGACTAACATTATGAAAAAGAAAATTTTCAAGGGAGGATACAAGATCTCCTCCTCAGGACACATTTTCTAAAAGGACCTCTGAATGCGGAGGGCTAGTCTTTGATACTTTCTTAAATTTTACTATAAACAAGGCAGACTTATCTGGATTATAGACTCAGTCTTAAAAATTCTGTTTAGTGGGTGGGCATCATGGTTCATGCTTGTAATTCCAGCACTTTGGGAGACAGAGGTGGGTGGTCGGAAGTTTGAAACCAGCCTGACCAACATGGTGAAACCCCGCCTCTACTAAAAATACAAAAATTAGCCAGGCGTGGTGGCGCACATCTGTAGTCCCAGCTACTCGGGAGGCTGAGGAAGGAGAATCACTTGAACCTGGAAGGCGGAGGTTGCAGTGAGCCAAGATCACGCCACTGCATGTCAGCCTGTTTGACAGAGTAAGACTCCATCTCAAACACACACACACACACACACACACACACACACAAATGTGTATTAAAATACAAAACAAACACTAGCATATAATGGAGACACACACACTGCACAATTCTTTTTGGTATATAATTTATGAAAGTATGTCCTAACCGTGCTACTATCAACCCACATGCCAGTATTTCGTCAGTAGAAGAATACTTTTAAATGAGGCAAAAGGTTTTTGTTCATTTCGGTCTCTAAAAGATGAAGACACTTTCCTCTGTCCAGCTCATTAACTTACAAAATATTCAAGTCAATAAAGTGTCACAAGAGTAAAAATTTAAAAATATGTAACATTACACTCATCTACCTATAGGATAAGAAGACAAAAAATAGACAAAAGTTCCATTTCAATTTTACACTTTAAGCTATTTAAATGAAGCAGGAGAAAAAGAAGAATGTGTGTGTGTGTGTGTGTGTGTGTGTGTGTGTGTGTGTGTGTGTGTATATATATATATATTTTTTTTTTTTTTCCCAGACAGGGTCTGGCTCTGTAGCCCAGGCTGGAGTGCCGTGGCGCCATCTTGGCTTACTGCAACCTCCAACTCTTGGACTCAAGTGATTCTCCTGCCTCAGCCTCCAGTGTAGCTGGGATTACAGCGCCCACCACCACGCCCGGCTAATTTTTGTATTTTTAGTAGAGATGGGGTTTCGCCATCTTGCCCAGGTTAGTCTCAAACTCCTGAGCTCAGGCGATCTGCCCACCTCGGCCTTCCACAGTGTTGGGATTACCTCCCAAAGTGTTGGCATGAGCCACCATGCCCGGCCAAGAATATTTTATTGAAAAGGAAACACAAGTAGGGGCCAAAGATTTCAGATCCAGTTTGAAAGCCTCAATTTCTTAAAAAGAAATAAAACCAAAGTTATCATTAGATAGGCTCATTTACCAAATTAACAATTCTTAAATTTCACTGGGAAGTTTAATCAAAATAGAGTTAAGTATTTCAAGGCTAGTACCTTAACTCTTTGGACTACTGATGGTCAACTACTGACAGTAAAGTATGAGAAAAATTCAGATTTTAAAAATTAAAATAAAAAATTAATGCCTCTCAATCATTCCAATCTAGCTAAGCCACATCAAAATGCTACTGTATATCCAGAGTAGCTCATGAATCCTCTAAATGTTTGTGTGCAGGCTCATGGCAAGCCTCCCGCAGCATTTACCTGTGATCCACCTCCTCGGTCTGTGATGACTCCTCTGTCTCCCTCTCTGCTCCCATACCCTGAAGCGCTGCTACGATTCCCAGGGGGAGCACCTCTCACGCTGTGCCCTGATACTTCTCTCCCAGATCGTTCTGGCCTTTCGACTCTGTTAAACAAAACATAAAAACATACATGATCAAAACGGTAATCTTAATTTTTTTTAACCCCAATGCATGAGACCACTAGGAAAGCATTACGAAGTACACAGCTACCTTGTTTCCCGTTTGTCAGTGGACATGCTTCCTTCACTTTTCCAGCTGGTGGGTCTGGAAGGATTGGGCCCTGCCTCTCGAGGATGTCTAGGATGAGTGATATCAGGCCTGTCATGAATAATCACTGTTCTCCTTTCGTCTCGCTCCCCTCGTACTTCTCGCCTGTCTGATTCTCTAAGTTCATTTCTTGGTGGTGGAGGCTCATTTCTTCTGGAGTCACTGAAATTTTTGGTATATCTTTCAAAGCTTGGATCTTCCCTTCGTGCAGTAGGTCGTGCTTTTTTCCCCTCACTTTGACCAACAAAGCGATCCCGCCTATTGATTAGAAACAAAGAATATAGGTCCAAGAAGTGCTTACTTGAGTGCTTAATTCTTCTTAACTTTGTCTGCATAACCTACAATAATGAAACCAAAAAATGAACTTAAGGCAGAGCCATGGAAAAAAGCTAGTTATTGATTATTACAACTCATTTTCTTTTAAACTGAACTAAGTGTCTAGCCTAAAGGTTGGTTTTTTTAGCATTCAAGAGAAATGATACTGAACACTCAAAAGTCACTACCAAGCTGAAGAATGTTTTACTGTTCTTAACAGTTGAGGCACATCCAAAGCAATCAGTGCTTCCACAGTTTTAAAGATAAGAAGAGGCCGGGCGTGGTGGCTCAGGCCTGTAATCTCAGCACTTTGGAAGGCTGAGGTGGGTGGATCACTTCAGGTCAGAAGTGCTAGACCAGCTTGGCCAACATGGCAAAACCCCGTCTCTACTAAAAATACAAAAATTAGCCGGGCGTGGTGGTGGTGCCTGTCTATAATCTCAGTTACTTGGGTGGCTAAGGCACAAGAATCGTTTGAACCCAGGAGGCAGAGGTTGCACCACTGCGTTCTAGCCTGGGAGACAGAATGAGACCCTGTCTCAAAAAAAAAATAAAATAAAATAAAGATAAGAAGATAAAGCCAACCTACTTAATGGTGTTCTAGTTAATTAATTTGGAATACTGAATCACATTCCCATTAACAGAAACAAAAACCATGTAATTTGTTCTGAGCATTCAGTTCTGACCCATTAACAGAAACAAAAACCATGTAATTTGTTCTGAGTATTCAGTTCTGACCTGGTAGTTCTAGTTAAGATTTTAGGAGAAACAGAGTTATCACTAGCAAGGCTCATAAAATAAATATAACAATTTTCAACATATCTACCTTTCAAAAGATGAAGACTGTACTGCTGAACTCTCAGGAAACCTGCCCCTCTCTCGGTGATCAAAATCATTAAATCTGTTCTGTTGGCGAGAGTAGTCGGATCCATGGCCAAATCGTGCATCTGTATCTAGAGACAACTTTTTATTCTCGCTCCAGTAAGGATCATCTCGCCTTGAAGAGAAATATTTGCTCATTTACATAAATTAGTTCTACAGTAATCAAACGACATTTACTTGGAGTCATACATACCACGTTAGAACTGTGGACATAACAGGGCTAATAAACTCAAGACAGAACACATCAGGAGTACAAACTAGCAAAGACTTAATTGTTGAATTACATAAAGTCAACTAGTGTGAGAGGAATTTAACAGGAGAGAAAATAGTTGAAAAACTGCCTGTCTTTTCCATTAAATGGAAAAGACATTTAGCATTCAGGAGAAATGATACCATTAAATGGAAAAGACAAATAAAATACTTGAAACCACTTTATAATAAAATTCTAACCAGCAGTTCACAACCTCTTCAGTTATCCTTAACTTTGGAAACGTTAGAGCGGTAAGTCAGAAGCACAGTTCATTCATTCCACCTATTTCTCTACATAATCAACTCAGTTTCATAGAATTTATGTTAACAAAATTAAATGGGCATACTTATATTTTTAAATCTATGTGAAGTATGAATCCAAACACACAATAGAATCTATCTTTCAATCTCAAGTTTATGACTTCCATTTCTATACTATCTGCACTACCTTTTTAAGAATGTTCAAAATCTGTTTAATTATTGAAGCCTACTACGACAATGTATTTCCAGTCATAATGAAAAACATCTGGCATCAGAAAGGTAGACAGGGAAAGAAACGCAAACTGTTCCCACTTGCCAGTGCACTGGGTCTACCCCAGTACTGTAATCCTTCCCATCCCTGTTGATCATGACTTTTATTCCAGTGATGGGAGCCTGTACTTTCTAACTCTCTAGTCTTAGCCTAAAGGGAATAAAACAGCAAGGTTAACTGTTAAGGAATAAAACCAGTAACTACCTATGATCTACATCACGTGGGCGTTTCAAGGAATTCCTTTTTTCTTGTTCATAACGAAGCTGCTGTTGTTGCCTTCTGAGTTCCTCTCTTTCTCGAGCAATCCGTTCAGCTTCCTTACGACGTTCCTTCAGACAACACAGAAGGAAGAACCAACCAAGGCAAAATGTAAACATAAGATAAGTATACATGCAACCTTGTTTTAATCCTGTCGCTAAGAAACCATCATAAGCAAAGACCAGGCAAAACACAAACCTATGACACCTAAATTTGATTTCAATAATCTAGGCCGTAGCTATTGTTCTGCAACATTAAAAATAACAAGGACTGGGTGGTAAAAGTTGGCAAGTATTTGGGAAGGTCAAGTTTAGTTTAATCATTCGACTAAAACAAAAGCACCTAAAGGGAATTAGAAATAACATTCTTAATATGCATGTTGACTAAGTGCCTTAAAACCCTGAGGTGCAATTCTGCAAAGAGAGGCATTATTTCCTTCCAGCCTTGGGAAATCATTCCCACTATAATATGTAAGGAAACAGTTATTATTTTCTAAGACTGGGATAGTGACAGAGCCTGGATTACAACTACTCTGGACTCATAGTCCTATGCTCAGACTATTAGGCTGCCATGATATTGCAGAGCTAGAATTATTACCAGTTATCTAGAACAAAGTCACTACTAATTGTATTTTTAACTAGTACCTAATTCACTGTTATCTTTCAGGGACACTTAAAAGCTCATTAGCAAAACTCATTCTATAGACGCTTTACAACAAGTAAAGCAAGTTTTAGGGCTAAAATCACAGAGTCTGAAAAAGGTGAGTTATTTAAGATGAAAAGATTTTCTGACTGCACCTGTTCAATACGAATGCGTTCCCTTTCCAAGCGTTCGCGTTCCATTCTCTCTCTCTCTAGTTTTTGCCTTTCAATTTCTAGGCGCTCTCTCTCTCTCTGTAAGCGTTCCCGTTCTTCCCGTTCACGAATTATTCTAATGCGTTCTCGCTCTCGACGCTCTCTCTCTGCAATCTCTCTTCGTCTACCAAAAATCAGTATTTAGAAATACTTAAATTATGCTAGCACTGTGTGAAAGAGAATAGCTTTGAATTTGAATTTTCCCTTGAGGTTGGCAATTTTAAATTTCAACTCAATCTAAGTAGTTTTAATGTAACTGGAAAGAGAATTCAAAGTAAAACTTTAAACAGATCCCAATATTTTCACTTATTTATAAATAAGACTGTCAACTGAGCAGCTAAATTTTATAATATAGAGTAGTTGCCTCTTAGATGATTCCTGTTTAAATAAAAATCACTATAATAGTCCATTAATTAATTGACATTTTAGAAGGATGTAATCTGCATATATAAATTTACAAAACTACAACTTCCAACACTTGTTTTTGATGGAAAAAGCTCTAATCCCTATTATATATTCTATTGTATCTCCTTAAACAAGTACATACTTTGATGATTTGGGATCATAACAATGAACATCAATAATAGCAAATACTACATATAACAGAATGGTGTCCTTAAGGGCTATTTTGGAATGTTTACTATCCTGTAATAGATGGCTCCAGGTAACATGCTTTTCTGAGTCAGAGGTAGTTCAATTGTTCACTGAACTGAATTGTTATTCTATTAGACTTTTAATATTATTTCCTTACTGTAAGGTAGTCAGCGTCCTTTTCTGTCTATCATCAGCATGTCTTTCTCTAGTAACCCAGTGGTTCTCAATGGGTCAGTACTATTTCTACAGAAATCAATGGGATATTTTTAATTATCACAATGACCATGGGGCAGATAGTAGTGTTTAGTGTATGAGAATGAAGGAATCTAAGTATCTTATTGATGCATGGAATAGTGAGGATAGTCGTACACAGCAAGAACCATCCAACACCTCTCATACCTTTCAGATGCCACAATGGACATTCACACTATTAAAAACAACCAAGCAAAATAACATGTGAGTCTAGAACTCAACCCCATTTTTAATAAATACTGTTTGTTTGCTTTGATATGATTTGTATATTCTAGAATTTCCAATAATGCAACTCCAGATAAATAGAAGGAAAATTATACTTTCTTGAGACTTTTACCAAGAGTTGCTCACCATTTCAGAAATCATGTCATAATGTCAACACTACTTCTGGTATTTACTAAACAATACAACATATTAACTGACATACAATGTCAGTCTGTATTTGAAGCTGTCCCATTCTCAGTGAGTCTAAATAGGGATGCAAACATCTGACTACTTCATTAAGTCATGCCTAAACATTCATATCTGGAATACATATTTTTATTATAAATTACTTTTATTTCTCCTTTATATTATAGTTAAGCCATTACTTTTTTTTTTTTTTTTTTTGGAAATTGTTAGTATAGGTTAAGTATGTTATGCATCAATTTCATTTCAGAAGAGTAAAGGCATTGCAACTTTTCTTAATATAAAAGAGACTTTGGTCACATAGGGTTTGAGAATCACTGGTCTAGTTGCTCCTCAATCCCACTTTCCTCTCAATCTGTTGTCAACTAAATACACAGGAAGCTAGGCACATTTGGACTTCATCTTAAAAAAGAGAAAATGGGTTCTGTGTGCTACAAGGATTACTTCCTTTTAGTAAAGTTGTGTGTCAATTATTGTACAGAATAATCTAAGTTGCTAAAAGTATCTCTGGTAGTTCCTAACACTCTCGTGAATGAATAGATGAAATCCCATGATAAGTAACCCCTGAACAAGATAGCTTAACATTTGAAATAATATACTATAAAACACACCCACAAGACTATTTTAAGTGGCATCCAAAAATTGATATACAAAAGTAAACTGACACTCATGGTAAACTGTTGAGATATGGCCACTAAAAATGGAAACATCTTGCTTTGTTTATATTTTCCGTTTGTTTTAAAGAGAATGCTTGCTTTGGGATATCTGAATACCATCAGGCTCACAGGGCAAATCTTCCTTCTCTTAGGCACTAATGCAAACAATAAATTTTTGCTGAATTTGTTAAAATTTCAGATTACAGTATTTGAACACTATAGCTACTTTGAAACTATCTTATCTCAAATTTTTCCTTTAAAGTCATGTTTTTTATGGCAGCAGCTTTGGTGTTGAGGAAAGAGCATTGGACTTGGAGTCAGAAGACTTGGGTCTGAGTCCCGACTCTGCCACTTGTTAGCCATGTGGACATTGGAAGAGTCATTTAGCCTCTCTGGGCCTCCATTTTTCTCAGTTGTATAATGGGCATAACTAGCCTTACAGAACTGTTGAGTTGGAGATAACAGATGGAAAAGCACTTTGTAAATTGTAAAGTGCTATGCAAACTTAAGAAATCATTAGATGCTACCGTAACTTCTTTAAGGTGGCAAACAGTTTTCTGTGGGAATACAATTTCCAGAAATCTGGCTTACAACTAGTGTTAAATATTTACCTACATTTAAAGACAGGTATAAAACAGACTCTTTTCCTACCTTCGAAGTTCCATTGCTCGTCGCAGCCTTTCAAAACGAACTAAATGTTCTCTCAACCTTTGTTCCTTCATCTTTTCAAAAGGCAAGATCTCTTTCCTTCTGTAGTCTTTATCTCTTTTTTTATCTAGACTAGCTCTCTCCTTTTCCTTACTTCTTCCATGAATCTATAGAAAAAAATTAGAACACTAGAAATTAAAATATTTTGGGGCTTTATTTTTCAAGTTTAGCAGGTCATTTAAAAAGTTCAAATGACTAGTAACATTTCCTTTTTCTTGGGTTTGCGAGCATGCAAGTACGCAAAGATGGTTATGGAAAAACAGAATTATCTTCTTTTGTACACAGCTGAAGTAGTATACAACCATCCTGATCAGAGACTTACTTTCTCATATCTTCCTCTTCTTGATGGTCTACAATGATCTCCTTTAGTTTGGTCTAATATTACCATATGTCCTGGACTCTTGGAACCTAAGGGAAAAAAATGATAAAAAACAAATGTCTAAAATTTTTCACTGAAAAAGAAAATATGTATGTAAAAATGCTAAATTCTGATAGTCACACACCAATACATGAAATAAAAAACCTACTTATTCTACAAGAACTTCAATGCAAAGAGTTTTTTAAACAGTTCAGTCTGCTAACATACTTTCAGTGATACCAAAAGATCCTAATTCAACAGTACTAATCAAGGACCATTTTAAGTCAGCCCAGAATAGCAAAGAAGCTTAGCTGGAAGAACACATTTATTTGTTTCCCCAGAGTAGAAAAGAAGACAATTACTCCTACTAGACCTCCTTTCCAACCGCAATGACATCGAACAACAAAGCTTACATCTCTGGATTAGAATTTCAGGTTTTCCCTTCCACTGTAAAAATTAAGTAATAGAATGCATTAGAAAGGGACTGAAAAGATGTATAGCATACTTATTCGCTTCTTTTCTTCACTTTTTTTCATCGATTCTGATGTTTGGCCACTTGCTCCATTATCATTCTTCTCATCTTTACCTTCTATTTTCTTAGTATCCTTGCTTTCTTTTTTTTCAGATTTCTCAGACGATCTTTTCTCTTCTTTTTTGACAGAGGCTTGTGTCCTGACCATACCGCCCCAGACAAAAAAACAGAATGAGTACTTCATAATGTACCAAAAAAGTCTATCTGCTTATCAAAATAAATAAATAAAAATAAATCCTTACTTGCTACTTCTATCACTCGTATTTTTTTTATCTCCAGCACTTCTTGAACTACTCTTTTCATCATTTTCTTTCTTCATTTCTTTCTTAGAGGGATCACCTTTTACCTGAAAGGTTCGAACCAGAAAAACAATTTGTACATATGGTTACATTTTTGTGATTATAAAAAGTGTGCTAATGGCAGAAAATTTGGAAAAGATAGAAAAATATAAGGAGAGTAAAAACTACAAATACATAAAAATTAAAAATAATTGCAAATTCTACTCCCTGCTACTGTTAACAGCTATGAGTTGAGAACTAGCCATCAAATTAGACTTGCTTTGATAAACAGTTAGGGAAGCTTACTTTTTCAACAGAAATCAGCTGTCCGTGCAGCTCAGTGCGATGAAGATGTGCAATACACCTGGACACCTCTGTGCTTGAAGACATAGTTACAATGCCATAGCATTTTGCCCCAGGACTTCGAGCATTTGTAACTACTTTTGCACTCAGAACCTATAAAATGAGACTGTACTTTAGAGAGTTTTACAACGTTCCAAGTACATAGACTTCTAAATACATGAAACTTCACAACCGAAACTATATATTAATTCAGGGTGTATCTTATTCTGTCTCATATTTTTTTTTTTTTTTTTTGAGATGGAGTCACACTCTGTCGCCCAGGCTGGAGTGCAGTGGTGTGATCTTGGCTCACTGCAACCTCTGCCTTCTGGGTTCAAGCAATTCCCCTCCCTCAGCCTCTCAAGTAGCTGGGATACAGGCATACACTACCATGCCCTGCTAATTTTTGTATTTTCAGTACAGACAGGGTTTTGCCATGTTGGCCAGGCTGGTCTCAAACGCCTGACCTCAGGTGATCGGCCTACCTTGGCCTCCCACAGTGCTGGGATTATAGGCATGAGCCACTGCGCCCAGCCTATTTCATATTCTTGTGATCACCATCTACATTATCCATCTTAGTAAATATTCAGGGGAACAATTTAAAGTGCCAAAAAGCAATTTAATCTTCTTTTTATATTTATTTCCTCCCCTCAAATATGTAGCCAAAGTAGCCAAAACACAATCTCATCAATGAAGCAATGGCACAATTAATAAAAGCAAATAAATTGGATTTGAACCAAAATATCCTTATCATAGGCCCACCCTGAATGTCTTTAGAGAAAGTTTCTAGTATTTTATTGATGAGTTTTAACACTTTTCTATAATGAGTAAAGAACCAATCACATATCAAAAAGCAGACTTAAAAATGCACCCCCCGAAAAACACCCTAAAGCTCGAAAGACAACACTTTCAATCTATGTGCTTTTAAAATGTATATGAACATGACAAATAATTGCAATTGTGTAAGATGGATAGTTAAGAGAGACAAAGCAGGGATGGATGAGTAAGAAGAAAAGGGAAAGATTCAGTGCTGAACAAAGAGGAGCAAAGACATAAAGCTGGGAAGAAGTAAACAGGAAAATCAGGAGTTTTATGGTGTGGGAGGTTGGAACAAATCAACTTTTACCTCAACCCTAGGAAAGGCTGATTTGCTCCATAGCCATTTTAATTTTTAACTCCACGGGTCTTCTTACCAAATAAATGGTATCCTCATATAGTTTTACTACTAATAAATACCAACACTAAAATATTGTTTTCATATCTCTTAACAATACATTATTGAAAATAGAAGAAAAAAATATAACACAGCCTATCATGGGACTACAATTCTCAATGTTCTATTTCTGACACCTACTAAGAACCTCCTTTACACTCAGGCAACTCACTAATTAAAGCAGGAAAAAAACCCTCCAAAAATCAAGAGGACAGGTTTTGGTAATACTAATGGCTATTTACCAATAATGGTCACTAATTAAGTAATTTCAATATCTGAAAGCCTATCATGTGCACATGAAGTACACTAAATAAGGTCCCTGACCTCAAAGAGCTTACATTGGAGTACATTAACTATGATGTATATGAAAAACTATAATGTAGGTAGACAGTATTGAGTGCCCTCAGGGATGCAGCTCACAATTCAAAGCATTCATTATTAATTGAGTATTCTTTGACTACTCCTTCTCTTCCTTTAGGTCTCCCCTTAACTGCCACAGAAACTTTTCCTGATGAACTAACCACAGGAAAGCCTCCCCTTCTTAACACCTGTGTACTTTTCCTTCACAAGACTTATAACAACTTCTGATTAGGTTTATGTATATAGGCGTGGTGCGATGGCTCATACCTGTAACCCCAGCACTTTGGGAGGCTGAGACGGGTGGATCACCTGAAGCCAGGAGTTTGAGACCAGCCTGGCCAACATAGTGAAAACTTCATCTCTACTAAAAATACAAAAATTAGCCCGGTGCAGTTGCTCCTGCCTGTAATCCCAGTTACTAGGGAGGCTGAGGCATGAGAATCCTTTAAACTTGGGAGGCAGAGGTCGCAGTGAGCCCATATCACGCTGCTACACCCTAGCCTGGGTGACAGAGTGAGACTGTGTCTCAAAAAGAAAAAAAAAAAGCTTATATATGAACTTAATGTAGATGTATGTTTATATATAACTTTATATAAGTTTAAGCCATTCTCATGTCTATATATATAGCCAGTTTTACATTTTTCTCCACTATTGGACTAGAAATCTATAACAAGGATCATATCTGGTTCTCCCAGCCCCCTATGAATTGTGTATCCCACTGCCTAATAATAGTCTAAATATAAATGTATCTTCAAGATGTCCACATCAGGCTCAGCAATATGCTAGATCCCAAGCTACGTGCTATAAAGTATCATGATGAATAAACTTAGTCCTTGGCTTAAATAGGTTTGAAGTTTGGAATACAAAGATTCCCAAGGCTCAGAGAGGGATTAAATGATGAAACGCTATTTATCCCCTAACTCTCACCTACCATTACCACAGAATTCAATAATTATGTCTATTAACAGTCCTAAGAGATACAATAAATTAGAAGATATTTATGTAATACTATTTAGAATACAATCCTCATTTCAAATGCAGACACTAGAAAGAGGGATAAAAAGGTAAAAAGAATGTACCTTTCCATATTTGCCAAAGAGGTTCTTCAAATCAGCAGCTTTGGTATTAGATGAAAGTCCACTAACCCAGATATTTTTAGTTGAGCTTCCACTGCTACCACTAGTACTACTTGTACTTCCTAGAATAGATTTAATATCAGATGTTTAAGTATCTCAATCAGAATCTTTATACAAAATTATAAGGGCCACATTCTTTCAAAACTATAATTTTGATAGTATGATGTTACTGTATCAAAATCCTGTGAGTTTACTATTATTGAAATCAAACAGACAACATAACTAGTGAGGGAAAAAAATCTGAATGTATGTACATTTCCTATTGTATGAGTTCTAAATTGAAGAGGGTAAAAAAATCAATTACATGTCTCAGACTTTTGCTGTTCAGTTTTAATAATTTATAGTCTACCACTGCACTGAATAGAGACAACTAGGAAGCAGTCATTTAGGAATGAACAGACTGTTTAGTTGCCACATCTGCTGTGGGCTTTAGATCCTTAGAAATTGAAATGGAAGAAGAAAAAAGTTAGAGCAAGGTATACGTTTTTCAAGAATTTATATGGTTAATAACAAAGATGAACCAACTGGTATACCTTTATTCCGTATTAGAGAATAAGTAAGACAAAATGGGAATTATATGCAGCTGGATAACTCTAGATTCAATAAGAAACAATCTTCTAAAACAAAACAACTACAAGATTAAGATCAGAGGTCTCAAAATCCTTTATAATAGGTAAATGATTACATGAATCATTTCTATACTATGTCACACATAAATTATGGCTTCATATGTATAGAGGCCATATCTTAGGATACAGGCTTAGCCAGTCACCCTTTTCTTCAAATGTGCTGTAGTAAAAGGGAAATTTTCATTCACTTGACTTTATTTGGAAAATAATTTTTACTCACTTTAAGAGAAACAGTATTTAAGAGAAACAAGCAATTAAAAGGAACAATTTCTATATTTCACATTCTTTTAAGCAAGACCAACCAATTCATAAATCACATCCTTATGATTTCTAACGATTTAAAATAAACTATAGAGGATGCATACAATTCTCCTTTACACATTTAGGAGGTATTTAAAAGCTTTGCAGTACCTAAATGTTTTATTTTCCCTTAAAATCCTTTTCTAGAAAGTAAGTATTTTTCAAGTAAACACAGCACATGTACAAGATGAAACTGTAGCTCATGGGCATGAGATAACCAGAGATTTCTCAGTATCAGAAAGCAACTAAATATTGCACTTTGAAACTTACAAGAATTTTAAAAAAAGAAAAAAGAATACTAGACTCCACAAATACACACAAGTATTATTTAAAGACAGAACAGGAAAAAGGTTGTGGTGATGCATAGTAGTTATAAATGAGTAACAAAAGATAAAATAGTTCTGAAATTATAATGTAAGAAAGTATCTATTATTATTCAACACAGTCCTTTAGAACACACCAAGTAAGTGTTCCCTAGCTAATGGGTTTTTAACATACCCAATACCAGTTTACAACGTAAGTAAACAGTAACACATCAATCAGTTTTCTGTAATCTATATAATTCCACAGTTTACCTGAAGACCATCTCAAGTTTCTAGTCTGTCAATAAAATTTTTAAGGACTAAATGTCAAAGAAAATACCACGCAACTACTACTTTTTAATGAAAATACGCAATGTCAACATTGAAATAAATAGGGAAAAAAATTCTTTACCTTTGTCATCTTTAGATGATGTCTTGCTGTCTTTAGATTCCTTTGAAGAGCTAAAGAGGCAAATCACCAGAAGAAAATTGAAAACAAAAACAAAACAAACCCAAAATAGAAGAACTTGATATTCACTATATTTCAAACTAGTGCTATTCATACAAATTAACAATTCCAAAGGCCTAGATTAGGTTATTTGAACAAATGACTCCCTGAGGATTCTTGCACTGATTTTCCCCAAGATGCCTGAAGATCTAGATTTTCTGACAATTCTATTCAGTGGAAATATGGCCATCTTCTCCAGATTTCAGGACTGGGACTTGACTTCATTTTGTGTTCTTAGAACTGATAGTTGTTCATTAACCATCATCACAAGGATTTTAAAAAATAAAACACAAAAAAATTGTCAATTTGAAAAAAAACAAAAAAACAAAAAACAACAAAAAAACCAAATATATGCTGACATTCGACAATCAGTAGAACACACTGCATTATTATGAAGATCTTGAAAATTTTTAAAAGTAACTTATGACGGTCAAAAATATTATAGGCAGGATCATAAGACACTAATTACTGTACATGTTCTTGAAGCCACCCCCTTAATGTAGAGTGATCTTATTGAATGCTGGAATTCAGTATCGTAAAGAACTGACATAGAAAAACAAACCTCTTTGCTTGACCAGAGGCCCCAGTAGACGAGGGCCCTTTCTTCAAAGTATCCTTTTCTTTGTCTCCAGATTCTGCTTTCTTAGAACTTTCTCTGGCTTCCTTCTCGACAGGGTCACCCTTCACGCAGTCTTCCTTCTTACCATCTTTATGGTTCGCATTCATCTCATAATCCTTGCTTTCCTTCTCCGGGCTCTGTGCAATGGCGTCCTGCCCATCTTTTGGCTTACTTGCTTCAGAATCTGTAATTTTCACATTTTTACCTGTTTCTAGGAGGTCATCACCATCAAAATCCAGAGTGATGGCATCTTCAGCCTGGATTGTGACCGAGATGTTGTCATCCTCAGCTTCTTTCACAGTCGTATGAGCTTCCGTCTCTTCATGAGCTGTGTGATCAGCCTCAGCTAGGCTCCCTTCTGAAGGAAGAGGTTTAGATACTTCTTGTGTACCATCACCAGAACCTGCTATATCTAAGAGGATTTAACAGGAATAAATATGGCAAAACAAGAAGTTTAAACAATTTCATATTCATAAGCTAGAATAGGACCTAGAAAATATAAAGCCAGTTATTAGCACTGATGGAAGGTTAGGAAAAAAAAAAAAAAAAAAACACAAGGGTATTAACTAACATAAACCATCCTTTACCCAGGATCACTTATTCTTCATGGAAAAAATGATCTCTACATACAGACACCAAACAACAATAGTGAGAAAATGGTTCCATCCTGAAGATACCAGCTCTTCATTTCTGGTTATAAGTTAATGGCAAATGGAAGATTTTGTTCCTCCATGTGACAGTGACAAAAGTGCAGATTGTCGTTCAATGCTGGAATTATCCTGGGATTGAACCCTAGTGACCTTCAGAACTCCCATGGTGACTTCTTGACAGCTAACAGTCTGAGGATATCAATCAGTCTTCAGAGTATTTCAGGGCCCCATCTTTTCCACTCTTCAATGCTTGAGTAGTCCAGATTCGTATGGAAAACTGGTACAGAAGGCTCCAAAGATGCTCCTGCTCTGTGACGTTCAGGAAATTGGTTATTTCCAGTCTTCATCCTGTCCAGTTAGTCTGCAATTACCGTTTTCAAAGAGGTCTTGCATTCCCCCAAAACAGAAAGGCTTCAGGCATGTGAGATTTTCAGTCAGTAGCTTTACTTCACCATTGCTTCTAGGCTTTTTATTTGCCTTGCTTAACCCTGCTCCATGTCCTTTCTAGTCCAAAGTAGGATCCTTTGACTTCTGTCCAAGGACTCTTCCATAACCTCCTACTGACCACATGTATTGCTACTGTTGCCCCTGTAATTGTATTGAATGAGACAGCTCGTCTAAACTAAAATTGTCAGACGACTGTATGGAAGTTTCTCTAAGCAGCAAACACAAAGTCAGTCTCCTGGTCATTCATCATTTTTAGGACTAGTTGTAAAATTCACTGTGAGTTATGCACTAGGACTCCAATAAGCACACATGAGTTACTGCAGTGTCAGTCTTAAGAATTTAATCAACTTACCGTATACCAGAAGTTATTTTAAAAATAAAATTAAAATTGGGTTAAATAAAAAATAGCATTGTTCACTACAGTAACTGATATGTACTATTAAGTTGGAATATATCTTTAGTGTTCAAAAGAAAATTAAAACCAATTGGAAAATAAAATCAAGATGCTAACTTAATTCACTAAATAGATAAATTTGAAAATAAACTAATTTCAAAAATAAGATTTCAAATAAGGATGCTTTATTTTTACACAATTTACTGTTTTTCTAAATTTTAGCAATTTTTAAACTCTAGCATCAAACATACCTTTCTCATTTTCTTCTTCCTCACCATCCTGAAATTCAAAGAATAATCAAATGTAAAACGAATTCATATAAAACTAGATTTTAGTAATAGTACAAAATCAGCCAAGTTAAAATTACTGGATAATTTAATAATATTATTTAGGGATACCTAACACTAACAAATAAATAGGCTATTCCAATCAGAACCAGAGTCCATGTAGAGAGAAATGTGGCACAAGTTGGTACATTTTAGAAAACAGGTATATCTATCAATGAGTACATCAATAACAAACTGGATTAGTTTCACTGTTCAAAACTAGTTTATATAATCCAATTCTTCCTCATATCAAAGAGCTGTCAATAAGAAGGCTGACCTGATGACATATTTTATGTCACTCAGTTCACAGGTACTCTTAGCTAAGATACACTATTCAAAATAGTACCAGAAAGTATAATCTGTAGACATTAACTTTCAAGTGCTTGGATACACAGTAATAAACCAAACAAACAAACAATACTCCCCTTTAAGTATATCAGACATTAGAAGAACAGTTACTAGGTCACTTTCAAATTATTCATTCTTTTAATGTGTTAAAAGTGAGTTCATATCAACCACTGCACTCCAGCCTGGGTGACAGAGTAAATCCCTGTCTCAAAAAAAAAAAAAAAAAAAAAAGAGTTCCTAGTTGTCACACATATACTGATGGCAAAGCCAATTTTAAGATGGTACTTGTGTGATAGGTAATTAAAACAAGTTAACCCACACATTTTTAAAACATGATTTTAATTTTAAAATATTTGACAGTTTGGCTAAAATTAAGACTAAGAATGTGCTAGCTTAAAAACAGAAGTGTCATAAAGGGAAGGGAGAAGCTTAATTTGTTCTACCAAGCAAATAATGCAAACATCACTGAAGTAATCAAACCAACATAGAACCAACATTTTCCCAAATATAAGACTATAAAGAATCAAGTAATATGCATTATAATCTCAATAACTGAAAAAATTAAAGAATCATTTTATTTTTTAGAGACGAGTCTTGCTATTGATGCTCAGGCGGTCTTGAACTCCTGGCCTCAAGCTGATTCTCCCACCTTATCCTCCCAAGTAGCTGGGATTACAGATGCAAACCACTACGCTTGGCTTAAGAAATGTTTTGATTGTTTTTTTAAAAAAAAAAAAAAAAAAAAAAAAAAAAAAAAAACAGGTTCCTTACTCTGTCGTCCAGGCTAGAGTGCAGCAGCATAATCATAGCTCACTGCAGCCTCAACCCCTGGGCTCAAGTGATCCTCCTGCCACAGCCTCCTGAGTAGCTAGGACTACAGATGTGTGCCACCAGGCCCAGCGAATTTTTTTTTTTTTAATTCTAAGTGGAGACGAGGTCTTGCTATTTTGCCCAGGCTGGTCTGGAACTCCCGGGCTCAAGCATTCCTCCTGCCTCAGCCTCCCAAAGTTCTAGGATTTACAGGTGCGAGCCACTGTGCCCTACCAAATGTTTTAATAACTTTTTTCGTTTGTTTGTTTTATTTTTTTTTTTGAGACGGAGTTTTGCTCTGTCCTCCAAGCTGGAGTGCAGTGGCATGATCTCGGCTCACTGCAACCTCCGCCTCCTGGGTTCAAGCAATTCTCCTGCCTCAGCCTCCCAAGGAGCTAGGATTACAGGCACCTGCCACCACACCCAGCTAATTTTTTATTTTTATTTTTATTTTTTGAGACAGAGTCTCCCTCTATCACCGAGGCTGGAGTGCAGTGGTGCGGTCTTGGCTCACTGCAACCTCTGCCTCCCGGGTTCAAGTGATTCTCCTGCCTCAGCCTCCCAAGTAGCTAGGACTACAGGCGTGTGTCACTACGCCCAGTTAATTTTTGTATTTTTAGTAGAGATGAGGTTTCACCATGTTAGCCACGACAGTCTCGATCTCCTGACCTCGTGATCCACCCGCCTCAGCCTCCCAAAGCGCTCGGATTACAAGCTGAGCCACCGTACACAGCCTAATTTTTGTATTTTTAGTACAGACGGGGTTTCACCATGTTGGCCAGGCTGGTCTTGAAATCCTGGCCTCAGGTGATCCGCCCACCTCAGCCTCCCAAAGTGCTGGGATTATAGGTATGAGCCAGTGTGCCTGGCCTTTAATACCTTCTGCTTAGAAAACTAAGCAGAAGTACGCTGTTTTAAAGTCAGGTGATTTGAAGCTTGTTGTGAAATTACCACATACAAAGCCTTAGAGCAATGGTTCTCAAACTTTAGCATGCATCAGAATCCCCTGGAGAGCTTGTTAATATAAAACACAGATTTTGATTCAGAAGGTCTGGAATGAGGCTTAAGAATGTGCATCTCGGGGGGAGGGGGGAGGGATAGCATTAGGAGATATACCTAATGCTAAATGACGAGTTAATGGGTGCAGCACACCAACATGGCACATGTATACATATGTAACAAACCTGCACACTGTGCACATGTACCCTAAAACTTGAAGTATAATAATAATAATAATAATAAAGATTAAAATGGAAAAAAAAAAAAGAATGTGCATCTCTAACAAGGTTCCAGGTGAAATTAATGCTGCTGGTACAGCGCGAACACTGAGCATTGCTGCCTTTACAGAGTGACAACCTTGGTGAAAAAAGATGAAAAAAATGGAAATGTATGTATAACTTTAAACAGCTTATTTATAATACAATTTTAGATTCATATAAAAGCATGCACTTCTTAAAATGTCAAATATTTTACAATGTGCTCAAAAGTACATTTGGATAATTTCTTTTTTTAAGTATTTTCTCTCTCTCTTTCTTTTTTAAACTTGTGTGTGTGTGAGAGACAGGGTCTCACTCTGTCACCCAGGCTGAAGTGCAGTGGTGTGATCTTGGCTCACTGCAACCTCTGCCTCCCAGGCTCAAGTTGATCCTCTGGCCTCAGCTTCCCGAGTAGCTGGAACCACAGGTGTATGCCACCACACCTGGCTAACTTTTTTGGTATTTTTTGGTAGAGACAGGGTTTCACCATGTTGCCCAGGCTAGTCTCGAACTCCTGAGCCCAGGCGCTCTACCTGCCTCGGCCTCCCAAAGTGCTGGGATTACAGGCATGAGCCATCATGCCCGGCCAACAATAATTTCTTTGAAATCATTTTATTAATAAATGATATTTGGACTAAGTTAAAGTGTGCCAATTAGGGAATGACTAATTATTTTACAACTAAAGTAACATGAAGGAAACTAAAAATACTAAAAAGCTCGGCCATAAGCTAAGAAGTAGAATAGTCCAGAACAAGTAAATCATCAGTTGATAGCAATGTAAATTTGATCACTATCTAAGTCCATTATACTGTGCTCTAAGAATTTCTCTTTTTTTTTTTTTTTTTTTGAGGCAGAGTCTCACTTCGTCAGCCCAGGCTGAAGTGCAGTGGCGCGATCTCAGCTTTCTGCAAACCTCCACCTCCCGGGTTCCAGGGGTTCTCATGCCTCAGCCTTCCCAGTATGCACCACCACATCCGGCTAATTTTTTTGTCTGTTTTGTTTTTCTGAGACTGAGTGTCACTCTGTCGCCCAGGCTGGAGTGCAGTGGTGCGATCTCGGCTAACTGAACCCTGCAACTCCCTGGTTCAAGCGATTCTCCTGCCTCAGCCTCCGAAGTAGCTGGGATTACAGGTGCGTACCACTACGCCCAGCTAATTTTTGTATTTTTAGTAGAGATGGGGTTTCATCTTGTTGGCCAAGATGGTCTCTATCTCCCGACCTCATGATCCGCCTGCCTCAGCCTCCCAAAGTGCTGGGATTGCGTAATAGGTGTGAGCCACCGCGCCCAGCCAATTTTTGTATTTTTAGTAGAGATGGTGTTTCACCATGTTGGCCAGGCTGGTCTTGAACTCCTGGCCTCCAGTGATCCTTTTGCCTCGGCTTCCCAAAGTGCTGAGATTACAGGCAGGAGCCATTGCACCCAGCCTGTAAGAATGTCTTAATTGTTTTACTAGAATATTACTTTTAAGCATTATGTGTCCAATTTGCAATATTTGGAAAGAAAAACACTTTAACTTGGGTGGAATGGTAGACAGAGACGGCAAGGGAAGAATGAGTTATGCTTGAATTATGGGTAAATCTTTTTCTTTCACATTCTCTTTTAGTTTGGTAATTTTTGTTGAAGGAATAAATAAACTGAGACACCTGAGCTTGTATTTAAAGCAGACTAAATTAACTTGAAGAATGCAACATGTGGCCAGGAGTGGTGGCTCATGCCTGTAATCTCAGCACTTTAGGAGGCTGAGGCAGGAGGTTCACTTGAGGCCACGAGTTTGAGACCAGCCTGGACAACCTAGTAAAACCCTGTCTCTATTTTAAAAAACTATATTTAAAACAAATAAATAAATAATTTTTTTAAAAAAGAATGCAGTTTGACTCTCCTTATCTACCTCAGATGCGAAGAGCACACCACTTCCAAGTTATTGTTTTAGAGATGCAGAACTGAAAGCTTCAAGAAAAAAACATAACATGTCCAAATTATTGGCTATTTTAAAAAGTAAAATTGTAAAAATACTATGATGTAAAAAAAAAAAAAAACTGTATTCTGTTGTAGTTCCTGTCAATTATAATGTTATTTCTAGTTGCTAAAGTAACTAGTAAGGTTTGTCTTACTTGCTGGAGAATTTTTAGGTATTTATCTTAATAATTCAGCATATCTTCTGAACGGTTTCATAATTTAAAGAGAAACTTTGTGACATATACTTAAATGCCGGTAGGGAAATGGCCTGACCCAGCTTCTAGAAAACAAAACTGATTACAATGTGGTTGGAGCACAAAAACAACTTGGGTAAAGTAGAAAAGATGAACCACATGTAAATGCCTGTTGATTTTACCGCGCAGTATGTGCAGCAAGCATAGCACTAACCATAAGTCCTAAATAAGAGTCCAAAATACTTGCAATAAGGAAACAAACCAAGAAATACAATGGGAAACTTTCCCTGTCTAAATGGTATATATGCACAGACATGATATACAACTATTTGAAAACAATTTCTCCCACTGAAAACAGATTTTTTTTTCCAAATGAGGAATATAGCAAGTAAATGTAAAACATTTATTTGTTAAATGTAAAGCATGTTTTTAAATTAACCACTCAAGTTTGTCTTGAAAAAAAATATTTCACATATGAAGATGAAGTAAATGTCTACAAAGTAAGTACTCATGTTGTTTATCTTCACAGTGGGATCTGCAATCCTTAGTCAAATGCTAAAAGACATAAAGCTCCTTTACTTTCATTTCATCCTAGGAGCAGCAATGACTACTAAGAGACAAAGACAAGCCTAGGACTTATTTTTCAGTGAACCAAGTATTCACTACATATCCAATTCTACTACTCCCCGTAGGTTATCTTATGATATATGTACATGTATAGGCTAAGCAAGAAGACCTCCTTTCCCCTGGCTTGAAATGTAAACACTGTATTCAGACTGACATTTAAAACAAACTTTCAAAATAACTTTTAAACCACTACTTACCGATCGGGGAATATGCTAAACATCACACGGGAAATACAAAATGCTTGGCACATAAGTACTCAAAAATACTTGTTGAATGAATTTACTAAATAAATGTAGTGTAAGACTGCTGTTTTTAGCTGGAAAGACTGAACTAACTGCTTGATTTTCATGTATCTGAAGCACTTAACTTTGGTACTATGTTAAGTACGACAGAACTCAGAAAACATTTGCTAGTGTGGAGTTATTTAGTGAAAAGAATATCAGACTAGGCATTATGACACCTAGGTATTTGTCGTTATCACTGAAATAGTTTTACTCTGTGATATGTCATCTATCTAGATGAATTTACCTATAAAATGGAGTTCACATGTGAACCATATAAGATATATCAAGGATTGAGTAAGGTAATGGATATAAAAAGCTCTCTGTGAATAGTGAAGCACTACATAAAAGAGAGAGATGAAAGAAAGCTATGTGGAGGAGATAAGAGGTGAATCTGGCTGTGAGAGGTATACAGATTTTTATATGACAAAAAGTAAGATTTTTCAGGTTAGTGAAACATTAGGGGCAAAGGCAAATTGAAAAAGGAATACACATGATGTTATAGACTGAGGAGGTTCTTGAAACTAGAGGAAATTTTTAAGAATAAAAGCATATTAAAGCCAGGCATGATGGCTCACACCTGTAATCCAAACACTTTGGGAGGCCGAGATGGGTGGATTGCTTGGGCTCAGGAGACCAGACTGGGCAACAAGGCAAACCCCCGTCTCTACAAAAAATACAAAAGTCAGACGGGTATGGTGGCGCACACCTGTAGTCCCAGCTACCAGGGAGACTGAGGTGCGGTGATCACTTGAGCCCGGGAAGTCAAGGCTGCAGTGAGGGGAGATCGCGTCACCGCACTCCAGCCTGGATGACAGAGTGAGACCAGGTCTCAAAAAAAAAAAAAAAAAAAAAGCATTAGCAAATAAGATTTTAGAGAAAAAGCTCCAGAAATTTCTCAAGTAAGCAGTATGTTCAAGCTAGTAAAACAACACTACAAATGACTACTAATTGCACATATACTACATCAGAATCTATGATTAATCCCTATATCAACTAAGAATTATAATATTCATTTTATAGACATAGAAATTGACTAACAGAGAACCTGCCACAATCACAATATTGTAATTAACTAATAGAAGTAGAATCTGAACCAAAGTCTACCTACTATAACTTCCTAGAGGCTAATGCCTGAAGATTTCAGCTTCTAGTCAAACCCTGAGGACTGGCTCTTGAAATAGACATATCCTTATATAAACATGCTGCATATATGTGTGTGTGCGTGTACATATACATAATTTCTTTCTTTCTTTTTTTTTTTTTTTTAAGACAGAGTCTTGCTCTGTTGCCCATGATGGAGTGCAGTGGCACAATCACGGCTTACTGCAGCCTCAACCTCCTGGACTCAAGCAATCCTCCCACCTCAGTCTACCTCCCGAGTAGCTAGGACCACAGGTGTGCACCACCACACCAAGCTAACTTTTGTATTTTTTGTAGAGACGGGGGTTTGCCTTGTTGCCCAGACTGGTCTCAAACTCTTGAGCTCAAGTGATCAGCCTGCCTCAGCCTCCCAAAGTCTGGGATTACAGGCATGAGCCACTGCATCCAGCCAGATTAAATTTTCTAATTTTTTTTGAGATAGGGTCTTGCTCTATTGCCCAGGTTGGAGTACAGTGGCGTGATCTTGGCTCACTGCAGCCTTGACCTCCTGGGGTCAAGTGATCTTCCAGCCTCAGCCTCCTGAGTAGCTGGGACTACAGGCACGGACCACCACACCCAGCTATTTTTAATTTTTTTTTTTTATAGAGACAGGGTCTTACTATGTTGCCCAGGCTGGTCTCAAACTCCTGGCCTTAAGCAATCCTTCCATCTCAACCTTCCAAGGTGCTGTGATTACAGGCATGAGCCAGCACACCCAGCCCAGACTAAACTTTCAAAAGCAATACCTAAATACTGAAAATAAATGAAACAAATCAACCTAGATATGTATCAGTGGGTGATACAACCATACAGAATGGAAAGAACTTAAAACACAGTGATTTGTTCATCCCCAGAGGGAAACATCCTTGCAAAAAATATGTCTTAAAAAAAATCTTAAATTACTTTCAGTAACTACATTGGTGGTAGTGCTGGTATAATCATTCTAAAGTTGTTGTATGTGTACCGTGAGATAAAGGAAATGGTTATCTTGGAAGTACCATATGAATTGAAGGTCTATTTTATCTTAAAAGTAAAAATAAGCAAAAACAAAGAAAACAACTCCAACATTTTCTCTAGCATTGTACATGAAAAGACCTAGAAACAATGAACAACTCAGTAGTAGCGAACACCTCCACCATCTAGATTGTTGTCTTGAAATACCATTTACCACTATAAAGAAGAAATGCCTAATTATAGGTCTAAAGCAGGAAATGGCACATCTTTATATACCAGCAAGCAAGGAATCAATCAAAGTCTACTAGGATCATGTTGAGAGGACTCAAGAGCCAACTTGATGAGGCTCTCACTATATGGAACAATTTAAGCATTGAGGATATTAACTGCGATGGACCAAAATACATTACATATATTCAAATCCATGAGTTCAAAATGAATCTAAAGGGGAAAAAAGGAAAATTAAGAACTAACTGGCCACTGTCAGAGATGCCAGTGAACCTGCTCAATATTCTGAAAATCGGTAAACAAAAAGGAAAGAATCAAACATATATCCTGGCTTCCCTGTGTAAATGATACCACTGGGTAACCAAATAGTAAATAAGGGAAAGTTTCTCTTTCTAGAAACATTCCAACCAATAAAAAAGAATGATAGAATGAGAATAGCATCCTTTTGCAACCCCTAATTGGGTATGAATCATCAATGACTGGTACCATCACAAAAAGACAACCAGATATTATGTGCATCCAAATAGAAGAATACAGTACTACCCCTATGAGGTGGCTGTGTGTGTGTGCTGGGGTGGGGTGTTAACGCTGAATCTGAGAGCAAGCCTCTAGATGCTACAACCAACTTAACAATTTACAAAAAATACAATAAACAAAGGAATATGTTGAACACCACCACAGGAATGTAATCAGCAAAATCCGGGCCTTGGAAGCTCTACAGCAGCAATGGCAAACTGCATGAGATGCCTGTTCCTGCCAACCCTTGCTCTATGGGATAAGCAAGTTGCTTTTTTCAACAAATAAAATAGTAAAACATTTCAATCAATCACAACATACAGATCTTACTGGTATCTGGATTTAAACAAGACATAATGAAGAAAATAAACCTATAGAAAATTGAACATTTGAATCCTAACTGTATATTTCATAATATTAAAATTGTTATTTTAGGAGTGCTAATATAAAAAATAAGAGTTCTCTTTTAGAGATACATACTGAAAATTTTCAAGGGAAATATGTTTGGATTTGTTTCAAAATAATGCAAAAGGGAGAAAGTAAACAGAGGCATAGGGGAAAATAAGACTGGCCATTAATTGAAAACAGCTGAAGCCAGGTGATTGTTACACTATGCAGTATCCCTGAATGCACATAGTAATATACTCAGTAAGCATGTTTAGAAGCATTAGATCATAATGGAACCTAGATACATTTATGTTTCTAGATGTTCCACTAGACATTATTTAGAAAGAGGAAAAAGATCATTTTAAAGAAAACTTCTCTAAAAATGTAACCTCATCTTTTGATACAATATGGCAAAATCTTGCTCCCTGATAAGAAATACATAACCGTTCTTCCTTCAGATATATTTCTGTTTGTAATGAAGTTTATTATTTAAGTGGGGATCCTTAGATATGATGCCTTCATACAACTCACAAAGTGCAAAACTATAGGAGTAGTCCTTGACAGTAGCTAATATCTAGCTGCCAAATAATATAAAGACCTCAACTTCTCCTTTTTGCAAATCAGTAATCTAGAAAAGGTACTCTCTCAATTTGAGGGTTAGTTTTCCTCATAGATTCTTTTTTTTTTTTTTTTTTTCAAGATAAGTCTCGGTCTGTTGCCCAGGCTGGAGTGCAGTGGCACAATCTTGGCTCACTGCAACCTCCACCTCCCAGATTCAAGCCATTCTCCTGCCTCAGCCTCCTAAGTAGCTGGGACTACAGGTGTCCAACACCAGGCCTGGCTAATTTTTTGTATTTTTAGTAGAGACCAGGTTTCACCATATTGGCTAGGCTGGTCTCCAACTCCTGACCTTGTGATCCGCCCGCCTCAGCCTCCCAAAGTGCTGGGATGACAGGTGTGAGCCACCGTGCCTGGCCACTCATAGATTCTTTATCACTAGGAAATCAATGTACTTAGGGACAGGCCTACAGACTTTCACCATTCTAATATTTCCTTCCTGAATATTCCAAATGATCAGCAACATTCCTCTCAGAAATGCAATTTTTCTCCAAAATACAACTTCTCCTCCACTGCGACAGAGAGGCAATATATAGCCTCAGAAGCATTTGTGGCTCACTAGCATTTCAAAGGCAAGAGTGTTGCAGAAAAGAAAGCATGCCGAGACAATCAACTAAGTAGTCCACAAACACAAGCCCAAGTACTCTTCTAGGAAATACTACCCAGAGGAAGTAACTGACCTGATCACTATTTTTTCTGAATCTAGTAAACAAAGGAACCCATATCTCTATTTGAAAGTACACCATTTAAAGAGGACACAATCCTCTCCTACTTGGATAACTGTGCTAATTCTAGAGCTAATACATGCCGATGGGCGCTGACTCCCTTCACGGGGGATGCATGCATTTATCAGATGAAAACCAACTCAGATCAAAACCACCAAACCCTCTCTGGTTTTTGTACGATTAAAAATAAAAATAAAAAATTAAGGACACAAAAACAAAGGGTTCTTTAGTCACAGATATGAGAAAAAGGCAAAGGATAATTTTTATGTAGAAATTGATCTATAGATGTCTGCTTATAGCATCTGTAAGTCACTTTAAAATGTACACTATGTGTATCACGTATAGCAGCAACACGTTGTTACACATTGAAGTGCAGTCATTTTCAATACACACACGCCCCAAGTAAATTTCTAGAAATTTGTAATCATTTTTAGACTATGCCTGTTGTAGGAGTGTTACATTAACAAAATTTTAAATAAAGCTTTGAAAAGGATATTAGTACTTTTAAATGACTTATTTTATATCAAGTGACAAAAAAAAAATCAAGAAGAATGTAGACTTCTCAAAAGACTAGTAACCAGTTAGGTTTTACAGAAAGGATGGACTTTTTTCTAACATTCTCGAAATGACAGGAAACTCATAATAACTCCAATTATTTTTCTGGCAATAAAAATTTCAGCTGCCAATAGTTTTTTTTTTTTTTTTTTTTTGAGACAGAGTCTCACTGGGTCGCCCAGGCTGGAGTGCAGTGGTGCAATCTCGGCTCACTGCAAGCTCCACCTCCCGGGTTCACGCCATTCTCCTGCCTCAGCCTCCTGAGTAGCTGGGACTACAGCTGCCTGCCACCACGCCTGGCTAATTTTTTGTATTTTTAGTAGAGACAGGTTTCACTGTGTTAGCCAGGATGGTCTTGATCTCCTGACCTCGTGAACTGCCCGCCTCGGCCTCCCAAAGTGCTGGGATTACAGGCATGAGCCACCGCGCCCAACCTTGCCAATAGTTTTAAGTACTTTGCGTACGTCACGTAAATAACTCAGTATTAAATTTAAGACAGTTATATGAATTAAAGAATTATGAAGTCAAAATAAGATTCCTTTTCCAAGCCCTTCCACCCACAATATCGAATTCATAGGACTAAATGTAAACTTACTTGGGCTGTTAGAAAGGTATCATCTTCACCTTCTTGAGCTTCAATTTCCTAAGTAAAAGGGTATACAATAGCTTTGCTTTATAAAATATCTGGGTAACATGAGAATGCTTTTATGCCTATACCTGATTATCATTTGCCTTGTGTTCTGTATAATATCTGCGATACCATGGGTACTAAATCAATGCTTAATATTCAGACTATATTTTTTATGCCAAAAAAATTAACCATGTCGCTAGAGAATTAGAAATATTTCTCTTGAGCCCCTCATTTATTAGGGTAGGTAGAAGGGAAGTGTTTTAAGCATGAATACTAACAGTACTGACTCCTTAACCCACTGACTTTCTTAAAATGTACTAACATACTTCAAAGCAGGACAAATGGTCTGTTTCAAAGAAAATATTTGAAATATTATCTGCTTTAAAATTAAACTTTCATAAGTAATTCCCCACCCTTGATATAACCAAAGAAATGTAAATTAAAGTAACCTTTTATACTTGCTAAGGTAGCAGAAAGGGGAAAAAACCCTACCACCAAGTAATGTTGGCAATGCCAGAATGAAATTGGTATTCATCGTGGAGTAGGAAAAAAGCCTTAAAACTTAAAATGTCCAAAATTAAAGAAGTATCTATTAGATATGTAGAAAGCAGTCTAATAAATTATGGGGCAATTATGAAATTATATGTCATGTGAAAATACAGAATAAATAGCAACTTACTCTATAACAACTATGTATAAATATATATTATATGAAATAAGCAAAAATTTAAAAGGTTGCCTGAGGTGGTAGGATTTTAGATGACTTATAAGTAGCTTTAGTAACACATCTTTTAAAAATTCTGAGACTTCCAAATTGAACTAGAAAAAAATAATTTTTATTATTTAAAACTTAATTTATCTGTGTCATGTTTTAAAAAAAACTGGCTAAAGACCTGACTTTCGATGTCCTCTTTTTCTATATCTTCTATTCCTTCTGCCTCTATTAATTCATGAGCTCTCTTGTTTTCTTCTGCAGAGAGTAACTCCTTGGAATGCACATTTTCTTCTTCATTTTCACCAAATTCTTCAGAGTCCTTTAGTTCATCATTTCCATCTTGCTCATGTGCCTCTTGATTCTCCAATTCACAGTCCTTTTAATGGTAAGAAAATTTGGTACAACTAGAGGCAAAGTAGCGTAGGCTATCCACCAAACGTTTTTGGTAATTTATACCTTTAAATGTGTCAAATTTGATCATATTTTAGTATTCCCAAAGTTCATTCATTTTTACCTTATATATTTACTGTGTCTTTAAAAATAGGTCTAATACCAAGATCATCAAACACGAATCTGAGTTTTCAAATTTCTCACACTGAAATGCACACTAATCAAATTACTGCTAGAGATGCTCTAAATTCCAGTTATTTAATATTTACCAAGCCAGCTTCTAGAAGCTGTCCAAAAAATACGGCTTCATTTCTCCATGTGCCATACGTTGATTGAACTTCAAAGACTTCGGAAGTCTTACACATTAAAACAAAGTTTATTTCTAATAATAAAGAACTCCCAACTGCTGCATCAATGTCTGTTCTTGAAAAATATGCAAATAACTAATTGAAATATATTTGTTTTGAAATCTACCACTGTGCCAAATGTCAATTAGGAAGGGGAACATAGGTTGGGATTGGATCTGTTTGTCCTTCAAAGTTTATGGATATATGGTACTTCAGTGAAAACAAAATCAGCAATCTGCTTATTTTCCTCTGATTAAGTGAAGAGAAAAGGTGTGAAAGCAATAAACATTCCTTCCTTTTTTCCTGTTCTTATGGTAAATCCAGCAGATTTAAGAAAAGGTTTCTGGGTTAAAAGGTGAAAGAGGCAGAGGCATGACTACTAATCATTCAAAGCTTAACTGCAGTGAGGAAACAGAAATTTCTATCGAGAGGTGCGCATAGAGAATATGATTGTTTCGGAATGTGGAGTCCTTGGGGAGCAAGGGATCTCGTTTGACCAAACGTAGTACAGTATGAGTAGGGGAGCGTGAGGGGTTGAAAGTGGAGTACATGGTTGTATTATGGCAGAAGAACAGGTGCCAGAAAGATCAAGGGAAGTTACCAAGGAAACTTCACCTATTCTAAGGTGCCAACTTTGACCAATCTCCTCACTTATTTACAGAAGCAATTTCTATACTATTCTGGTATTTAGGCAATAGGTGATATTTACCGACCATTACTGTATAAATTCCAAAATTATCAACTGTGGGAGATGAGAAAAATATATTCACTTAAATTCTATCAAATATATCACATATGTTGATACTTCCAAAAATAAACTGAAGATATCTTTAAACAGAATTTTTTAAAAAGCTCCTAGGACTGGGCGTGGTGGCTCATGCCTGTAATCCCAGCATTTTAGGAGGCCAACGGGCGGATCATGAGGTCAGGAGTTCGAGGCCAGCCTGGCCAACATGGTGAAACCCCATTCTACTAAAATACAAAAATTAGCCGGGCCTGGTACCGTATGCCTGTAATCCCAGCAACTTGGGAGGCTGAGGCAGGAGACTCTCTCGAACCCGAGAGGTGGAGGTTGCAGTGAGCCGAGATTGCACCACTGCACTCCAGCCTGGGCAACAGGGTGAGACTCCATCTCAAAAAAACAAAAACAAAAACAAAAAAAAAGTTCCCTTGTTCTTCCAGACATTATGACCAGGTTTATTTAATAATAACACAAAAGCATCCTTTGTGGCACATATAAGAGACAGTACTATTGTTCTTTTAAATAGAGGTATATATCTCCTTAGGACAGTTCAAATGACTGTAATATTTTTATAAACTGAAGAGCTGAAAGAAACAAATTTGAAAAGTAAAAGATTTTTTACTGAGTCACAATGTTTTTACAGCTTATGGATAATCTTTGCTTAATCATACACTTACTGGTGAAGACAACTGGAGAAAATAGGAACAAAGGAACAAACCTGATGGAAGATATATAATAAGAGTAACAGAATACGAAAACTTAAAGGCTCAAACACAAGCTGATTACAGGCATGCAATCATCAATTTTAATGGATCCCTGGGCAAACAGTTCCTAAAATTATCTGATTTCAGGGCTAACTCCTCGACAAAACATCTTTTGGGGGTGGGGTTGTGTGTGTGTGTGTGCAGTGTGGAGACTGAAGAGAGCTAGGAGGCAGGAGAGATGGGTGGGTAAATGAACATGAGCTGACTCTATGGTAAAACACAAACATCAAAAGACATGATGACAATATGGACGAGTTTTACCCAGAAAACAATATATGGTATGGGGGCATAAATGTATATAATTCAAGAGGAACTATACTCATGAAATAATTCCTGCAAATACCACAATACTTAAGACCTAATAAGCAGTAGATCACTTTTCATTAACATAAAAAAAAACAAATTAAAAAACCCTAACTACAATTAAAAATAGCTTGTTCTATAGCTGTAGTATATAGAACTTCCACAACCCCAATTAAAATTACATCCATAATTTTTCTGGCCAGCCAGTTTTGAAATACACTCATTTTTGGCCCCAAAAGGCCTAGCTTATTTATCTTTAAAGGGCAAAATAAATTTCTTAATTTGATATCTCTCTCTTTTTTTTTTTTTTTTTTGAGACGGAGTCTTGCTGTTACCCAGACTGGAATGCATTGCCACGATTTCGGCTCACTGCACCCTCCACCTCCTGGGTTCAAGCGATTCTCCTGCCTCAGCCACTCAAGTAGTTGGGATTACAGGCATGTGCCACCACACCTGGCTAATTTTTGTATTTTTAGTAGAGATGGGGTTTTACTATGTTGGCCAGGCTGGTCTCAAACTCCCGACCTCAAGTGATCCGCCTGCCTAGACCTCCCAAAGTGCTGGGATTATAGGCGTGAGCCATGGCGTCTGGCCCTTAATTTGATCTTTACCAAGTAGTAACACATCCGCAATTTTCTCTGTGTATTTTAAGGTCTACATTAATCTAAGTTCTGTATATTATATACAAAAGCTAAATGCAATGGCAGATAACAAATAAATTACCAATATCCTTCCCTGTGATACCTCGTCCAGGAACTAACATATATATCAATTGTCTTGTAGCTATTCCCCTGGCCAGCTTTCTACCTAAAGGCCTGGACAGATTATTATTTTTAGCTTTTGTATCTCATTTAACTAAAGAAAAAGTTATTTACTATATTTCTCAATTATGAGAGTTAACGAGATTGACAATATTAAACATTGTCAATATTACATAGGTCTTTATCTTTAACCTACATACTTCAGTGACCATTGTTCAATAAAAAGCACAAAATTCATGATGCAAAATACTTGGCTTAAAATAAGCATCTTAACCTGAGTAATTAACACTTTACCTTGATAAAAGCATCATCTTCCACAGAAGCATCTCCACTCAACTCATCTGCTTCATGTTTTTTACCTGCGAAAGAAGGAAAATGGGCTAACAACCGATATTTTATTACTTTAAGAACAAAAAATATTCAGAGTTTACCCTGCAATAGCACTCTTCACTCCCAAACTGTCTGACAAAGCTAACGTCAACTGCTTCTAAACCACCTGGTCAGAGCTGTCCCAAACAAAAAAAGCTTTCCTATGTCATGCTCTTTCACTGAAACACACTGTGCACATAAACCTACATATGAACCCATCAGCTTAACTGACTTGACATATATGGTGCATTTTTCTTTACATCAGCTGAATTTTCTATCCTCAATTATCTGAGAAGTTGTGATACCTTTCAATGGCATTCTACTAACTATATATATATGGACACCTGATAGCTAAGTACAAGATCTGTATCTCCCACAAAGCCTTTCCTATGTTCTTCTCTTCAACAAGCATTCTCTGAAATAAAAATCCTCACACTTTAATCTTCATCTTACAATCCATCAGGTGGTTGATTACATATTGCCTTGTACTCTGTCTCTAGTACACCTCGCCTCTTCGTAGAGAAGAAATTCCTTAAATACAGTGACTACTTTTATGCTAATTATTTATTTCACCAAAAGCCTAAATATAAAGAGTGCTGCCCACTTAACATAATAACTGATTTAAGGCATGCAGAAATTACTGCAGAGTGAAAACTGTTAATAGCTTTCCGACAAACTACAGACCTTCTTTGCCCATCTTCAAAACTTTAAAAACTGGTAGTTAGAATTTTTTTTTTAAGAATATTTATTCTTGAGACAGAGTCTCACTCTGTCGCCCAGGCTGGAGTGCAGTGGTGCAATCTCGGCTCACTGTAACTTCCCCTCCTGGGTTCAAGAGATTCTCCTACCTCAGCCTCCCAAGTAGCTAGAATTACAGGCACGAGGCACCATGCCTGGCTAATTTTTGTATTTTTAGTAGAGACAGATGGAGTTTCACCACGTTGGCCAGGCTGGTTTCGATCTCCTGACCTCAAGTGATCTGCCCACCTCAGCCTCCCAAAGTGCTAGGATTATAGGCATTGAGCCATTGCGCCCGGCTGGTAGTTGGAACTTTAAAATCGTTTTCCACATTAAAAAAAAAAAAAAAGTTTTCCACAGAGGCAATGCTAAAAGTTTATTATGTTTTCAGGCTAGTCCACAAAATCCTACTTAAAAATCCTTAATGTACTAGAAATGCCATAAAAAAAGTCATCTGCTGGAAGTTTACTATTAAAACAAAATTTTTTTTTCATTTCTTTTGAAACATGCATGGATGTTCTTTCCCAAGGCCAATGAATGAACTTTTTTCCCTTTGCCTATAACCGGCACAGACAGTGCTACTACCTAGTTCAAGCTTCAGTAATCAGGGTAGAGGTTTAGCTGTTGCAATAAATATTATAAAAGTTAGTATACCTGCATTTCCCTAGTCTCCTCGGTAGCTCCTATCTGTCATTACTCCCAATTCTAAGTCATTTCCGCAAATGAGTGATAAAAGGGGAAATGATATGCTAGTCCTTCCAAGTATGCAAAAAACAAGATTAGGAGCGGGGATTTTTCTTTTACTCAATTAGTAGCTGAAGGCTTGTGAGAATCAAATAAGAAATGAAGTGTGGCGCTTGGTGTTGTGCTAGTTTCCTATTTACAATGTTGACGTTTGCATTTTGAGGAAAACATAACTTTTTGGTTTAACTTTTTGGTTTACTTTGCATATAAATTACTTTGCATATAATTTTACAATTACTGTCATTCTCTTTATCACTAAACTTAATTTGTACACGAGAATTTCACATAACAACAAGTCTATCTGATTATGTTGCCCTAAAGTCTAAAATTAGAAGTTACTAAAAGGGCAATCACTAAGAAAGAAAAAAAATTAAAGATGTTCTTTTCCTGAAAAAGAAAACTACTAATTTTTTTTTTTTTTTTTCTGAGAGAGTCTTGCTCTGTCGCCCAGGCTGGAATGCAGAGGCAACCTCTGCCTCCCGAGTTCAAGCGATTCTCCTGCCTCAGCCTCCCGAGTAGATGGGACTACAGGCGCGTGCTACCACACCTGGCTAATGTTTTGTATTTTTAGTAGAGATAGGGTTTCACCGTGTTAGCCAGGATGGTCTCGATCTCCTGACCTTAGGTGATCCACCCACCTCGGCCTCCCAAAGTGCTGGGATAACAGGCGTGAGCCACCATGCCCAGATAATTACATTCTTCTATTACATTTAGAGAAGGTTCCATAATACAAAAACCTTAAAGAGGCTACTTTTTGGGAGAAAAACGCTTTTTTAAAATATCAAATCTTGCTGGAAGCGGTGGCTAATGCCCGTAATCCCAGCACTTTGGGAGGCTGGGGGTGGGAGAATCGCTTCAGCCCATGAGATGAGACCAGCCCAGGCAACACCAGCTTTTGAAGAGATCCCTATCTCTTCAAAAAAATTTTTTTAAACACAGCTGGGTGTGGCGGTGTATGCCGGTAGTCCCAGCTATTCAGGAGGCTGAGGTGGGAGGACTGCTTGAACCCAGGAGGTGGGAGAATTGCTTGAACCCAGGAGGGCAAGGCTGCAGTGAGCTGTAATTATACCAACCACTGCACTCCAGCCTGGACAACAGAGCGAGACCCTATTTCAGAAGCAAAATAAACCAAAACATCAAATCCTCTCCCATACACACTCACCACCAAATAGCCTATAGAGCAGAACTTTTGGGGGAACTCCTTTAGATCATTTACAAATGCTATTTATTCCTTATAATCACAAACTGCCTTACAATTTGCAAAGCACTTAAAAAAAATTTCAGTTGATTTGTCCAAGCACCCTATGACGGTACATGGGTCCATTATCACAATTTTACAAAAGAAAAAATGAGCCTGAGAGGTTAAATACCTTGCCTAAAACTTGAAAATGGTGCGGTCAGAACTAAAGCCAGGATTTTGTGACCAATCTTGAATTCCTGCCACTATATCTTATTATGACCTGTATAAAACACATTACTCTAATAAGGAGTGGTGAATTAATTCAACTTAATTATCTTTGAGGCCGGGCGCAGTGGCTCATGCCTGTAAACCCAGCACTTTGGGAGGCCAAGGAGGGCAGATCGCTTGAAGCCCGGGGTTCGAGAGCAGCCTGGCCAACTAGCAAAACCCCACCTCTACTAAAAAATACAAAAAAGTAGCTGGGCATGGTGGTGCACGCCTGTAATCCCAGCTACTCAGGAGGCTGAGGCACTGGGTTCAATCACTTGAATTGGGGAAGTGGAGGTTGCAGTAAGCTGAGATCGCCCCACTGCACTCACGCCTGAGAGACAGAGCGACACTCTGTCTTCAAAGTAAAATAAATAAATAAGGCTGGGCACAGCGGCTCATGCCTGTAATCCCAGCACTTTGGGAGGCCAAGGTAGGTGGATCACCTGAGGTTAGGAGTTTGAGACCAGCCTGGCCAACATCGTGAAACCCCATCTCTACTAAAAATATAAAATTAGCCGGGCATGGTGGCACATGCCTATAATCCCAGCTAATTGGGAGGCTGAGGCAGGAGAATCACCTGAACCCGGGAGGTGGAGGCTGCAGTGAGCCAAGACCGCAACGCAGCACTCCAGCCTGGGCAATGGAACGGGACTCCATCTCAAAATAAATAAATAAATAAACAAACAAATAAATAAATAAATGTTTTTTGGCTGGGCGTGGTGGCTCACGCCTGTAATCCCAACACTTTGGGAGGCAGAGGTGGGCAGATCACGTGAGGTCAGGAGTTTGAGACCAGCCTGGCCAACATAGTGAAACCCGTTCTTTACTAAAAACACAAAAATTAGCCGGGCGTGGTGATGGGCGCCTGTAATCCCAGCTACTCGGGAGGCTGAGGCAGGAGAATCATTTGAACCCAGGAGGTGGAGGTTGCAGTGAGCCGAGATTGCGCCAGTGTACTCTAGCCTTGGCAACACAGCAAGACTCCATCTCAAAAATAAAAAATAAAAAAATTTTAAAATAAAGGTATTATCTTTGAAATGGCAGTCCTCAGCATAATGACAAATTACATACTATGCACACTCGGTGTCGAATTTCACTTCTTTTAGTGAAAAACAGGAAAACCAAATTACACTTCAGCAACAAAAACAGCAGTCATTACTACTGAAGTGGCACCTATGGTCCAGGTGCTAGGATAAATTCTTCATATGCATTTATGTACTTGTATTTTAAAATGTTATCCTCACAACTACTCTGAAACCATTATGCCCCTTTTACAAAAAAGACACTAGGTCTGAAAAATTAGATTACAAAGCTAGTAAATGGCAGTGCTTCAATTTAAACGCAGCCCAATTTCCATTCCTTAAAACCATTAGATCTTTGAGGAGCTACAATGTACCAGTTGTTTAAAATATTATCTTTTACTGTAAACACAAGTTCCAAAATCCACATGTATAAAATTTTAAAATGTGAGACGCACTTGCCCAATGACGATGATGCACAGGCAACAAGAGGCAGCACTGGGGTATGTAAAAATGGTCTAATTTTGCTGTCCCATACTGTTTCCAACAGCTGTTACAATACAATCACACTGGACATTTAATGTTTCAGCTTGTAATCTTAAAAGCCATTAGGACAAGATTGTCAAACAGTGATGAAACTGGAGTAACAACCTGATACATAGTATTCAAGAAAACTGAAATCTCACATTAGCTTTGGACTGCTTTCATAATTTGCAACTTTTGGCTTGTTTTACACATGGTAAATTAGAAACTTTACACATGGTAAATACTGTTAACAACTTTTTTTTTTTTTTTTGAGACAGACTCTCACTCTGTCATGCAGGCTGAAGTTTAGTGGCATGATCTTCACTCACTGCAACCTCTGCCTCCCAGGTTCAAGCGATTCTCATGCCTCAGCCTCCTGAGGAGCTGGGATTACAGGCGCACACCACAACCCCAGCTAATTTTTGTATTTTTAGTAGAGACAGGGTTTCAGCATGTTGACCACGCTGGTCTCGAACTCCTGACTCCAGCCGACCATATTGTAATTTCTTATTTTGTGAAAAAACACTTCCCCCCCCATACAAAATCTAACTCATTTTAAAAAGCTATAAGGTTGCTAGGTGAGGTGGCTCACACCTGTAATCCCAGTACTTTGGGAGGCTGAGGTGGGCGGACCACTTGAGGTCAGGAGTGTGCAACTAGCCTGGCCAACATGGTAAAACCCTGTCTCTACTAAAAACACAAAAAAGTAGCCGGGTGTGGTGACTCATGGTTGTAATTCCAGCTATTTGGGAGGCTGAGGCAGAAGGATTGCTTGAATATGGGAGGTGGAGATTGCAGTGAGCCGAGATCATGCCACCGCACTCCAGTCTGGGTGACAAGAGCAAAACTCTGCCTCAAAAAAAAAAAAAAAAAAAAAAAAGCTATAATGTTTATCAGCCAGCTCAGAACCTAGTACAATACCATATATATTTATATAATATATAATATGTATAGTACATGATATACAATGTGTATATTATTATATAAATATATAAAATATATATTATATACATATAATATATATTATATATTATATGCACATATAAAAATATATAAAATATATAATATAAAACCGATATTCAAGCATTGTATCTTTTATTTTTTTTGAGATGGAGTCTCACTCTGTCACCCAGACTGGAATACAGTGGTGCGATCTTGGCTCACTGCCACCTCCATCTTATGGGTTCGAGCAATTCTCCCGCTTCAGCCTCCCAAGTAGCTGGGATTACAGGCACGTGCTGCCACCACATCCAGCTAATTTTTCTATTTTTAGTAGAGACAGGGTTTCACCAAGTTGGCCAGACTGGTCTCGAACTCCTGACCTCTAGTGATCTGCCCGCCTCAGCCTCCCAAAATGCTGGGATTACAGGGGTGAGCCACTGCACCCAGCCACATTATGTATCTTCTGACTGATAATGGAGTAAGTCCTATGCTGGACACTAACGGAAAACAGGTCGGGCACGGTGGCTTGAACCTGTAATCTCAAACCCTTTGGGAGGCCAAGGCAGGAGGGTTAACTGAGGTCAGAAGTTCGAGACTAGTATGGACAACATGGTGGAGCCCCGTATCTACAAAAAAACACACAAATTGGCCAGGCGTGGTGGTGTGCACCTGCCATCCAGCTACTAGGTGGGCTGATGTGGGAGGATCCCTTAAGCCCAGGAGGTCAAGAATGCAGTGAGCCAAGATTGCGCCACTCAATTTCAATCTGGGTGACAGAGACTCCTCAAAAATAAACAAATAAATAAATAATCTCTAAAAGTTAAAAACAAGAAAACAAGGTCTGGATTTCTATTTGGCCCAACTGGCAGAAAGGGGTGACATGGCAGTTCAACTAACTTTGTGTGTAACCCATCCTGTCAGTACATCCTGTCACTACATCTGCAGGTCCCTAACTTTTGTAATATCACACACGAGAAAGAATTTCAAAGACCAAATCACCCTTAAATTCCAACAAGCAGCACTATCTTCAGCACATTTTTGTACAGTCAAGTAACCATTTATGTCTATCCCATTTAAACCTTTGCTATCAAAGCTCCTGCTGCAAATCAACTAAATAGTTTCACCTCTTTTGTCCTACAGGGAATGTAGCAACTGCCACAAAACTGTGAAAGTGGCATGACCAGGATAAAGGAACTAACTGAAAGTGTAAGGCAGATTGAAGCCAAACTTTTTTTTTTTTTTTTTTTGGAGACACTGTCTCGCTCTTCTTGCCCAGGCTGGAGTGCAGTGCAGTGGCGCGATCTTGGCTCACTGCAACCTCTGCCTTTCGAGTTCAAGCAATTCTCCTGATTCAGCCTCCTGAGTAGCTGGGATTATAGCCTCATGCCACCACATGCAGCTAATTTTTGTATTTTTAATAGAGACAGGGTTTCATCACGTTGGCCAGGCTGGTCTCGAACTCCTGGCCTCAAGTGATCCACCGGCCTCGGCCTCCCAAGGTGCTGGGATTAGAGGCGTGAGCCACCACGCCTGGCCTGAAGCCAAACTTTTATGCTTTGAGGAAAAAACTACAAAATAAATTGGGCAGTAAACATAATCTGAATAACAAAATAAAAAATGAAAGCAAGATTAACCTATCACATCCTAAACTATCATAGTAGTAACATGGCTATTTTGAAACAACAACGACAACAAAAATCTAAAATATTATTTGCATGATTTTAGGGCCTAAAGTAAAATGGCAAAGTAAAAATGTATATACCAGAGAAAGACAAGACTATAAACATTTATGCAGCATAAATTTGTATAGGTCCAAAAATTCTTAATGAAACCCTCTGAGATATGTTTCAGAATTCACAATTTTCAGATTTTAGAAGAGTAAAATGTTGCACATACTATTTATTAAGTTAAACCTCCCAGTGGCTTCTGGAACAGTATTTCACAATCACAGAAACATTTTGTGCAATGAAATGTAAGCAGATTCACATCAAATGGGATAAATCAATATAAATAAATAAGTTTTGCCACCAAACTTAAGAAAAAATTTTCAGTTTTCAGAACTGTCTCTGTTTGAGAATTCTGAGGATTTTGGATCATAAATTGGCCTTCTCCTCCAAAGGCAAATTGGTCTTTATAAGGGTTTGCAGTTTTCCTTTTCCTCCAAAGGCAAACTGGTCTTACAATTGTTTGCAATTTTCCTTAAGTTCAGAAATACCTCCCAAACAAAAACAAATCCCACTTAATAATGAGTTTTTTTTTTTCTCTGAGACAAGGTCTCGCTCTATCGCCCAGGCTGGAGTGCAGTGGCAGTCATGGTTCACTGCAGCCTCAACCTCCTGGGTCCAAGCAGTCTTCCTGCCTTGGCCTCCCAAACTGGTGGGATTACAGGCGTGAGCCACTGCTCCCAGCCTAAGGAAATTTTAAAACCATTTTGCCAAAATACTTTATGGCTGAGTAACTTTTCCCCTTAAACATTAACAAGAGCTACAATAAAATGTTAAAAAAAAAAAAAAAAGCTTAGTTATAAAATTTCTGTTGCAAGGGAGGGGAAGATTAAGAAGATATGCCAAATTGAAATGTTTCCAGCAACAACCTCTCCCCGGTTGCATGGAGTATCTTAAAACAATCACAGGCCATGCCTTGTATTGTTTGCAAGTGTTTTAGCTTCTCTTCTATTAAACTGACATTTTACTAATAAAATCACTTTTCTGAAAGGCCTTGTACATTGTCTTAAACACAACAGTCATACAATAGGTCACTCTGAGTTTTTTGTTTCTGTTTTTGTGGCAGGGTCTTACTCTATTGCCCAGGCTGGAGTGCAGTGGCACAATCTCAGCTCACTGCAACCTCTGCATCCTGGGTTCAAGTGACTCTCCTGCCTCAGCCTCCTGAGTAGCTAAGGTTACACATACCCAACATCACGCCCAGCTAGTTTTTGTATTTTTAGTAGAGATGGGGTTTCACCATGTTGGCCATGCTGGTCTCGAACTCCTGACCTCAAGTGATCCAGCCGCCTCGGCCTCCCAAAGTGCTGTGTTTACAAGCGTGAGCCATCCCACCTGGCCCAATAGGTCACTTTGAAAAATTACTACAAAGATAATTCACATTCATTATAATAAACCTTGAATATGCCAAAGGTATATTTTTCAAATCTCTTACATTAATTATCTAAAGATGAACAGAATAAACATTTCTGGCACACTCCTTCAGGCAGGTGTGCCTACAAACACAAGACTGTCAAAGGTAATTTAACTGGGTTCTTAATGAATTACCTTTCTATTCTACCAGTAAAAAGAAAATAGTCCTGCTTAACTCTCAGCACCGTTGTGAGAATCAAATAAAGCAATGTAGAAGTTTTCCGAAAACTGAAAAGTATATAAAACAATCTAGAAACTGACCAGCAGAGAGATGAATAAAAATGATGCTAAATTTCAAGCTTTAGTTTAGATTAGTTAGTTCTTAACTCCAGGTGTATGTAAGAATCACCTGGAGAGCTTTTAGAAAATACATACTGATGCCTGGGCCCCCAACATAACAACCCAAACCAACTGTATGGGGAGTGAAAGCCTGCTATCTGTATTTTTTAAAATTCAAATGACTAACGCAGAGTGCAGATCATGAGCCACTAAGATAAGTGAATCTATCTACAGAAGCCGTTGAGAAGAATATAGACGGAAGGTTATTGTTTTTTGATTCTCCAGACTACAGAAATATTTAAGTTCTATCTACCTTCAACAAAACACCATGTACGATGTGAATCTATTTTAGTTGTTGAAAAGGGAGGAAAAAACCTTTAAACATAAACCTCCTGTAAGTACTTGCACATATACCTACACAACTTAGATCAACATGTGTTGTAATATGAAATGTGCTTTATGTGGTTGATTACTATATTAGATTAACTTTTAGAAAGCTTTACAGAGTAAACATGTACTTAATTATAAATATGTATATATATCATACGTAAAATCTTAGGTATGATAAATTCAGGGTGGTGGGATTACGGGTAATCTTAACTTTTTTGTACTTTTCTGGATTACCTTTTTTTTTTTTTGAGACAGGGTCTTTTTCTGTCACCCAGGCTGGAGTGCAGCAGCACCATTTCGGCTCACTGCAACCTCCTCCTCCCAAGTTCAAGTGATTCTCCTGCCTGAGCCTCCGGAGTAGCTGGGATTACAGGCACATGCCACCACACCTGGCAAATTTTTGTATTTTTAGTAGAGAGCGGGTTTCACCATGTTGACCAGGCTGGTCTCGAACTCCTGACCTTGTAATCGCCCACATCGGCCTCCCAAAGTGCTGGGATTATAGGTGTGAGCCACTGCGCCTGGCCAAATGTAGGTTTTAATGGCTGCGATAAAAGGGCTAATTTTGTGAAATGAAAATGACATATACAGCCCTCTGAGGTTGGACAATATTCCAGCAAAGGTTCAGAGGCTTTTCAACACAGCATCAATGTGGTAAAGAATAAAAGGATGATGCAATGATTCATGTGCGCTAAAAGTATATTTTACATATCAATGTGTGAGAAGCCATTATGCTCTTGAGAGAGGCACCTTTAAAAAAAAGATAAAAACTATTAATCCCTGATATACCTGCTTCTTACAAAGAAATATGCAATTAAAATAGGCACCAAAAGAGATATTTCTTTTTTTTTTTTTTTTTTTCTGTTTTTTGAGACCAAGTTTCACTCTTGTTGCCCAAGCTGGAGTGCAATGGCGCCATCTCAGCTCACTGCAACTTCTGCCTCCCGGGTTCAAGAGATTCTCCTGCCTCGGCCTCCCGAGTAGCTGGGATTACAGATGCACACCACCACCATGCCCGGCTAATTTTTTGTATTTTTAGTAAAAACGGGGTTTCACCATGTTAGCCAGTCTGGTCTCAAACTCCTAACATCAGGTGATCCGCCCACCTCAGCCTCCCAAAGTGCTGGGAATACAGGCGTTGAGCCACGCGCCCGGCCCAAAAGAGGTATTTCTAAAAGCAGTTAAGAAAGCCCCCAAAAGGCCCTCAGTATTCATTCAACAAATGTTTTTTGAGCACTTATTACGTGCCATGCTCTACACTAGGCATTACAGAGACAGAGGCAAATGAAAAACTATGTCCTGGCCTTCACAGCTTTCAGCCTTTCAGGTACCTAAGAAATATCTATAACGATTATATGCCCGAAGTCCTCCTCAATGCCACAGTTCTGATTAAAGTGTTACTTAACATCTGAACATACTACAGCTGGAGAAAAAAAAAGCTAATTACAGTACACTATGATACTGTGTTATATCAAATGTGCTTTATATGGCTGATTACTACATTTAATTGATACAAGTTTTAGAAAGCTTTACAGAGTAAACATGTACTTAATTATAAATATGTAGTCTGTGGTATTTTCCACAAAAAATTAGACATTAGATGTTTGGCCAAACTTATAACCTCAAAATATATTTGCTTCTACAGGAGAAAAATCAGATTGTACACATCATTTTTAGTCTTTTTAAAGTTGCCAGGTATTGCGAATTAGTTTTAACGTCGGTAAGTATTGCATTACATACAGTTCTAAATACTGTACTGATTAACCACATCACTTTTGCTGAAGTTAATTGGTGACTTTAAAAGTTTAAATTTTAAAAGAAAAGGATATGCCAGCATCAGGTAAACCAAAAATCTTTAAATCTATAATCTCTAAAACGACCTAATGAGAAGTTAGCTCTACCTATTTAACTACTTTTTAAACACACACCCAATTAATACAACCGTAAACTTCGATGGGTGAAGCTTTCTTCTAAGTTACTTATTTAAAAGTTCATAACAAAGAGAGTGTGAAGACTCAGGAAAGCCATTCTAAGATACAAACATCTACTCTATTAACTACATGTAAAGGAATTTTATAAATATGTTGATATAAATGTCAGAGCCCACTATAACATTATCAACATTGTTTGTGCTTGTAATAGCTGTATTTCAAAAATATCTTAGGAGAAACTTAAATATGTAGGTTCCTTTCCCTCTAACCTCTCTAAATACAATCATTTTAACATACATTTTAAAATGAAAGTTACCCTATAGTTATTTTATAAGAGAATAAGCTCAATGTTTCACCAAAGTATTTTTTCCTTAACTTTTATTCACTACCTTAATATTGTCATAAGAATGATTTCTTTTCCTGACAAGCTATTATATATTATGTCTTGCTGATGTCTACATAATTACCTCTAAGTAATCCCCTTCTTGGCACTTTTCGTTTTCTAATAATTTGTGCTGAAGAAAAACTATACTGATTTCCTATGAGCTTACCTGTTGCTTCCTTAAACATCATTTTAGTTAAACAGAAAGCATTTTCTTCTCATTTTTGGCTATATAATTATTAAATTTCCAAACTAAAAGAGCCTTATAGGGGACCTAGTAAAATTTCCAGTTTTACAAAAGAGAAAACAGGTGCACTGAAGGAAAAGTGGCATAACCAAGATGAAATTATTTTCAAGGTAGATACCAGTAAGTAAAACAAGATCTGGCAAAAAGAATTGAATATAGTAATTCAGCAACTTGATTGAAAAACTGATTATCAGCCAGGCGCAGTGACTCACTTTGGGAGGCTGAGGCAGGAGGATTACCTGAGGTTGGGAGTTCCAGACAAGCCTGACCAACATGGAGAAATCTGTCTCTACTAAAAATACAAAACTAGTTGGGTGTGGTGGTGCATGCCTGTAATCTCAGCTACTCGGGAGGCTGAGGCAGGAGAATCGCTTGAAACCGGGAGGCGGAGGTTGCAGTGAGCCGAGATGGCACCACTGCACTCCAGCCTGGGTGACAAGAGCGAAACTCCGTCTCAAAAAAAAAAAAAAAAGAAAAATGGACATCACATTAAAACAAGATTTAATATATCCTTGGTTTTCAAATCTGTTCATTACTGATATTTTAATAAGTTTCCCTATACAAATTTGGTTTCTAAAAGTTATTATTTAAACATCTTAATTCTTTTTTAAAATGGAGATAGGGTCTCACTACGTTGCTTAGGCTGGTCTTGAACTCCTGGACTCAAGTGAGCCTCCCACTTTGGTCTTTTGGGATTATAGGCATGAGCCACTGCACCCAGGCTAAAATAATCTTATCACTTTGTAAACTGGCAGAGAAAACATCTCGAAGGCTAGAACTGAGTTGGTATGACGCATTTAAGCAAAACTGGCTCTAAACATGATCAGTTGCTTGGAATTTGAGACAAGTGCATTCTTTAATAAGTAAACTGGGTTCAAAATCTCTCATATTAAAAGTAATAAAAATAAAATAATTGAATCAGTAAGCATCTTTATTGTAAATTAATTCAAACTGTGTTTGGAGTTGGAGATTTACATTATATTCTTTGTAATTTACAAGATTTTCATAACAATGACAGCCGGAATTCAAGAAGACTAGAGCTTTTTGTCATGCATCTCTTAGAATGAGGCCTGCTACAGACAAATGATTAAATGTTACAACTTCTTTTTTTTTTTTTGAAATGGAGTCTCATGCTGGAGTGCAGTGGCGTGACCTCAGCTCACTGCAACCTCCGCCTCCTGGGTTCAAGCGATTCTCCTCTCTCAGCCTCCCCAGCCTCCCGAGTAGCTGGGATTACAGGCACACGCGCCAGGACGCCCAGCTATTTTTTTTTTTGTTTTGTATTTTTAGTAGAGACGGGGTTGCGCCATGTTGGCCAGGCTGCTCTCGAATTCCTGACCACAGGTGATCCACCCACCTCAGCCTCTCAAAGTGCTGGGATTACAGGCGTGAGCCACTGCACCGGGCCCCCAAATGTTACAACTTCTAACTGAATACCTTAAGACCTCTTAACATCAGAGTTATGGAATAAAGTTCAAGTATAACCCATTACAAAGAAAAAAATTAGCAAACATACTGATAAAAATAAATAATGTTTACTTATTTAAAATGTTGTGGTGGCACGTGCCTGTAGTCCCAGCTACCAGGGAGGCTAAGGTGGGAGGGATCACTTAAGCCCAGGAGTTTGAGGCTGCAAAGAGCTAGGTACCACTGCACTCTAGCCTGGACAACAGAGCAATACCCTATTAAAAATATATATCTATCTCATATGATATATATACACCTATATATATATATACACACACATCTATATATCATATATATGATATATATATCTATGTCATAAAATGTATTGAAAAAACCCTTAAAATTTTATATTGCTGAAATTATTTCTAATCATAAGAGATAAATGATGTTCCTAGTCAAAACTGAAAAAGGGATATACAGAGAAATTAAAAGTAGGTGAGAAAGGAATAAATGATGTTTATTTTCAATGCTAAACTAATAATCAACTCAAACAACCTGGGACTACGGTTAATACACAGTACCTGTCAAACTACCACAGCATGCTAGGTAAAAGATATGAATCAAAACCACTGCAAGACACATGGTTAATTCCTGATATACTTATTTCTGAATTTCTATCGTTTTCCATTTTGAAATAGCCTCTGGTTTGTTAGCAGTCTTCTCATGACAAGCTTCTCTAAATACAGAAAATGTATCTCTCAAAGTGATATACTGAGTCAGAGTTATCTTAAAAGCTACCTTTAAGATAACTTTTTTACTTCTCTAAACTACATCCCCACCTCTCCCAGGGAATGCTTCTTAGCCCTTTTCAATTTCCTTTGGCACAAACAGGGGACTCTCCTAACCTAGGAAAACTCAAAATAGTGAGTTGTCCTCATCTCTGATACCCAGGTGTGCTTGAGATCAAAATTTAATATTCCCTTTTCAAAATTAATCTATTCATTTTATTTTAGTTGCAATCATTCAGTGGTTGGGAGTAACACTTGGATCACTTAAAGCAGTAAAGAAAATTAGATTACAAAAAATGCTGTTCATGACAAACTCTGCATGAAAACTGTAGGTAAAGACCAGAATCCAGATATATCATGTCCACCCCCTGCCACTGTCCTTATAGGAGGGAGAAATTTGCAGTTATTCAAGTAAAGGTTTCACTTACCAAGAAGCTTTAAAAAATATCTAAGTTCCATTCATACTGCAAAATGTTCATTTAAAACCACTTTTAGCTAGTCACTAAATCATTATATCCTAGAAATATATTCTGCTGTAGCTTAAATTTACAAAATAAGAATCTTTAACATCCCTATAATTTAAAACTTTTTTAAGCTAATTAATCATGGATTTTTCCCTCTACCTTGTTAGTATGATTGGTGAGGTCTTTTTGAATTTCACTAAAAATTAGGAGGTATAATGGCATAAATGCAAATTAAGCTCCCCAAGTCAAACAAAGTACCAAACATAAAGGTTATAGAATTTTAATATACTAAAGAAAACAGCAAGGAGGCAAGGTGAAAGATTTGGTAGGAATTCCATCAATACTCTGCCAATTGTGGGGCAAGGTAGACATGTGTTAAACTGTATTTTATTCAGGTCTTCACACTATGAAGCATCATTATACAACTTGACTTTGTAATTTTTTCCGGAAGCAATAAAGAACTATTCTCACTTTCTAATCAGCTTCAGCCGAATCTTAAGGGCTACAAGTCACCCAAAGCTTGGCAACAGTAACTTTTCTTCCTTGACCCAAGAAGGCAGAGTGCCAGAGGGAAATAGCAAAGAGTAGCACTATATAAACAGGGCAAGAGGCACAAGAGCAGAGGCAAGTTATATAACCAAAATATATTTTAAAACATGTTCATAACTCGTAACAACCTTTGCCTTTAGTTGGTTTCTTGTTTGGAGTATCAGTTGAAACAGTTAATTCAATATTATCTGGATCGCCTCCTTCCTCTTCAATAGCCTACATTAGAAAGAGAAGTTAATATGCTACACAATCTATCTAAACTTATTTTATAAAAACGAAATGAAAAAAATTTAGCAAACCTCAAGCCTCAAGACATTAGAATTGCCAGTCATTTCATAAACCAACTTCGAAAATAAGCAATTAAACTATACGAAAGAGTGAGAGAAACTTTCAGAGGGTAAAAAATCATTAGGTATCAAAATCGCAAGGAGTTTTAAATTCTGCCGTGTCAAGATCATCAAATATCGCATCATACTGGCCAAAAATCTAAATATGTTCTATTGCAGAAAAGTTGCTAGCTACTAAAGTAAATAACTAAAAAGAGTTTTCCTGGTTTCTGTAATGCAAACTTATTGCTCCTCTGCTACAATTCCAACGCTCACTCAAATAAACCAGAAAGCTAATCAGGAATGAAAAAGTAATTATTGCGCTGATGCAAAATTAAAAGCCTAGTGGAAAACAAAAACTCTGTCACCCACCCATCAACTCCCACTACCAATTCCCCCTCAAGATGGGGAAGAAACGGTTGGGCACAATTAAACGGTAACTTCCCAGAAGTCACCAAAGTAACCATTCTCTCTGAGGCCAAGAAATGCACACGCTCACCATGGCTAAAGGCTGGGGACCCAGCGCCTCCCAGGTCTCCACGATCGCCCTTGGGAGGCCGCGCCGGGCGGCCGCAACCCTCGCAGCCTGGCGGGGACGTCCCGGGGAGGCGGAGGCGCGCTGGGCTGCGGTGGCCGATCCCTCGCAGGCCCGGCCCGGCCCGGGGCGCGGGGCGGGGGCACCGCGGAAGGGTCCCCGTCCTCCACACTCGCGGGAGCCGCCCCGGGCCTCCCTACCATGCCGTTCCGCAGGTCCCAGCGGCTGCGGGCGGCCGGAGTCTGCGGCGGAAGCGGGGCGCCAAGGCGCGGCCTAAGCTCCCCTTCCCGGTCCTTCCCGGTCCTCGCCGGGCCTCACCTGCTTGAGTCGGGAGATGAGCACGGTCTTGACTCCGGTGATGTCTAAGTTCCGCCGCTTCAGCTCGGACTTCAGATCGATGACCCGCAGATCGGTGATCTTTTTACCTTCCCCCTGACCCGAGGCGGCCGAGGCTGCCACCGCACCGGTAGCGGCAGCCATCTTAGAAGAGCAGCGCGCTGCCGAGGCAGCGAGTGGGCTGCAGGGCGGCGGCAGCAGCGCCAACTTCCACCCAGGCCTCGGCGGCCGCCGGCGCCGCGCAGCGCTGCGCACAATGAGCCGCTGGCCCCTCCCCCGGTCCGCCACCCCAGCGCAACCTGCAGCAGCAGCCAGCACCCGGATGACGGCCGCGCGTGCGCACTGGCGCAGGGACCGGCAGCGGCGCGCTCAGTCCAGCGGGCCACGGCCACTTGGGCGGTACGCTCCCTTGTGTGGACTGGGAGGTCAGGCACGTCCTACCGCAGCAACGTCCGCCGCGCCGCCGTTCCCTCGTCGCTTCGTTGGCCATTTTCTTGCAACGTCTTCAGTCTTGAGCAACAACGATGTGCAGGTACTGAATGACATGGTGCGCGCGTTACTCAACACAAACCGAGGGGGCGCGTGCGCGCGCTGAACCTCTCAGGGAAATACTTTATCAGTTCTGCTGAATAATCGAAAAATTGTCGCCGGTGTGCACCAACGAACTAGGTTCCCCGAGTTCCATTCAAAAGACTTCAAAGCAATTCTAGGGCTGTTAGTCCAAAGAATAGGAAGGGCTGGCCTTTGACACATGCCTCATTGGCTGTCTCAGGAAAAAACATCATCGTCCTGCCCGTGGCAGCTTAGGTTATTCTAGGGTTGCCCTTGCTTACTTGAAAAACAGGAAAACTTCTTTCTTGTTGGCCTCAGGTTTGCTAGCCTCCCCTGTAGACCTAATGGCTCAACACGAAATTGTTCAATGAATGAGAAAACTAGCTTATAAGTACTTGTTGCCGTTATCATATACTGTGTTCACTATTTCGCCCCCCAAAATTTGGGATTCCAAGAACAGTGACAATCTTCTTATGGAGGATCGGCCTGTACAAGTGAGTACCTATTTGTAATTTTACCTTGTGTTATTCATTATCAAAGTGGAAGCATTGATAGAATGAAACGATTCTATAAATTTCATAAGGTGATTATGATGCACAGTTAACTATACTGTATTTACTGGTTTTACAACTTAAATTCCTGAGATCTGACTCGCTTTAGATTACTTTTTCTGATTGGCTCAAAAAAAGGAAGACTGGACATTATAAAAGAATACCTGACATTAGGGTAGTTCTTTACAGTTTATAAGGCACTTTGACGTACAGTAACCCCCTTAATCCTTCCCAAGTCTGTCAGGTAAATCTCCGTGAGGCTTAGAGAGATTAAATTACTTGCCCATGTTCACACAGCTGGTATGTGGCCGAGCTGTGCTCAAATCCCAGGCTCCGGATTCCAAATCCAGCTCTGTGTCTGCTACAGTATTGGTTTCACAATAATAATTTAGAACGCAAAGACTCCTTAGAAATCTTCTGGCCCATCACTTGAGGTCAGGAGTTCAAGACCAAACTGGCCAAGATACAGGGTTTAGTAGAAACCCCGTCTCTACAAAAAATACAAAAATTAGCCGGGCGTGGTGCTGAGCACCTGTAATCCCTGCTACTCAGGAAGGAGACTGAGGCAGGAGAATCACTTGAACCTGGGAGGCAGGGGTTGCAGTGAGATCCGGCCACTGCACTCCAACCTGGCCAACAGATCAAGACCCTGTCTCAAAAAAAAAAAAAAAAAAAAAGGCTGGGTGCTGTGGCTCATGCCTGTAATCCCTGCACTTTGGGAGGCTGAGGCGGGTGCATCACTAGAGGTCAGGAGTTCAAGACCAGCCTGGCCAACATGGTGAATCCCCATCTCTACTAAAAATACAAAAAATTAGCCGGGCGTGGTGGCACACACCTGTAATCCCAGCAACTTGGGAGGCTGAGGCAGAAGAATCGCTTGAACCCAGGAGGCGGAGGTTGTAGTGAGCTGAGATCACGCCATTGCACTCCAGCCTGGGCAACAGAGCTAGACTCCGTCTCAAAAAAAAAAAAAGAAAAAAAAATCTTCTGGCCCAGTCCTCAATATTTTAAGAGATTTATCTGGGGACTTACAGCTACACTCTCTCTTTTTTTTTGTTTTTGTTTTTATATTTATTTTTTTGAGACAGGGTCTCACTGTGTCACCCAGATTGGAGTGCAGTGGTGTAATCATGGCTCACAGCAGCCTCAGCCTCCCAGGCTCAAGTGATCCTCCCACCTCAGCCTCCTGAATAGCTAGACTACAGGCGCCTGCCACCACGCCTGGCTAATTTTTGTATTTTTTGTAGAGAAAGGGTTTCACCATGTTGTTGCCCAGTCTGGTCTCGAACTCCTGGGCTCAAGTGATCCTTCCCCCTCAGCCTCTCAAGTAGCGTGCCAGCACACCCAGCTAATTTTTCTTTTCTTTTTTTTTTTTTTTTTTAGAGACAGGGTCTCTCACTGTGTTGCCCAGGCTGGTCTCAAATTCCTGGGCTTACGCTATCCTCCTGCTTCAGCCTCCTAAAGTGCTGGGATTACAGACGTGAGCCACCACACCTAGCCCGAATAGGCTTTTAAACCTTTCCTACCTTGAAACATCTTCATTTGACTCAGCTATTTCCTATTGGCAATAGTTATATTATTGTGTACTTGTCTTAATGAAAAGCGCATAGGTTATATTAAATAGTGATGGGGAGATAAATCATATAGATGTCTCTCTGAAGATAATGAAGATGTTTGACAAAACATTTTGAAACTTTTTAAAACATCAAAACCATAAAAGAAATAACAAGATAATGAGAAATTACTGGGCCAAAATTTGAGAGAAGTCTGAAATCTAGAGAGATGAGACCACCATTTGGAATAAAAGAAGCTGTTTGCTAATGCCGAAAGAGGTGAGATTTGAGCACCACTTTTGGGTGATTTAAGGGATAAAAGGTGGAGCTGAGTCTGCCAAAGGAAGGGGTCCTGATTTGCCATCCCAAACTTAGTTGTTTTGTTGTTGTTTTTTGGGGTATTTTTGTTTACTTTGTTTTTTTGAGACGGAGCCTTGCTCTGTCACTCAGGCTGGAGTGTTGTGGCCCAATCTCAGCTCACTGCAACCTCCACCTCCCGGCTTCGAGTGATTCTCCTGCCTCAGCCTCCTGAGCAGCTCAGGTGTGCACCACCATGCCCAGCTAAATTTTTGTATTTTTGTTGAGACGAGGTTTCACCATGTTGGCCAGGCTGGTCTCATACTCCTGACCTCGCTGGTCTCAAACTCCTGACCTCGAGTACTCTGCCTGCCTCTGCCTCCCAAAGTGTTGGGATTACAGGCGTGAGCCACCGCGCCTGGCCCCAGACTTAATTTTGGGACACTAAAGGACTGCTCTCTAGAAGAAAACATGAACTTAGAGTAAGGAAAGGCTTGCAAAGACTGCAGCCATCTTGATGTCATGCTAATGACATGAAGTCATGTTCTAAGACCTAACGGTGTCGTATTAATGCCACTGCTACCTAGCAGAAGCAAATGTAAATTATCCTTGAAGGGAGATACAACAAATTACCTATGTTCACAAGTTGCTTTTACAAATATTTTTAAAATTACAGTGTCTAGGCCAGGCACGGTGGCTCACGCCTGTATTCCCAGCTCTTTGGGAGGCCAAGGCGGGAGGATCACCTGACATCAGGAGTTCGAGACCAGCCTGGCCAACATGGTGAAACCCCATCTCTACTAAAAATACAAAAAGTAGCCAAGCGTGGTGACAGGCGCCTGTAGTTCCAGCTACTCAGGAGGCTGAGGTAGGAGAATCGCTTGAACCGGGTGGCAGAGGTTGCAGTGAGCTGAGATTGCACCACTGCACTCCAGCCTGGGCAACAGAGCGAGACTCCATCTAAAACATAAATAAATAAGTAAATATCTGCCTCTTAGGACACAGAATAGAGGATTGGAGAAGGGAGAAATTGGAGATATCCAGCACAGAGAGTGAGGGACAGACAGAATTCAGAGAGAAATCCAAAATAATTGTAGTTGAAATTTCAGAAAGAAAAGAGAATGGGGTCAAACCAATCTCTGAAGAGATCATAGATGAGAATTTTCTAAAATTTAAGAAACATATTGATCCATAGATTCAAGAAGTTCAACAAAGCCCAAGTAGGATACATTTTAAAATCATACAAGACACATCATAGTGAAACTACAGAAGAAGATCAAAGAGAAAATCTTAAAGGAGGCAGAGAAAAACATTAGATTGCCTTCATAGGAGCAAATATAAGATAAATGTTCACTTTTTTTTTTTTTTTTTGAGATGGAGTCTTGCCACTGGAGTGCAGTGGTGTGATCTCAGCTCACTGCAACCTCTGCCTTCCAGGTTCAAGCAATTCTCCTGCCTCAGCCTCCGGAGTAGCTGGGACTACAGGTATATGCCACCACGCCCAGCTAATTTTTGTATTTTTAGTAGAGACAGGGTTTCACCATGTTGGCCAGGATTGTCTCTATCTCTTGATCTCATGATCTCGTGATCTCCTAGCCTCAGCCTCTCGAAGTGCTGGGATTATAGGCACAAGCCACTGCGCCTGGCTGAATGTTTACTTTTCTTTTTTCTTTTTTTTTTGAGACAGAGTCTTGCTCCCTTGCCCAGGCTGGAGTGCAGTGGCACAATCTCGGCTCACTGCAAGCTCCGCCTCCCGGGTTCATGCCATTCTCCTGCCTCAGCCTCCCGAGTAGCTGGGACTAGAGGTGCCCACCATCATGCCCAGATAATTTTTATATTTTTAGTAGAGACGGGGTTTCACCTTGTTAGCCAGGATGATCTTGATCTCCTGACCTCATGATCCACCCGCCTCGGCCTCCCAAAGTGTTGGGATTACAGGCGTGAGCCACCGCGCCTGGCCCTTTTTTTTTTTTTTTTTTTT